>NC_090933.1:495082080-495385110 GCF_040938575.1 Ambystoma mexicanum | reverse complement strand
ATTTTCCAAAGCAGGTTGCTGAACTACTTTAACCAAACAGGCTTTGTTCAAGCAAGAAAGGATAAAAGGCTGATATTCAAATCAAACTTGTGGCCTCAAAATTGTACAAACATCAGGTCCATTAACCAACTGAGAAGTCTTACCAGCTGTCCAAAACATACAGGTCTGGTCATGTAATATGTGTGATAGTTGTCATGCAGTGCTTGGCCGGGGGTACTGCCCTATATTTCTACTCTCCCTTCAGCAACGCTTTGTAGCAGGATCTGGTGTTCAGTCTTAAAGTGAAACCTCAGCGGATGAGTTCATCCCTAAACCCACAAGACATCAGGCATGTGGGACATCAGAAGCATTTACTGTGCTATAAGGGGCATCTGATTAACATGTTGACTCTGTACAGTTCCCACAAGGGGAGAGGGGGGTCATAGAGATTTACCAAAAGCAAGGGTATAGCTGCTATTGTTTGACAATATCCACCGCCAATTTTAATTTCTTCTACCACAAAGCGGTTCGAAATCTACAGCATCAAACCTCCATAATGACGAGCTCCAGTTTCCTTATGAGGTAATCTGGTCAATATAATGTAACCATTTATATATCTCTACCTTGTTAACCAACTTTGTTGTATAAAGAAAATATCAGTGCCCCATAAAGTCGTTTCTCCAATGTCACTGCTGACCAAATGTCTATGCTCTCGCGGGTTCCATGTAATCATGTTGAGCTCTTTAAGCATGCTGTCAGGGATTCTTTAAATTAGCTGATTATAACTGTAAGGGCACCATGTCAAATTTCACTCTGCTTCCACCGTTCTGCCTGGTTGCCTACATGTTAGTCTCATTTTCAGACTTGGTTCTACTACACTATCATTGGAAGCCATTAGGAGAGAGAAGTCATTCCCTTTTTCAAAAACCTCTGGTGCAAAAGACGTCATGTATCTAACAATATGGCTGGATTTGCAGTGCACACGTGATTTATGAAGGTCACCCGGTTCTATTATTGCCACAAAATCAAAATCATCTGAAGTATGGAGCAATGTAATCATTGATAAGATGGAAAGAACAAATGCTCTCCTTAACGGACTGATGTCTTTAGTTCTAAAAATGCTGTGTCCTTCAAACACTGTGAAAGTAATCTCTGCCTGTGGATCAGTTACTTTGGTTGCTACGCATTATGTTGTCTCGGGTTGGAGTATTCGTACTAATCTCTTCATCTTCATCTAGTTAAATTCATTCCACATATTGCTCATCACCAATTTCCACCTCAGTCACATTCTCATTGTGGCCCATACTGGTCAATAATACTGAAGAATGATTTGAGAGTTCCAGCTCTGATGTCGTTTTATTTTCCTCGATTACCCAATTATCTAAATTTCAGGAAGCCATCGCCTTTCAATTTCTAGATTCTTTCTTTAACACTACTGAAAGGAGGCCAGTTGGCGATTCAGCTAGTTCATGATTCTCCAGGCAATGCACTTGGACTTTTGCTTCTCGTTTGTTTTTTCTTCTTGTTTACAGATGGTTTCATTCTTTTTTTTCTTCGCTTTGCCCGGTCCCTTCGCCATAGTCGTGGATGTAAGTTTGCAAACCAACTTGTTTATGGCTAGCGGATCGTCACACTACCTCGACGCATTAATTTCCTCCTGCTCTAGTATTAGTACTTCTCTATTGCTGTGGAGATTTCTGTTCTCAGTTTTGTCATCCTCTTGTATCAGAGCTTCCCTATTACTTCAGCAACTCATGTTATCATAAACCGAGCATATAGTTGAATTAATCAGGCAACCTCTGTCCTTTACTTCCAACCTCCTATCTTCGTGCGATTTATATCAAATTGATCCAAACGATCTTTCTTTGTATTCTTCTTAGCGATATTGCTCGCTCTGCTACTTACTCCACTTTGAGGTCTTGTCATTAGAGGAGCAGTAACATCAATCAACAGGCCCTCAATTCTCTCTAACGAGGCGTGTGGTTCTTTCTGCACATCCCATATTTCTTCCTCAAAGGTTTATTTAATGCCCTTAAAGACGAAGACATCAAAGAGTTAGCTGAGATAGTTTGAAGTGAGGGCATAGAATGTGTTATACTGTCAACAGCCCCCAATCTGGAGAGATTGGTGACTGCACTCAAATTTCATTAATCCTGTTCACCAGTAAAGGTGTCCAGGTATTGGTATGCACTGTTCTCTGCCAGCACGATTTGATTTACCTGGCAAGCCGCAATATCCTGTGATACTCATGCCTTTTTCTGCAGATTCTAGCACAAATCCCACAATTCGCTTTTGTCAATTGTTGGTGAAGTAGTGCAAGCTGCAGGAAGAAGTCACATTGCCTGCTCTCTTTCCCTCTCATTGGGCAGCAAGTCGCCATTTTTTTTTAAATAAGTTGTTACTTTAGCATGGTGGGGATTCACTCTGATGATAATAGAGTTAGCATTCCCATGGGGAGGGGGCTCATTCATATTCACTCCACGCGGTAAATTACTCTGCAAATTGTATGGCATTGTTCCGCACCCCACAATAAAATGCTTTGGGCTTTTTTCCTCTGTTTTGAACCAGTCTGTACATTTTCTCTCCTTGCTACCCATTTCCTAGTGATAAAATATTAGCAGTAAGGCTGTTCGTCTGTGTTTTTCACTGGTTCTCCAATTACTCCTGCCAGACCGCTGTCCGCCGACCGCAGCACACTTGACGGCACATTTTGCCTGCCCGCTGGTGCTTTTCATGTTGTTTCCGGGTGAGAGGGTGGAGCCAGTGACTTTCCGACTCAGAAGTGTGGGAGCAGCAAGAAATCACACAAGGTTTTGTCCAGCTTTCAGACAAAATGTTCATCCTCTAGGTTTGACATTAGTATCTCTACACAGAGGATATCATTGAGAATTACCTTCGAAACTGGAAGAGCTCGCAAGCACAGGGTTTAGCAAATGAAGTATTGACAGCTAATACACTATTTTGAGGCCGAGTGCTACACGCTTATTTTACAAAGATCGTAAATATTTCCATATAGAAGGTATTAGTTATAAAAACAAGAATTGAAAATTGCAGTGCTGTCTTCAACAGCATAGATAGAGGACTGTTGTGGGAGAAGATTAATAACTGGGGGATTCCTCAAGGTGTGCTAAACTCCGAGCTATCTTGCTATCTGTGCAATTGGACAGCCGTGGCCACTTTTCAAGGACCATTCCAACCACGAATGTCCTAAAGCAAGTAGTGTGTGTTCTGGTCCCACTTCTTTTTAATCTATATGTCTATATATCTCACACATGCCCCAGACGCTCAACGGAATTCAGAACGTTCCCCCTAAGATTGGGGATAAGCTTGTGGGCTGGCTAGGATACGCACATGAAATTATTGTGCTTGATCGCACAGTAATCGGTTTAAGAAGATCGATAATGGCTATGAAAAACTATTTGGAAGAACACAGCCTTAAAAATCATATAAGCACATCTAAAATAATGTGTTGATCCTGGTGGCTAGATAATAAAAAAATTATGTTGAACTTGTTGCTTTGCATTTACCTCGGGATCCTTATTTCGAAGACTAATAGGACAGAGCTTCAAATAGCCAGATGTAGAGGAAATACACTGGCCGATGATAACAATAAAACATCTTTATGAATCAACATGGAGGCTATTGCATAGTTTGAAAGACATTATTATGGTTTGCAATCAGAGTATAGTACCTTTGATATTATATGGACTAGAGTCTTCTATGACATTCTTGGTAGAATGGTTGGATACGCTTCAGGCCAAAATATGGCGAAATATGTTGGGTCAGGCAAAGTCGACCTCCGTACTATAAATTCCTTTTTTTTAAACTTCTTTTTATTAAACAGTTTACTGTGTAGACAATATTGGACAACATACAGCATACACAGTTTTAATGATACATTGTACTTTTCATGTCCAACTGTCCCTATACCCCTCCCTTTCCCCGCCCCTCTCCCCTCTGTGAGGAAGGTGGGGTTCCAGTTCCGTGCCCTCCATTGTCCACTTTCGTTAGTCACAGCGTGTCCTTGGACGGAGGCATTGACTCATGGGCCAAACTCGTTATAACCCCACCCCCTCTTCTCCCCTCCCCCCAACTATTAACTGGTCTTACTACAACTGCTACTGCTACTCAGGAATAGACTAGGGTATTTTTTTTTTGTTTGAGTGCTGGTGGCCATTAGGGTTGTGTAGGTGTGATAGCTTATGCCTATCTGGGCGTGCATCGGTATGGGATGTGGGATGTGGGAACTATCACAGTTTTGCGGGTAGGTCCGGAGCTGTGTGTCGCTGGGATAGGACCAGTATGTGCACTGTATGTGCAGTACTCGTGCGTGTTTGGGTTCATATGGTGGGGGCGAGTAGTTCCCAATGCTTGCCTGCAAGTTCCGCTTTAGCGGGATTCGTTCTCTTAAGCGCACTCCTTTCAATAGAGCATGTCTTAGTTAGCATGCCGGACAGTTGTGATTTTGTGGGTGGCGTTGCTGTTTTCATGTTAATTTTCAGTAGTGTGCAGGCTGCAAATAGCGCTGTGTTTATGACTTTACGTATGAGGGTGTCTGTGTGCCAGTCTCTGTGATTTGCCCCGAAGAGCATTTCCTCTGGGGACATTGTTAGATCAACGTCTGGGAAGTGGGTGGAAATCTGCTCCATCACTGTTTGCCAATATTGTTTAATTTTTGGGCACAACCATAGTATGTGCCCCATTGTGCCTGTTTCCACACACCCGCGCCAACAGAACAAAGATCGGGCCAGGCCCATTTGTGCATCTTAGACGGCGTGTAATAGAGGCATTGAATGATTTTAAACTGGATCTCTCTGTTTTTTATATTCAGTGTGGTCCCAGGTGCGGCCTAGAAGAAAATGTATACCTCTCCTGTCTCAATCTGAGCGTCGAGGTCAATCGGCCATGACTTCGCGAGGGCTGAGTTCCTCCCTACGTTATTAGGAATGGCCATGGAGTAGAGGACCGCATTTCCTTTAAGTCCATGTCCCTTGTCCACCACTGTCTATATGGATCCGCCACCGTTTATCTCAAAAAACAAATTAGACCCTACGTACCCAGCCGAACATTAAGATCAGGAAACAAAGGGCTGATCCAAACCAGAAAAGTAAACAAATCCAATGGCTTGGGCCGAGCCTTCCCCAGTCTAGCCTCAACCAAATGGAACAGACTCCCACTTGATCTTCGACTTGAGCCCAATTATCTGATATTCAGAAAAAACCTGGAAACGGCCCTCTTAAAGTAACCATCCTGACCCAATTACGACCAGTCACCTGACCGATGCAACCTGCTTGTCCCGTCATTATTTGTTGTCCTACGTCTCTATGTTAGCACCCTGATGCCTATGGGCTGCAGCGCTGTATAAATAAACAAATAAAAAGAAAGTGCAGAGCCGGGAGCGGGTTCCTATCTGCCGCTCCAGCTCCTGTTCGCAAGGAGCTGGGGAGGCCTGTCTGGAGACTCCTGTAGTATAGCCCTTTATCTTGGTATGTACCGAGTTATACTGTAGCCATTGCCTTGCATGCAGGTCGAGGATTTTCCTGCCTTCCGCAAACGTGTGTATTTGGGGGCCATCACATAGGTGGAGTATTTTCACCTGTGGCCAGTGGGTGTCTTGCTGTGGGTGTACTTTGGGCTTATCGTCAAGGGACAGGAGGGTCTTAATCGACATTCATATGGGTGCCAGCTTCATATTGATGCCTGTATTGGAATGGAGTTTGTGCCATTGATTTATGGTCGGACCCATGACTGGGTGTGCTTTGAGGGCCTGAGGTAGTTTTGTTGGAGGGGTGGCAAGGAAGTCTAGCGGTGTCAGTGGGGCCATCCGAGTTAACTCCACGCCTTTCCAGTGAGATCAGTCATCAGGATTTAACCACTATTTGGCCCATCTGACCTGTGCCATCTGATAGTAGCTTCTCTGCGATGGTAGAGAGAGGCCGCCATCTGCTTTAGGCGCTGTGAGAGTCCGTGAGCAGATACGTGCTTTCTTGTCCCGCAAGATGAATTTCATGAGCGCACGATCTATAGTCCTGTACAATTCCGGGTTGGGGCCACAAGGTAACATCATCGATAGGTAGATCAATTTGAGCATCGAGTTCAACTTGACGGCATTGATCCTGCCCGTCAGAGATAAAGGAAATTTGTCCCATTTAATGAGGTCTGAGAAGATTTGCTCGACCGTGTGTGGGTAGTTAAGATCCATTAGGTCTGCAATGTGCACGATAATGTTCCCCCCCAGATATTTGATATGATCTGTCTGCAACTTGAATGGAGCCACTCCTCCCGGATTCCAGGGAATGTCTGGCCGTAGCGGCAGGATGTCCGATTTGGCCCAGTTGACCCGGTATCCGGCCATTGGCCTGTACCGCTGCAAGAGGTAGCACACTCGGGGAGGGAGGTGGGTGTACCGCCTATGTATAGGAGAAGGTCTTCGGCATAGAAGGACACGTGATGTTTCACCCCCCCTTTCCGGAGCCCCTGCCACCCGGAGTCTGTACGCAGTTTCTCCACCACCAGTTCAATAGACAGAGCGCATAGTAGGGGCGATAGGGGGCAACCCTGATGTGTACCTGAGTAGAGCGTGAATGGGGCAGAGGTGAGGCCGTTGGTGGTCATGGTCGCCTCAGGGTATGTGTATTATCGAGTATCATGTTGATCAGAGCCAGGGGGAGGCCATAGTTCACGAGAGCGAGGAACATAAAGTCCCATTGGACTTTGTGAACTGCTTTTTCGGCATCTATTGTAAGGATAGCATCTCCCTGGTCCGTCTCATCAGCGGTAATGTGTAGCAGCCTGCGTACATTGTCCCCCGAGTCCCGTTTTTGTATGAAACCTGTCTGGTCAGCATGTACCAGGAGTGGCAGGATCGATTCCAATTTCTGGACGGTACGATCCGCATTCGTCCGCTGGTCTCCCTTTTTTATGAAATACCACAATGTTGGCGACCAACATAGATTTTGGGAGCCGGCCTTTCACACTCACCTCTGTGAATACCTTGTCCCGTTTTGGTGCGATGTCGTCGGCAATAGCTCTGTAGAGGTCGATAGGGATCCCATCAGGGCCCAACTCTTTGCCTGGATTGAGTGCGTGAAATGCCCGTCTGTTGTCCGCAATCGACAAGGGGGTGTCTAATGTCTCGCATTGCGCCTGGGTGACTGTGGGCAGTTGGATCGAATTTACGATGCCCTGGATCGCCAGTGGTGGGAGTGTGTTTGGTTTTGCATACAAGTTTGCATATAATTCTGCAAATCTGGCGTTAATACCTGCGTCACCCACGATTACATTCCCCTCCCCATCCCGGATGGAAGCGATTGTCATGGTCGCCTGCCGTTGTTTCAGGGCGAGTGCCGTAAGGCGCAGGGGTCTGTCATTTTCCAAATAATACCTTTGGGACCAGCTTGAAAAGGACATCTGGGCTCTGACGGTCGTAATTTCTTTTGAGTCTGTTCACAGGGCATGGAGCTGGGTTAACGTTTGTTGCTTCAGTGTTTTATTATGTTGCTTTTCGATGGCCTTTACTGCACTCGTTAATTGATTTTCCTCCTCACACCACTGTTTAAGTTTATGTGCCAATCTGGAGATACATTGGCCTCTTGTAAAAGCCTTGAATGCATCCCAGCATGCAAGGGTATTGTACCTAGGGTTAACATTTGCTTCACAGAAAAGAGCAGTATCCCTTTTGATGTGTTCAACAAAGTCTGGGTATGGTAGGGCCCTCATGTTTAACCACCAGTTTGGGAGATTTTGGGGTACATCCGGCATGGACAGTTTAATCTTCACGGGTGCATGGTCGGAAACGGTAATAGTGAGTATAATGCACTCGTCCACCATATACAACACCGTGTCAGGAGCCAGCCAATAATCTAGCCTTGAGTAGCTCAGATGACTGTTGGAGTAAAAGGTATAATCTCTGTAAGTACAGTGTGTGAGCCTCCACACATCTTTCAGCCTTAGGTCTGTGAGCAGGGAGGTGAGCGTGATTAGTTTCTTTGGTCTACGTGTGCCTGAGGGGCCCCTGCCCTGTCTGTCTAGGTCCAGGTCTAGGGCTATATTCAGGTCCCCCCCAACTATGGTAAGCTGTCTCATATACGGTGCGCAGGCTGCGAATGATTGAGTAAAGAACACTGGGGTATCGGTCGTAGGGGAATATATGTTGATGAGTGTGGGTGTTGGTGCAGTAGACCTTGAACCACAAGATACCACCCATCTCTGTTGGAGACTGTGTTGTGAATTATGAAGGGCACCCATTTGTGGACTAGAATAGAGACCCCATGTTTACCCCGACAGGGGGCGTGGGCTGCTGCTCTGACCCAGCCCCTCTCTAACTTCTTTGCTTCTACTTCATACAGATGAGTTTCTTGGAGAAAAACAATGTCCCCCTGAAGGTCCCTCAGATTGTTTAGGACTTGCCTACGTTTTATGGTGTGCCCCAGCCCCTGCACGTTAGGAGTGATCAGTGTGATTTTAGTCATCAGAGTGACAGGGCAGGTCTGGCAGTGTCAGCCTTAGTGTGGTGGCTGGCCTGCATGTTCGCATGATGGGGCATGGTATGGTGTGACAGCAGAGCCTAGCCTCCCATATCTTTAACGCGTCCCCTTCTCCCAAGGTTCTAAGTAGCCTTGAACGTTAAACCAAACCAAAACTATAGAAAGTAACATCTCCCTTATAACATTGGGTGCATATCCATTGCACCCAACACAAGGCAAACGAGCCAATGCATGGTGTTTCCGAGCACAAGTGCACGTGGCCATACTCGTTTCCATGCATAAAGAATAGCCCTCTCATTGGGGCCTACCCTGATACAAGCCTGCTGGGGTCCTTTGCCTGGCTTGTGTTACCAGCGGCAGTTGTATGTGGGTTAGGGGCCAGGCCAAGTGACAGTTCCTGGGCTCGGTTAGCGGCGGTACCAAAGTCATGGGTATCGAATAAGCAATGTTTGTGGGGGTTCGAATGCCAGCTGGTCACTTTGGCCCCATGGGCTCGCTGTCGATCACATACTTGTCAATTAGCAGTCCCCCCCCTGCCCCGGATGTAGGTGCAGTCTGTGCTGGTTAGAGCTGGTAATAAGTTCTCTTGACGGATCCCAAAAGTGCTGTGTCTACTTATGAGAGCATATGAGACTAAGATTGTTCAGGGTCATGTTGAGAATAGTTCTTGATGCATCGCCTTTGTCGCAGTCCAGGCGGAGGTTCACGACGTGGGCTCTTTCCACCCCCGATCGGTCCCCTGAGGCCCCTCCTGGCCCTCTGTCTCCTGCCCCTGTTCATTGGCCGGCAGTATTCAGAAGATGCTGTTGCCGGTGAAGACGGTGCTCTTTGATCAGCTTCCCGTGGGTATTCGGTTGAGATCAGATTCCCGTGGGTATTCGGTTGAGATCAAGAATCTCCAAGCGTCCTCCGGGTCGTCAAACGAGTGCCACTGTCGATCTATTTTGACAAACCAAACCTCCGGGAATTTCAGGTAGTGCCTTATGTCTCAGCCCCTTAGTGCATCGAAGAGGGGATTGAAGCACTTCCGTCTGCGACAGACTTCGGCCGAGTAGTCATTAAATAGTCTGATAGACACCCCTTCGATGTTAACCTGGCCGACCGCTCTGTATGCTTTTAATATCGCCATATGCCTGATGCATTCTTTCTATCATGAGCTCCCTTGGGTGAAGGAAATTATACATGAACGACTCCAGGTTGGGGCCTTCAGTATTCTCAGGGAGGCCAATCAATCTGAGTTTGTTCCGCCTGGATTGATTTTCCTGGTCTTCCATCTTGGCGCCCGGTCATTGGACCTCTCTGATGACACCGTCCAGTCCGGTCATCGTTGTGTCCTGGTTAACTTCCAGCGAGCTTTGGCGCTGCTCATTGTCAGTGGTTCTCTCTGCATGGGCGGCAACCCTCGTCTGGACGTCCTGGACGTCCCGTTTGATATCTTGGACTGTGGTGTTGGTCTCCTGTATGCGTTGCCCAATGAGCTTCATTTCTGCCAAGATGACTTGGAGCTGCGAGGGGATGTCCATTGTTGCCTTGCGTCTTATGGAGCTCCTTGGTGTGGATTCCCGGTAACTGGGTCTCCTGACGAGTTTGGGCGTTCGATTGCAGTCTCCTTTAACATAGTCCCCAGGCATTTCCTGCCATCAGTTGTGAGTGTGTCCCAGATCCACTGTGTGCAGGGTTCTAGTGGGTTGTGACCTCCGGTAGGGTAGGTACAAGGCTTCCCCTGTGTCTTCAGCCCAGGCTTTGGCTACGCCACCTGTCGCCCCCATGCTTGTGGGCCGGAGTTGGTGGTTTGGGTGCTTCAGAGGGGATGTAAGTCCATGCGTATCCGTGCAGTGTTTGGCCACGGGAGTGTACGCCTGCTTAATGTGGGCCGCGGAAGGGTTATGTCGTTGGGGCGTCCAAGCCGGCCCTGAGTCCGGTATGCCCGTGGGTGCTGCCCTGAAGGTAATTGAGCAGTCACTGGTCTCGGAGTGGCGAGCGCTCGAAAATGTCTGGGAGGCCAGGTGGTGGAAGAGTTGGTCCTGATGCCTCCATCCAGGTGAAGGGGCCCTTCCCACCCTGCTAAGGGGTGATCTCTGCACTGGGAGGGGGGTCCTGGGCCTCCGAGTAGGGGGCAGTGCTAGCACTCCTTGTTTGTGAGTAGGACAACACTAGGCCTTATGTAGCTCAGGATCCTGTATTGCGTGGCTGTAGCTGGGGATCTGTGGGATTATTGAGCCAGATTCCAGATCAGTAGCAGATGTTGTGGTCTGCTCACATTGGGCTACTGCTTGCTGAGTAAGAAGCCTGTGTGATGCCGGGTCCCTGAAACTGTCCGTTTGCTTCCAGCACCGTTATTGGGCCACACACATTGTGACTCTCCTTCTCTGTGCTTCCCGCTCACGAGGCGTGTGGTGAAGATGGCCGCCGCCCCCTGGGGCTGCCATGGGTAAGTACCCCTGGCAACCGGGACCATGCTGGCGGGGGGCTGCAGTATTGCGGGTGGGATTTTGGCCCAGTCTGGGGGGTCGTGGTCTGTCCGAGGCAGTTCCTGTCAGGGGGATCTTGGCAGTGTAGTTGTGCCTCGCCCCAGGATCGGGGGAGCGCAGACTGTCGTGGCTGGGGGGAGTCGGGTAGTGTATGGTTGTGCCCTCCTGGGCCAAGTGTGTCCCCCACTAGATCCGGGGCCGGCCCACGCTTCCCCTGCCGTGCAATGCCTGCACCTCAGACCCGCACTCACCGTTGTTTCTCAGAAGGAGGACAGGGCGCCCTCTATCCTCGCGCGGGCCGCCCCTCAATCTCTTCCACGGGTCGGGGGAAGGTGGGGTGCCCTACGCCGTTGTCGTCTAGATGAAGTGTCCGATCGTCTTGTGCCGGTGTTGGGCGCTGATTTGTTGTCCTTTGCAGGTACAGCGTCGGTCCCTTCTTGGTCACCATGACTGTGCCGCGGTTGCATCGGAGATGGGGCCGGGCATTGTTAGAGGCAGGCCCGCCTTCGGCAGAGCTACTGGGGAGGGGTTCCCTCCAGGATGTGGATTCCGGTAGCTACTGGATAGAGTGGGGCCAGCAGGGGTCGGATTCCTGCAGTCTCAGAGCTCTTTTCCTCCCCTGATCTTCGAGGGTGGGCGGGAGCAGTCCTGCGCGTATCACTGTGCATTCTTCTGAGCGGTTGAAGCCCATTTCGGTGGCGAGTGCAGATGGCTTCGTAGCATCTACATATGTGGCTCATTTTTTCCGGGCCAGTCCTGCTGGGGTTCCACTTCCCATATTTATACTGTTTGCGTCGTTCCAGGGGTTGGAGAGGGAGATATGTGTATGACAGCAGCCAGCTCACAAAGAGCTTTAGTAACCTGTGGCCATCTTCGTTCGGGCTCTCCAGCACCACCCTCAGTACAATCCATTCAAACAGAACTTGGCATTAATTCCCTTATCGTGATTGCATTAATAGGAAGTCAATTTTTCGATCTGAGAATGCATAAATGGACTGACAATATTATTTTTAACATGTTTTTAAATGGAGTGGACAGTAGTTCAGCATCTTGAGTGCTAGGTTTTTGTTAAAAATAACGTCAAGAGGAAGAGCAAGAAAGGAACAATATAAATAGACTCAATATGATTATAACAATACAACATGCTCAGGAATTTATCATGTATACTTATTTAATATGTGGCCCCAAACCTTATCTTATACAATTTCCATCACCACGACTATTCTATTTCTATTGTGTTTTAATTAATTACCCTGTCTTATGGTGTTGGGACCGGGGATGCGATTGAAAGGAAGGATGCCATAATAATAATAATAATAATAATAATAATAATAATAATAATAACCATAATAAAAGTTTTTTTAAATATCGCAGTCTCATCAGCCACAGCTCTGCAGGCCCAACACAGCAACACAGCACTCAGCAATAGAGCTGATCGACCAGCAGATACACTGCCTCAAATTGACCACCTGATCATCCTCCCAATAGCCCAACAAGGGCACATGAAGCTGACCTCCAGCCCAGACAGGTCCTTGTATCAGCACAGATCACGCGGAACCTCCTGTCGCTCACAGCAGTGACTGCCTAAATTGAACCACACACCTTGAAAAACACCAAAGAGGGTCGAAACACGTGTTGACTGACATCTCAAATTAAAAATAATACTTCTAAGCTAAATCGTTGGCTTGAATCAAATAATTCTTCCGTATGGACATATTGAAGCGCCCAGGT
Source organism: Ambystoma mexicanum (assembly GCF_040938575.1). NCBI lineage: Eukaryota > Metazoa > Chordata > Amphibia > Caudata > Ambystomatidae > Ambystoma > Ambystoma mexicanum. The sequence goes on along the minus strand of NC_090933.1, from coordinate 495,372,443 downwards.
GAATAGGGCTCCATTCTGCTTTTGTAATTAATTATGTCACACTATAAATAAAAACATGTTTTATTAAGGACAGAATAAGCCTTCCACGGGTGCATTCATTATCCTAATGTTCTTTACTTTTGCATTTACTTACAGGTGGAAAATGTGCTGCTACCGACCCTTTGCTTTGGGACTTGGAATGGCTGACCCCGGCCACCTAGAGGAAAGTAGGCTAGAGCAAGGGTTCAACTTGCCCACAGCTTTCGGGATTCGGGTAAGAGGGGATGGTGACGGGATTCTGGGAGGGACATACTTTGAGAGTGCTACTGGAGTACACCTACTGCCACCGTCCTACTCACATATACATACTGGAACCAGCAAGGACTCAGGCCTGTAACTCTGAATGATAATGTGTACAACTATACCAAACCAAGTGAAATATTTTCAACAGTGTTCTTCCTGTTAACATGGAAATGGGCGAAGTTATAATGGAAGGTTAAATCAGATTATAGAGGGCAGGCATACATCATCAAACCTTTGGACAGTGGGCCTTGTGGGTGGGGGCAGTTGGGAGTGGTGGTCCTCTCCCTTTTTTAATTAAGTTGTACAGTTCCTATACTTTTATTTTAAAAATAAACCGTTCTGGAACGGTTTCGTTTTAAAATAAAAGTGCAGGAAAGAAGTTGAAACTTGCACTTACAGTGCTCTGCACTCAACGTTCCCTTAAACAGCAGGCGCATGTGTTTGGGTTGTGGCAGGGGGCGTGGTAATGGGGTTTGTGGATGGGGTGGGGGTGCAGACCAGTAACATAGTTCCACTACTTCTTTTCATACACTTGGACAACTGCTTCGTTACGGAACCGAAGTCGCCCTTACGAAATATTTAAGAAGACGCAGCAGAGCCTTCCACCAAACACCACTGCTGAGCCTTGCTCCATGACAACCCCTGGGGCCAGGGAGGCCACACCTCCCGCCACCACCTGCAGTGTCCTTCCGCCTTATATTATACACAAAAGCAATAACATGGCAAATACTTGTCAAACAACCCGCCGATAATGTCTCTTCTCAGAAGCCACACAAAAGATTGCCCTGCATTCTTTTCAGCTCTCTGGCAGTCTTTGCATAATCTCTATTTACAGCGCATTTGCGTGAAGCTCCGTTTACAGAAACATGAAGGCGCGCGCTTCCTCATTCCAAGGTCACAGCTCGCGGCAATAAAGGTTACTCATTTACTATCCACCTTCTTTGTGGAATAATGTCTTTATTAAATACAAAGAAGTAACAGCAAGAGCTACTAGTAGTGGGTGGGCGAGCTACACGATTTCAGGCCTCAGAAATGTAACCACGTATTAGACGCAAGAGCGTGATTCCCGGTCACAGCAGCGCTGCGCACCCGTGTACGCAGCCTGCTGAACGTGGCTGCACTTGTGTGCTGTGACGCCCTTTGTATGAAGAGAGACCAGCCCGACGTAGGAGCAGGTGAACACGGAGACCGGACGTCGGGATTTGTAGTTGGTCATGTGGCATTCAACAGAGTAGAGTGTGTGACATCAAGGGACCGTGACCATTTTTCTTATTCTAGTCTCTGCAAATACCACACCAACATTGTTTAGCATGGAGTACCAACCAGGCAGTGCCGCATCAGGCCTCTAGCAACACTAATGCCCCCAACCTCATGTGGCTTGAGACGCACACTTTGCCAGTACCACTTTTTGATGTTTTTCAATATTTTGGTGGTTGAGGAAAGTGCAGCTAGCATCACACCTGTGCCAATGTACGTAATGCATTGTGTCATCCCTAACGACAGGTAGAGGCACCTGTCGGCATGTTAAGTGTGCCAAATGTACAAGCCTGTCACACAAGTATAGAATATCCATAGGGTGCGATATTGAATATTAGCATCACAAATGCTGGCTTTCTGCTCAATAAATCAATTATATATCGTGTGTGATATACAGGAAAAATATATATGGTTTCCTGGTTTCATTTCAATTCCAGTGCTGTTTTTTCAGTATTTTATATGAGAAATACCTTTATGTTCATCAATTGTCTGCACAATTTGTCTGTACAAAAACTGCCGACAGCAGTGTTTATCCGGTGTTTAGCAAAATCTTTTACTGTTATTGCGTCATCTGTAGTGTGCATATTTACTTTAAAGCAGCAATATGACAAACATGACAGATTATACGCAGTTCTATTTACAAAAGACACATTACAGGATATATTAGAGGGCAGGAGAGACAGAAAGAGAGGCGGTACTGGAGTAAATAATCGAAAGACAAGGAGTGACAGAGAGAGAGGATGCTGCAGAATGTGAGAGATAGAGGAATGGAGGGCAGACAGTGCAAGAATAGTGTCACTGGATAGTTCCGTTTTCCTTCTCCTTTTAAAATCACTATTATGAGGTGTGTTAGTCCCACTAAAGTGAACCAAGACTACCACTCCCAGAATGCACATTTCGTTAAAACGCAAGCCATGTCTGCAAAGATGCTTGCATTATCTGATCTCCCTTTGCAAGAACAAAGGCATCACATCAGAGTGATATCTTCCCCTTCTGCCCCTGAACATCATCCCGCGCAGGACCCATGAGAATGCACGCTGAGACCTCGAGGACCCAGAATGTACGTGTATCAGGAAAGGCGGAGGTGATTTAGGAAATGGGACAATCCAGTCACAGAATGTGAGAAGGGGAGGGCAAAATCTTCTGTTAGGCAGAATTGCATGCAGTACCCTCTGAGACCACCACATACAATTAGGACTACAGGTGTAAGCAAACCTGTACTACACAGTTTTGTGGTAGCGAGCTGAGCAGCCAGGCTTATATCAAGAGGGAATGTGAGCAGTACCAGGATGTTACACAGAGGTTTTACTATCACAGTGGTTCAAGTAGACACTTATACTCAAGGTTTCTTGGTAAAACACTTATTAATTTATTACTCTATCATTTAGAAAACATTCACTAGAAGGCAGCAACTTAATATTATACACAAATAAGCTTCAACACCAAACTAATACGTTCTGAGTAAATTAGGGTCCCCTGAAAAAGGAGCAAAATATCATTTCAGTCACTTTAATTAGGAGTGAAAAGGCACAAGTTAACAGAATAGATTACAACTACTTTCTTAGGCAGTGCAAATAGTTTCAGTTACTAGAAGACTTGATTCAGTTCAATAGGCCTAGGCCAAAGTCAAGGAAAGAGCAGTTCTTGAAGTAAACGGTGAAGTCTTTGCCAAAGTTCTTAGAAGTAGTTTGTACGAAAAATAATTTATATGTTGGGTCACAAGCTGATTAGGCGTGCAAGTTGGGAAAGTTCTGTGAACTTTCACGGCGAGAGTGGCGTTCTCTCAATCGGGTTGGCAGAGTACCTTAATATGAAGCAAAAAAAGATGCAGTTGAAGACGTTGGTTCCTGGCAGTTCCTGCAGATCTCGCTGTTCCTGAGCCTCAGTCATGGGGACAAGAGGGAGGACGTCAGGGGACTCCTGCCATGCATGAAATCGTCGGAAAACACAGACAAAATGGAGTCACTTCAGTTCGAGTAGCTGTCGTCAAGCACACAAGCTGGTGTCCTTCCCCCTGGTTAATCCTGACCAGCTCTGAGAATGGTATCCAGGTGACTTATGAGTTGATTGGTCCCATCAACTCAAAGGAAGAAGTCCTTGAAGGGTCTTCTCTGTGGAAAGGTGCTTGGGCGATTCGGACCTGCAGCAGGGCTTCATCGGGCAAACCAACAGTCCAGGAGTTACAGCAGCCGTCTTCTTCCAGCTCGTCTTCGGTTCTTTTGTTCCAGTGGTCGACTCTACTTTCCAGTACCAGAGACTCACCTTTTAAACAGTTTTCTCCCATTCATTCCAGCCTAGCTGCCACTCACCCAACAGGGTGGCTGTCCTTGCCGAACAGTCAGCCAGCCAATCCCTCCAGATTGCATTTGGGTCTCCTAGCAGACTAAGCACAGGGAGTTTCAGGCACCTCCCCCGGTGTCCAGTCAACTGGTCGACAACAAACTGGTCGACTGCAATTTGGTCGACACCATTTGGTCGAATGCCAAATGGTCGAATTTTTTTTTTTTATATATATGTGTTTTGTGGGTTTTCGTGTGGGGAAAACAAATAAAAAAGAAAAAAAGAGGGTTGGGGGGGGACCCCCCCAAAAAAAAACAAAAAATGGGTAAAAAAAAAAAAAAAAAAATTCGACCATTTGGCATTCGACCAAATGGTGTCGACCAAATTGTCTGTCGACCAAATGTTTTCGACCATTTGACTGGTAACCACCTCCCCCACTACCTGCCCACCCCAGACACTTAGATGCCTGAATCGGTCTTCAATCCTGAAGCGCGCCAAAAGCATGGAAACAAAGGGACCAAACCTAGTTTGGCGTGCAGAGACAAACTCTACAACGAACTTTACAGAAAGAAATGGCAAAAAAAGAAGAAGACTGGGACCCATTTAAACAAAGGGGCTTAAGGCGTCATCTTGAAAAACATGGCTCCCACGATTTTTAGCTTCCGCTGTTCGCGGTCACGATAAATCATGTTAGTTCGTTGTAAAACCACTGCCACCAGCCATTTCATTGGGAAAGGGTAGCATTTGACTGCTACATGAGTTTCTAGACATAGGGGATATTAGGTAACCCCTCCAGCACTCTATAGGTAGATAGTGTGGGCTGGGTCTAGGAATTTAAAAAGACTAGTAAAGTCAATTTAACCTTCCATTCCCTGGGAAGCAGTAGTTTATCCAAGAGAAGGTATTTAAACTGTGGGACAGTCTAAAAGGCTTCCCTGTGCCACTGCACTGAGGGTGCTGTGTGACACAAAATAAAAAGATGATGCCTAAGGAGTTGTCTTAAAACTCCATAATCAAAGAAATAAACACAGAAAACAAACAGAATTAAAAAGTACAGAGTCCCAAAGTTCAGCAAAAGCGCTGGGGGTCTCCAAGGTAGGGAGGAATTAGCACATTTTGAGAATACCTCCTAACACTCGTCCCCCCCAGACTAAGGGACAGGAGGATCTAATCCCCACCAGGATGGATCTCCTGTTGCAAGTCGGTTAAATGGCCTGCTGAGTACACCAGCAACCATTTGTAACCCTTTCTATGGCACGTACTATCAGGTGTTTTCATTTGCACGCTATATGACCTACAAACTCTGTTTGGTACATCTCTCTTATTTAAGGTATAGGGGATCTGTTCTAACAGTCCCTCAGAAGTGGCAACAACCTCTGAACCTACAACAGGCTTTTTCAAGGGGTCCTTAGAAAGGAATACCTTAGACCTAGAGGGCCCTCCATGGTTTCTCACCACCTCTCTCACAAGAGCAGGTTGGGTCTCAGGTATCTTGGTTGAGGGGTTGTGGTCAAGCAAGGTACATGCTCCCACTTCCTCTGTGATCTGTCCATACCTATTTTAGAAGTTTCCCTCCTAATACTAGGATTTTTACTGGAGTCTTCAATAGAAGATCCAACAGTCTTACGGGGTTTAGCCTTAGAACTATTTTCCTGGCTTTCCACCAGCTTTGAGAATTACCAGCTCTCACAGGCCTAGAGAGGGGTCCAATTTGTATATCCACCTCTTCCTCAGAAGCAGGGGGTCAAAAACTTTACAATTGGATGGGCAATGATGGAGCTTGGTTGGGGCTGCCATTTCCCTACTATTCTAGCCTCAGTTTTGCCTTGGTTAGAGGTCAATTTACTAACACAAGGGCTTACATTGGGGGTCTCTGAAGAGGTTCCCACAGGCTCAGAGTGGTCTCTTAATGTTGCCTCTCTAGCCAATTTGGTTTGGTTCTGTTTCCTCTCGCTGGGAGGCCTGGGGGTACTGGACACTACTCATAGAGTTTTTAAGTCATTCCCCAACAGGACTCTCAGAGGCACTTCATTCAGAATACTGACAGGAATCCTCACTTTCATATTGTTACACTGAATGAGAGCTGGCAGAATTGTGAAAGTGACAGTCCCCCAAAATGTAATTGAAACTCCCCAATGAGAGTCAATCATGTACACACCCCAGGAGGGAATGAGACCAAGACCAAATGCAGGTGAAAGTAAAAGTAAAGTTTATCTAAAACCAAAATAGGGCAAGCAGAGAACTCTAAAAACTCAGAGAGCGCTCTGCCCAAACATCAGAAAATGCACATTATATTACAAAATCACGTCATCTATGACGTGTGCTATACGGGATACATAGAATTGCGGTCATTGGATGAAGGGGACAGGACTGTATGCATCCTGTAGGGTGGTGCTCCTAGATTGGCTGGCATAGAACTGGTTACATTGTGGAGCATGTGGGTCAGCTGGGCTCATCTGGGTGGGGTGCAGGGTCAGACTATGTCCAAATCATGAAGTTATAGACTCTCTAACATTTGCCCTTGTGGCCACACATACCTGGTACATTATTTATACATTTTGACATATGAGAATTATATTGCTAGACGTTTGACCTGGACGGTAAAAGCGAGACTACATGGGTCCAGGTGCCTAATCTATGCACAATATCTCATAGTCATTGTGCTAAAGAATAGCTCTATTTACATTAGTCCCATGGCCTCACCGTTTATATTGTACGTATATGAATTTTATATCATCTGGATACATTTGTGAGTATACATAGTGTTGGGAAACCAGTGAGCCTGTGGATCATACATTTTACATCATAAAAAACAACTCACTTTGCATCTCATAAATTAGTGAGGATCTTTGGCGGGGAACAGTATGTAGTCAACATTGTAGGATACCGACGTGGAGATCACAAAATCATATTCATTGCAATTGATATAGACACATTAATTAATGATCGTTCTGTTACATCTCTTAGAAACAGCCCCCCTTATACACAAACACAAGAGGGGATTCATAGCTTTACAAAGGGGATTAGCATTGTGGGTGAAACAGGGTGGCACACAGTTGTGGGCCATACATCTGTTACATAAAAGGGGCATGGGGTTGGGGGGTTATACACAGTATATATCTTAAGGGTAGAGACAGCAAGTGGTGAGACATGTTTGTGAAGATGAATTGTTTTTTTCCCAACTCAGCTCTTGCCCGGTCATTCACAGGCCAGTGATGGAAGGAGGAAGACGAGAGGTACAGTGTTTAACTAGTAACTAACTGTTCGCGCCTTGTCTCCCGTGAGAACGGGGCTGCTGCAGGGACACAGAGGGGAGGTGGTGGGGAAGTAGCTGGCTTACTATGCATGGTGCCAGGGGGAGAGCTGCAGGCCTGCAGGCTGGCTTTGCTGTGAGACCTGCTTTGGCATATACAAAATGGAGTCAGGTTTAGCATAAAATGGAGTCTGTAATCTGCCCTCTTCTGGACGTTGCACTCGTATGTGTCATCCTGAGGCTGTCCGGCACTTCTGGCCACAGGTACATGGGCAGCTGTGGGTCGAGCATAGTGTGCCTACGTATAGGGAATAGAGGAGAGGGGCCTATAATGACCTTTCCTCCCATACGTTCCCCCCTTTCGTTACTTAAGTAACAAATATTGTAATTCACCCAACCTTTTACGCTCTTCTTCCTCTTGTACTGCCTCATCCCATGCAGGTGTCCCCTTGCGTGGCATCCATGCTCTGCACACTGCCCTCAGGCTCTCCCCTGCCCTGGCATATTCATCTGGGGTGCAGGTCATGTAAATACAACCCCCATCCCCTTCCAGGTCGACCCATACTTCATTTTACCATGCTAATTCATGGGCTCTTTTATTGTTGTGTGATATAACCTGTCCACAATGTATCCAGTGTTGTATATGGCTGTCATTCTATATTTTGGATCCGTGTCATCTCCTGTTTGTAATTGTGCATCGTGTGTCATCTGTACCACTCCTTTTGCACTGCCCATTGTCACCATCATCATTGCACTATTAGGGACAGCATTTGTGCAGCACCTAAGGCCTAATTGGCACACACAAAGAATCAAAAGTAGAAAAATGATGGTGAGTATTAATAGTTTGACAGTCATTCCGAGCGAGCCAGGAAGGAACCCACGAAAACATGTTATCGAACCAAGTGCTGGGCTGCACCCCTCCTTCTTCCTTCATTTATTCGCCAAGGTTGTGCATAGCTGCTATGACATGTGAAAGAGTTCCATTGTCTGCATCCGCAGAAGGTACGAACGCGCAACATGCGCTCCTGATTTTTCAGCAAACACCTCCACCCATAGCCGTCAACAGGACTAGAACATACCTGTTCTGCATCGTCATCAACCGCAGAGCCCTTAGATCCACCTTGATTACATTAAACCGCTCTTCTGTGTCGTTGGCCAATTGGATCAGCTCCCAGCGCATAATCTGAAGCCATTTTGTGTTGGCCCGCGCCTGTATGCTTGGAACAAGGGAGGCAACGAACGTCTCAGCGGAGTTGAACAGTCAGAACCGATTTGGAATCTGTGCCAAAAGTTCAGAGGATGCCTTGGAAATATAGTTTGATCTTCTTTTTCTTGAGACTGCGCTTTGCAGTTTCTCCTCGGATAGGGCATATATGGGGTGTCTTCAGTTGCTGGCAGGGGCTCTGGATCTTTGAGTGTTGGAGCCCCCCCTTGGATATGGCTTTCGGGTATCACCATCAGGGCCGAATGCAGCGTTGCCAGCGAGCATGTGCCCCTCCATGACTGTGGAAGGTGCAAGTACGCCTATTTGCCGCAAACCCAGCCATTAATGCAGCCGTTCCTTTTTTCATGTCTGGGATGATGAGCGTTTTGCTACAGTTCTTGTTTGTGCCCATATTTACTTTTCCTTCTCTGTGAAAACACAGCTCATAGGATATCTCCTTCTGCAGTTTGAATGGCTTTTCAAGGGCCGTGACCCACGTGAGCTTTGTGATATGTTGGGTCCACATCAGGGTGCATGTTCTCTGGATTCAGTGCACCTTTTGTCTGACAGTTCTCGTAATGCTTCTGCTTTACACAGTATTTGCTCGTTTTGCCATTTATGGTCCGTATATATTGTTCCCTTGATCACTAAGACAGGTTCTTTCAGGCATATTACTCCTTGGAGTTTTGCGTAGCACGTCTTCTCATTCTGCAGCATTTCGAATGAAACAGTGATCGCTTGCATAGTGCAAGATGATGGAGACACTTTGCCTCTGCAACAGGTGACTCTAGTGGTAACAGTACTTTAGGAGTACCTGAGGCATGGGGTATCAGAGAGCACACATAATATCTCTCATTGGTTGTCTGTTTTGCAGTGGTGCTCATGTCAGCGTACCATTTGTTAGATTGGTGTGGGTGTTGTGGGTCTTCTATTGTATCTAGTCCCCACCCATGGTAGTCATCATATCTCTTCCGTCCCGTCCCCCTTTTTCTCATTCTATACCCTCCCAGACGCCCCAGTGTTCCTACTTCACCCCTATGCTGTAATGGAAATATCCCATCTGGCCCCCCCTTTTCCCATTCATTATATAGTGCAACATATTTCTCGACAATACTTTCATCGCTGTTTTCCATACGGTTTAGGTCTGATGTATACTGTGCACTTGTGTCTGGTGTAGATGATACAGATGGATAGGGGCCATCATGCAACCAAATAAATCCTACGGGTCTGGGTCATTCTTGTCATATATGCTGAACTCAGATTCATTATAATAGACAGTTGGATTTACTGGAACAGGAGTACTGCTTGTGTGATTGTCATCATGTGAGCCATTTCTCTGGCCCCCGTGTGCCCGGATCAATTTAAACCCGTCCCATATGAGATGGATGCCCAGTTTAACAAGGTTTGTCCCCCCACCCCCTCATTAAGATCGATAGATATGAATGCTATGGCCCAATATACTACTAGACCAAACAACATTGAAAAGAAAAGTACTGCACAGAAAAACAACCCGCACTCATACGAATATTGTCTTAAATTAAATTCTCTGCTCCTATTACTATCTGCTCTACTGTTGTTCACATTGGGGGCCCCCTCCATTGCCATGGTTACTCCTTCAGAATGAGATATAAAAGCGTGTTAAGCATACATCGATTTTATTACTTTTTTTCATTGTATCTGTTACTTAAAACTCTTTATATTTTATGCACAATTTCTCCCAATTCATATTCTTGTGTCTATCCATAAAACATCATCATTAAATCTCAACAACAAATTCGAAAGGAGAGAGAGAGAGAGAGAGAGAGAGAGAAAGAGAGAGAGAGAGAAAGAGAGAGAGAGAGAGAGAGAGAGAGAGAGAGCAATTGTCTACCATCATTATTATTATAATGCAACTACTATTCAAATGTACATATATTTTTTTCCTCTTTTCACATTTATCATTTATATACATTATTTTACATATCGCTTTATCATTTCATTTTCATATTCTTCCCTTTCGTTTGTTTCAGTTGTCTCATCAAATATTTCGGTTTCTTCTTTTTACATTTGTGTTTCTCCTTCTGACCTGTTCCCTTCGTCATTTTGCCCTACACTGTCATATGCTTTGCGTACGTCGGACAAATTAATCCAATATCTCAGGCCCTTCACTTTCACTGCTGTAGGTGTGCAACACACCACTTCATATGGACCATGGAATCTGGGTGCATTCCACTGACGTACGAAGCTTCTCACATACACCATCTCCCCTGGCATGAGCTGACAGCTTGGGCTATCTGTGGCTGTTGTTACCGTATCATTTGCTCTTTCTTGTGTGAAGGGTGGTGCTAGCTATTTTGCAATCATACGTGCTGCTTTTGTAAGTTGTTTCAGATACTCATGGAACTCTTCCCCCAACACTGTTGCACTTCTGTTTGCATCTGATTGTCTTCGTAATGAGGAGTGTGCTGTGTGCATGCATCTGCCTGTTACTATCTCATGGGGGGACAAGTGGTGGTCCTTACTGGGTTGGTTTCTTAATTCAAATAGGGCCAATGGTAAACAATATACCCAATTCTTCTTTAATGTGTAATATAATTTTGACAGCCTACATTTAAGGAGTCTGTTTATTTTCTCAACAATGCCATTTGATTGTGGGTGGTAAATCGTGCATAATTTGTGAGTAATGCCCAGCATTGTTGTCACTGCTTTGAAAAGATCATTGACGAAATGCGTTCCATTGTTGGAACGTATGACATTGCATATTCCCCAGTGGGAAAACACCTCCCTTACTAGGAACTTTGTTGCACACTTCACGTCTGGGTGTGCGCAGGAGCCTGCTTCCACCCACCTTGAGGAGGGACATGCAACCATTATCATATACTGAGATCCATTACATCTTTCTCCCATATCTGCATATCTATGTGTAGTTCTCAAAAGGGTCCATTTGGCCTAGGTAATGTTTCTCGTAATTTTCTCAAAGTCATTCCTGAATTGTATGTTTGGCATGTGGTACACTCTAGCACCATTTTTGATACCTGCTCTTACAGCCCTGGCACTAACTAATTTTCCTGGATGTCCGCGGCAATGTGTTGTTTAGCATTGTGGGTGGGAAAGTGATGCTACTGGAATGCTATTTCTAGTAGTTTCCTTGTCATTACTACTTTACCTGTGGTGTTCTGTCGCCAGAGGAGTTCAGTTGGTGACTGACTATATCCTCTTTTCTCCCATAGTTCATTTTCCTCAGCTGGTGCATCCTGCTGCAACTCTAATATCTGAGAGACTGGCATGGAGTTGTACCCCTCGCCCTGCTCTCCTCCATATGTTTTTGCAATATGTTCTCACCTGTTGTTTCCCTTGTTAGGTAAGCCGCTTCTTTGGCGGCAGCATCCGCTGCCGCATTTCCTAATGAGATGACGTCTTTCTTGTTTGTGTGGGCTTAGCATTTTACTACTGCTATGATTGTTGGTTCCTTTAATGCCTCTATTAATTATACACGCATTTCTGCATGCTGTACATGGGAACCATCTGCTCTCCTAAATCCTCTCCTTACCCATCGGGCCAATCCCCCATGCACTGTTGTGGTCATGGATGCGGAGTCAGTTTATATTGTTACTGCACTTCCTTTCACTGTGTGCAGCACTTCAATTAGCGCCACTAGTCCGGCTGCTTGTGCTAAAAAATGGGTGGGCACTCTTTTTTGGACAATCACTTCAAACTCTCCTTCCTTCAATCGTACCACTGCCGCCCGTATGTGTTTTTCTCCTGTTTCACAATTTATTGATGCTGATCCATCTACAAAATATACTTCTCCTTCTGTCAGTGCGTCTTCATTTCCAGTGGGTGTACCGTCATCCTCCCCCCTGTATGTGGCACAATCATGTTCTTGCATATCTTCCAATGTATATGCTTCAGTGAGAAATGTGGCTGGATTCACTGTCTTACAGCACACTATGTGTATGTTAGCACTTGATAGAATTATTTCGTATGTTGTAGCTCTTTGTGTGGTTAATGTACTTTTTGATCTTTCAAGTATGGCAAACAGTGAATGCTCCACGTATAGCGTAACTGAGCATCCCATCACAATTGTTGCACTTTTCTCAAAGGCGAACGCTGCGGGTGCGAGAGCTTGTTCGCAGGCGAGTGTCCCTGCGTCACTGTGTCTATGGAACCACTGTAGTATGCCAGAGGCTTGTGGCCCAACAATGTTTTTTGTGTCAGTACCGCCGTCATGAGTGTCCCATCACAATGCAAAAATAAATAAAATGTGCGCTCATAATCTGGTGTTGCTATGACGGGTGCTGTCGATATCAGTTCTTTCAATGTGTTGAAGGCAGAGTGCATTTCTTGTGTCCATTGTACTGCTGCGTTTTTCCTTTGTGCTTCCTTCAGTGCTTGCAGGAGAGGTTTTGTGTACCCTGCATATTCTGATATCCAGGCACGGCAATAATTGCACATGCTGAGAAATTTCTGCATCTCTTTCACTGTTTTGGGCTCGCTTACAGCTCGCATTGCAGCTGCTCTGTCGGATACTATTCGTTTGCCATCTTTTGATATCAGTTGGCCCAAATATAATACTTCTGTCAGACAATATTGCAACTTTTGTCTATCCACTTAGTAGCCCTTGTGTCCCAGTAATGTCAATAGTGTTACCGAATCTTGTCTGCATTCATCCTCATTCTTTCCACAAATCAAGAGGTCATCTACATACTGAATGATCGTGCTCTTTGTGCCAATATTTCCAAGATCTTCATCTAAATATACTTGGGCTCTCACAGTATCCCTGGGGCAATCTGCAATGTTAATATCTCTCCCTCCCCCATGGTAGAGGCTGTCAGATACTGTGACTCAGGATCTAGTGGTACTGAGAAAAATGCATTCTTCAAATCCACCACGTGAAACATGGTGCGTCTTTGGGTATACTGCACAGTATCGATGCAGGGTTTGGGACAAGTGGAAATTCCTTTTGTATGACGTCATTGAGGGGGCGTAGATCATCATCCTCCAAAGTCCTCCCTTTGCCTTTTTGATGGGGTAGATGCAAGTATTGCAGGAAGAATTTGAAGGTACAATGATCCCTTGCTTTAGTAGGGCATGTAGTGTTTCCTTTATTCCTTCTTCTACCTCTCGTGACAGGGAGTACTGTTTTACCCGGGGCAATAATTCCCCCAGCTTGAGTTTTATTTTTACAAGTGTTACCTCACGCAACAATCCCACGTTATGTGGGCAAGTTGTCCACAAGTCTGCTGGTACATGTTGCATGTCTTCATTAAAAAATGCTGGTGGTGTGCTCACTACGGCCATAAATGGGACTGGTACTTGTCTGTTCTGAATCATTATGTCGCAGGGAATTGATATCTCCATTATTATTTCCCCATTGCTGTCTGAGTCGTTGAAGAGCTCCACGTCAGATAAATCTTGCAAGGCTATGTTGGCGTTTATGCACAACACTGTTCGCCATTCACATCCATGTATGTGTAGTGCAATCACTGCTATCCTTTGTGCTGATACCTGTACTCCATGTAAGTCTAAGGACACCACCAACCCTGGCACTATCTCGGGAAATGCTATGGGTCGAAACACACATTCTGTTCGTACTCTCCATTCTTGGCGCTTTAACTCAGGCACAACTCACACCAAGGCCTTTAACCCTTGGATGAACATGTCTGGATCTACATGTATTCCAAGCACCTGCTGTGCTATGGCTTGTGTGTGTATTATTAGCATGGCTCACATTGCACATATCCCAGGAGTTGAGAACACTATCCCTCTCTCTGTGAATGAGATAGTCATATTGAGCTTGCTAAGGAGATCCCTCCCCAGTAAATTTATGGGCAAGTCTTCGTAATACAGTAGGGGTGCTCGCACTGTTTCCCCCCCACTGTTACCTCCAATTCTTCTGTGTATGGAACCTCGACCACCACCCTAGAAAACCCCTGCGTTTCCATTTTATGATTAAATACTTGAAACCTGCCTTCTCGTAGGCACGAGTTTTCCGCTCCCGAGTCTACCATAAAAATGAACTGTTTGCTCCCTATCTCCGCCCCCACCAGTGGTTCCTCAGCTGCATTGAGGGTCGTTGATAGCACTGGACATGCAAGTGCTCTCTGTGGGCTGTCCTATGCTGAATATCTCGCGTTCTCCCCATTGTCAAAGACATTATCTGACACTACTGCTGCTCCCCTGAATGGTGCGTGGGCACCATTTGCTGTCATAATGAAGGGATTTCTGTGAACCAAGGCCATGTGTTTTCAGGACTGTGGGTGTTGTGCGTTTGTGAAGGTGCCCTGTGTTCATCCATGTACCTGGGATCAGGTTGCTCTTCCCTCCTGCCGCCACCCATAGGCAACCCATGTGGGCTTCCTTGGTACGGGTGGCCATACTGTTGTTCGTTCTGATAAGGGTTCATGGGGCGGCTTTGACACTCTCTTGAAAAATGTCCCCACCTCCCATAGTTGCAGCATTCACCTTGTCCTTCTCCCCTGGGCCCTTGTCCTCCATAGCCTCCGTACCCTTACCAGCCCCCTCTGGACCTCATATACCCACCTCTTCCTCCACGGGCGCTCCTTGCTTGCCATTGTGGCCCTCCATGTTGTTCCTCACCATTCCATTGTTCCTGTCCATTCCCTGCCCAATTTGCGGCCATCCTTGCTTATATTGCTATCTGCCCTTCCTCCTCCTCTCGTTCTCTTTGTGCTTGGAGGGCGGCTACTGTTGCTGTGACCTTCACTAGTTGTGTTTGAATTAATTTTGCCTTGTCTGCCAGTCCCTTTTGGGCTATCTCCCTTTCTCTATCTTTGATTCGTTTGCAATGGTGTACTATAATGCTCTGTATTTCCGGCCAGCCCTTGGCTTCTATCCCAGCTATTTTATCAAGTGTCTTCTGAACTTCCTTCGGGAGCCCTCTCTTGATTATGAAATAGAACAGGGAGGTTGATTGATCCCAAGCTGTGCCCGTCTCTGCCCTCCACATCTCCTGCTCCTGAACAATGAAGGCCATGGCATCCTCCTCCTCTCTCATTGTGCATTACAGACTGTAAATCTGGCGTGTCTGGAAAGGTTTCTGTTAATGCATCCCATACTCTCACTCTTAGTGTGTTAAAAGATGCCCAATCATGGCGATCACAGTCTAGTGTTATTCCGGGGGGAACCCTGCCTTTGCCCACACCCTGTTGGCTTGATCACCTACCACCGATACTAGTAGGCTTTTAACATCACCTATTGCCAGCGGAACCCCGCCAGTGTTTTTCTCGAATGCGTATATCCACTTACTTTAACCTCCCGAGAGCGGTGGTAAAGGTTTTAGTAAATTAGCTTTGTCCATTTGGGCCCAGGGTATATAATTGGGTCTCCGTGCCCTCAGTGTATTAGTGGTAGTTGTAATTTGTTTCTTACTTTCCCCAAACTCACCTTCACTCCCTTTTTCCCAACACTGCCATTTGTCCCATCCTATTCCTCAACCTTCCATTCCATTCTTCTTCCATCACGACTGATCTATTTCTACTGACCTGCCACCTGTCGCACATCCCAACCTTCTCTCTTCTGCTTCTTGCTCTTCTATGTCGTACCAATATTGTTCCTCCCTTTCGGGCACCATGTCCCCCCCTTCTGCACCCACCTCGCTGACTGCTTGGTCTATTTATATTATTCTCATGGGGGTATCATTAATTCGGAATAGTATTTCTCCTTTTTTCCACCCCTCCTCTGTTGACCTCTAAAGTGGTTGGGTTATCTGTGTTTGTTCTATTCTAGTGGCAGGGGAGCTCCCTTGTTCACATGTATCTCTTAATCGTGACAATTCTGTCCGGGCCATTGTTAATCGTGAGTCTAAATCCTGGGTGAACTTTTCGATATCTATTGCAGGGGTACTCACCTGTCCGCTTCTTCTTGGACACTCATATGTGGGTGGTGTTGGGGCTATTGGTTGGGGTGCGGAGGGGGATGTGGGTTCTGACACATACACTGGGTCACTATACCCTTCCGCTGCTGTTGGTTTTGGCAGGAGGGGATATAATCGTGCAACCTCTATCTTACCCTCTGTCTCCTTTTCGCTACTATTTGCTGCCAGGGGAGATGCGCCCTGTTCCTTTGCCTTACTTGGAGGTACTTCCTCGAAGAGCCTCCACAAGTCTAATATTTCTCTTCTATTCTGAAGCTACTTGCCTTTGTATTTCACAAACAGGCAGGTTGCTACCATATCTAGGACATTCTTTTCAAACGACCCTCCTTGGGGCAAGATCAGGGGTAAACCTTCCCCTTTCAACTCTGTGAGCCACTGGTCATGGTATTTATTTATTCTCTCTGCGTATCCTGGCAAGCTTTGGCAAATGTGCGACAATGCTGTCTCTGCATCCACCCTCTCTTAACAATGCCTTCCCAATTCACAACCTTATGAGTCAATATAACAATGCAATTTATAATACTTCAATGCTTCACTCCTTCGTGTGTTACCTCCATGACACTGTATCTAGTAATCTGCAATGCGTCACACTTACTATGACAGAGTGTGTAAAAACAATTATGCAATATAGCTTTTTATCATTTCATATCCATGTACATTGTACGCAACAGACAATTACACAACAAAGACCATTAAACATATCACATATAACACTTAACATAAATCCTCCCTACCTTTCCCTATTTACCCTTACAATATTTTCTCTGATATACCAGCCCATTTCCTACCTTAACCCGTTATACACCACCCCCTTAACTAAGGAAAAAAGAAAAACAAGGAAGCGTTTCTAAATACTATTCCGAGTCTTCTCCTTGTATAAGACTCCTACTGTTTCCACTTATTTTCCTCTTTATACCCAGTACTAGTCGAGATAGCACTATGCGGCGTTGCCTTCCACCCCCTTGTGGAGCCAGGTTCCCGTATCCCTTTTCACCTTGTAATCTCCTTAACTGTCCTAATGGCCATATGCAGAAAGAAAAAGAATAGAGTAAGCCCAAGAACTCTCCCTCTATTATATGAACCTTTCTTGCCTCTAGTTTCCCCTTCACTCAATCCTCAATATCCCTTTATCTGACTCCTTACACTACTTTTCCGTTTCCCCCATGATTCCTTTTAATGTCGCTCGCACTTGATACTCACGTGTCCGTCTTCCGAGACCCTTCGGACACGGTCTGTCAAGTTACCGCCCCACACTCAATGGCTACACCCGGCTCCGACTAGCGGTACGGTGGGTTTTGCAAAGCCGGGACCCGTACCCTCTCGCCCTATTGCGTGTGCACGTCTAGGTGTACCAGTAGCCGTAGGCGGGCAGCTCTTTTGAGGTGACGCGCCCTGGGTTTACGCTGTGGTCAGGGACGTCTCGTGCCAGAAGGAACGGAAGGATGAACTCACGTCCCGGGGTCACCAAATGAAAGTGACTGTCCCCCAAAATGTAATTAAAACTCTACAATGAGAGTCAATAATGGACACACTCCAGGAGGGAATGAGACCAAGATCAAGTGCAGGTGAAAGTAAAAGTAAAATAGGGCAAGCAGAGAACTCTGCAAACTTCGAGAGCGCTCTGCCCACACACCAGAAAATGCACATT
Source organism: Ambystoma mexicanum (assembly GCF_040938575.1). Taxonomy (NCBI): domain Eukaryota; kingdom Metazoa; phylum Chordata; class Amphibia; order Caudata; family Ambystomatidae; genus Ambystoma; species Ambystoma mexicanum. Next base: position 495,354,643 of record NC_090933.1, on the reverse strand, counting down.
ATATTACAAAATCACATCATCTATGATGTGTGCTATAGGGGATACATAAAATTGTGGTCATTGGATGAAGGGGACAGGGCTGTATCCATGCTGTAGGGGTGGGGCTCCTGGATTGGCTGGCATAGAACTGGTTACTTTGTGGAGCATGTGGGTCAGCTGGGCTCATGTGGGTGGGGTACAGGGTCAGGTGATGTCCAAATCATGAAGTTATAGACTCTCTAACATTTGCCCTTGTGGCCACACATACCTGGTACATTATTTATACGTTTTGACATATGAGAATTATATTGCTAGACGTTTGACCTGGACGGTAAAAGTGAGACTACATGGGTCCAGGTGCCTAATCTATGCACAATATCTCATTGACACATTCATCAAACATTCCCTTAGATCCCATGAGAAAACGGTTTATTGTTTGTTAGTGTGAAGAGAATATATTGCCACACATGGGATTAACAATCTGGGGTGAGCTGAGGTCGCATACAGATGGGGGTGTGTAACTGTTACATCAAAAGGCGGTGGGTTGAGGGGTCTCGTAGTCTATATTTCTTTAAATGGAGTCTATGGGAGGGAAGCAGGTTTGTGGAGACCTCGTGTGTCAGGAGGGAGGGGTTGGGTAGTCGTTGCGGTCTTAGCAGAAGGGTGAGAGGTTACAGTTGTTGCATTAAGGCATCAGTAAGACAAGGGCCTTTGGCCATCATACCATTGTGAAGGGAGAATGGTGGGGGCTGGGGGTGCACTGTTGTGCGTGGCGCTGCTGGAGAGGGGAGAGAAGATCCTGTGGCTCGCAGAGTTCCGCCCAGTGTGGTTAGAGGGGGTATACGTGAATCATTAGAACAAAGGTGAAAACATGTTATTGCCACTTTAGCTACAACAGATAATAAGCAGACTCTGATTTCATTGCAGGCTATGCCTTCACATTTACCATAGTCATCGTGCTACAGGATAGCTCTATTTACATTAGTCCCATAGCCTCACCGTTTATATTGTACGCATATTAATTATATATCATCTGGATACATTTGTGGGTATACATAGAGACATGTTTGTGGAGATGAGTTATTTTTTTCCCGACCCAGCTCTTGTCCGATCATTCAAAGATCAGTGATGGAAGGAGGAAGGTGAGAGAAACAGTGTTTAACTAGTAACTATTCACGCCTTGTCTCCTGTGAGAACGGGCTGCTGCAGGGACACAGAAGGGAGGAGGTGGGGGAAGTAGCTGGCTAACTGTGCGTGGCGCCAGGGGGAGAGCTGCAGGCCTGTAGGCTGGCTTTCCTGTGAGGCCTGCTTTGGCATATACAAAATGGAGTCGGGGTTTAGCACAAAATGGAGTCTGTATTCTGCCCTCTTCTGGACGTTGCACTTGTATGTGTCGTCCCGAGGCTGTCCGGCACCTCTGCCACAGGCGCATGGGCTGCCGTGGGATGAGCATAGTGTGCCTACCTAGAGGGATTGGAGGGAGGGGGCCTATAATGACATTTCCTCCCATAAAATTAGAACCAATTGGACAGGGCCTCCAGCAAATCTAGTGGGGCCTTTGGGTGCCTTAGCAACATCCTCAGGCTTGAAAAAAGATTCACCCACAACTGTTCGGCTGGCCCCAGTGTCTTTCATGGCAGGAGTGTCCTGGCCATTTACAAGAACGCTGTCCATATAATACCCTCTAGAATTCTCTGGAATGTAGTTGTACCACTCCATATTCTGTTTCTTACCCAGACCCAGGGGCTCTAAGGATACATTGGTTTGAACACGCAAGGGTCCTTCAGCCAATAGGTGAAAGTGGGCACTAGCCATTTGTACTTCTCCTTCAGGGATGAAGGCTAAGGAGGCAGTGCTGATCCCTGCAGTTTTACCCTGTCATCTGGGATCTCCTTTCACATGGTCTACAGACCCACAGACATACCATTTACCAAATCCAAATGCTCTCTGGAATGGGGGTTTCTGCTGACCTCCCTCTGGTTGGACACCAGAGGATTCACTAGACCTACCAGGTTTCCCATGAGATCTACCCTTATGTGGTTTGGGGGCCTCTTCTGGTGGGTTGGAATCAGAAATATCTTTATTCACATTTTCGTGCTGCTTCCCCTCATCCTTTTTCTGAGTGGCCCCAGAATCCTTATGAGTGGCCCTGTTGGCTACCCATGAGTCAGCTGCTCTGGCTAACATTTTGGAATCTAGTTCCTTAGAGTCAGCCAAGTGCTGTCTCAGCTCAGGAGAGCAGGCATCAAAAACAGATTATAACAAAAATAGATTTCTCATTCCTTCAAAAGTGTTAACTATGTAACCCTTTACCCAACCATCTAAGTTCTTCAAACATTCGCAAACCCAGGTAGCGCAAGGGGCACCATTATGCTTATTGAGGGTCCTAAGGGACTGTGCAGGAGTCCTCCCAAATCTAGATATTAAAGCTAGCTTCTCATTTTCATACTCCAATTTTTCAAGTTCCCCCACCTCCACTACAGCATCAGTTGCAACCTGAGGGAGCCTAGACAAAAGCAAAGGAAACAACTGATTGCCTGTGAAACCCTGAATCCCATAGTTATATTCAAAAGCAGCCAACCAATCCAAAATATCAAGTCTCACCTCATACATACTCACAGCTTCTTTAGGAATGCAAGGCCTCTTAGGACTGGAAAACCTAGAAGACTCTGGGATAGGACCATTTTCAAGAAACAATTTCTTCATTTCAAAAACATGATGCATTTCCATTTCTCTGAGTTTGATTTCTTGATGTTTACTTTCCGTTTGCATTTGGAGCTTTTATGAACTCTAACTCAAGTCTAATTCTTTCAAGAGAGACACATTCTGGACTCAGTACTGGACCTGGGAGGGCCCCTGTGGCTATAGGTTGAGGGCCTAAAGCAGGTAGAGGTACAGTGGGGCTAACATCTTGAGACTCCTCTCACTCTTCTAGCTCCTCAATAACATTAGAGTTAGACTCTAAATCATTATCATCCTCATCAACACTATACAGATTTGTTGAGGGGTATGGGTTATAGCTCTACCTCTCAGACTTTGATGATTCAACATCTTTTCAATCAATTTGTTTTCCTTGCTTTAACAGAGAGAGACCTGACTTTACACATATCTTTCAGTTGATCTACTGATCAGGGATTTCTGTTTGAAGTTATCCATATCCAGCATTATAAAACAATTGCTTTTCTAGTGGTGCTTAGCCTTGTGAAGGTTAGTTGAACAAAAGTAAGAGCAGCACTCTCAATGTAACAACTATAACTTATCCTCACTGCTTGTCACCAGTGTTAGGCAGAATTGCATGCGGTACCTTCTGGGACCTCCACATACAATTAGAACTACAGGTGTAAGCAAAACCAACCTTTTCTATAAGTCTGTACTACACAGTTTTGTGGTAGCGTGCTGAGCAGCCAGGCTTATCTCAAGAGGGAACGTGAGCAGTACAAGGATGTTACACAGAGATCTTACAATCACAGTGGTTCAAGTAGACACTTATACTCAAGGTTTCTTGGTAAAACACTTATTAATTTATTACACAATCATTTAGAAAACATTCAATAGAAGGTGGCAACTTAATATTATAGAAAAATAAACTTCAACACAAAACTAATACGTTTCTGAGTAAATTAGGCTCCCCTGAAATAGGAGAAAAATAGCATTTCAGTCATTTTAAATAGGAGGGAAAAGGCACAAGTTAACAGAATAGATCACAACTATTTTCTTAGGCAGTGCAAATAGTTTAAGTTACTAGAGGACTCGATTTAGTTCTGTAGGCCTAGACCAAAGTCAATGGACTAGTGTCTTGGATAGGAAAGAGCAGTTCTTGAAGTAAACAGTAAAGTCTTTGCCAAAGGTCTTAGAAGTATGTTGTACAGAAAAGAATCATATGTTGGGTCAAAAGCTGATTAGGTCTGCAAGTTGGGAAAGTTCTGTGAACTTTCACCGCGAGAGTGGCTTTCTCTCAATTGGGTTAACAGAGTACCTTGATATGAAGCAAAAAAAGATGCAGCTGAAGACGTTGGTTCCTGGCAGTTCCTGCAGATCTCGCTGTTCCTGAGCCTCAGTCGTGGGGACAAGAGGGACGACATCGTGGGACTCCTGCCATGCATGGGATCGTCGGAAAACGTTGACAAAATGGAGTCACTTCAGTTCGAGTAGCTGTCGTCAAGCGCACAAGCTGGTGTCCTTCCCCCTGGTTAATCCTAACCAGCTCTGAGAATGTTATCCAGGTGGCTTAGGAGTTGATTGGTCCCACCAACTCAAAGGAAAAAGTAATCCTTGAAGGGGCTTCTCTGTCGAAAGGAGCTTGGGCAATTCGGACCTGCAGCAGAGCTTCACCGGTCAAACCATCAGTCCAGGAGTTGCAGCAGCCGTCCTCTTCCAGCTCGTCTTTGGTTCTTTCATTCCAGCGGTCGACTCTGCTTTCCAGTCCCAGAGACTCGCCTTTTAAACAGTTTTCTCCCATTCATTTTAGCCTAGCTTGCCGGAAAGTCAGCCAGCTAATGAAGCCAGAGTGCATTTGGGTCTCCTAGGAGACTAAGCACAGGGAATTTCGGGCACCTCCCTCACTACCTGCCCACCCCAGACACTCAGACGCCAGAGGCGATCTTCAATCCTGAAGCCCGCCAAAGGCATGGAAACAAAGGGACCAAACCTAGTTTGGCGCACAGAGACAAACTCTAGAAGGACCTTTTCAAAAGGAAATGGTGAAAAAGAAGACTGGGACCCATTTAAACAAAAGGGCTTAAGGCGCCATCTTGAAAAACATGGCTCCCGCGATTTGTAGCTACCGATGTTCGCGGTTGCGAAAAATCACGGTAGTTCGTTGTAAAACCACTGCCACCAGCCATTTCATTACGAAAGGGTAGCATTTGACTGCTATATGAGTTTCTAGACATAGGGGATACTAGGTAACCCGTCCAGCACTCTATAGGAAGATAGTGTGTGCTGGGTCTAGGAATTTAAAAAGACTAGTAAAGTCAATTTAACCTTACGTTCCCAGGGAAACAGTAGTTTATCCCAGAGAAGGTATTTAAACCTGGGGACACCCTAAAAGGCTTCCCTGTGCCACTGCACTGAGGGTGCTGTGTGACACAAAATAAAAAGATGATGCCTATAGAGTTGTCTTAAAACTCCATAATCAAAGAAATAATCACAGAAAAAAAACAGAATTAAAAAGTACAGAGTCTGAAAGTTCAGCAGAAGAGCTGGTGGTCTCTAGGGTTGGGAGGAATTAGCACATTTTGAGAATTCTCCCTAACACTTTCGTTCTGCCATGTCCAACCTAATTAACTAACAAAGGCTAAATGGATCTGCTCTGTCCTTTGTTATCTGTTGATGGCAGCTTCGCATACTAATCAGAGTTCATTCAAACAGGCACACAGGAGGCTTGGTCGCAGTACTAACAAAAGACAGGAAAACCCCAACAACCTTTGATATGCACTGTGTCAACCTAAAGCCAGCTCCCACCTCTCAGTATCAAGGTCAGTGACCTGTCAAGTCTTGGACTATGCATTTACAGCAGTCATCCCAGTAGGGGGACTCCACTCAGAAGGTACAAGTATGTGGTTTGGCGGTGACCAAAGGTCTGGTTTCGCCACAGCTTCAAGGGAGACCTGGCGCTTTAATCAGGAACCACATAGAGCTCAATTAACCAGAGAGGCAGGAAGATGGGTGGGACTTAGTAGTGCTGTTGCAAAGCACTCTGGTTATGACCTCACGCATACAGAAGATTGTTGGTGGAGACCCAGGATTGGTTCATTAAGGTAGGCTCAGCCTACAACAATCACTCGGGCCCATTTGGCTTTAAAAGAGGGTCAAGCCCCTCTTTTGGCAGATTATCTGAAGATTTTGCAAGGAGTAACAAGAATAACTAATTTGGACCCTGGCTGAAGGTACAGTCTGCATTACAGCTTGCGCCAGTGAAGGAAGGCTAGGATTTCCTACGAGGGAAGCAAGATCCCTCCCCAAACTTCTTCCAGGGAAGAGAGCGAGATACTGAATCCAAAGGGTCATCCAGCAGCTCCAGAACCGATACCCAGCCAGCACACAGCATGCCCTGCTAGGTTCTGCAAGCAAGCTTCCTAGGTGGGAAGTGCCAGAGTGTCTCTGAACCAAACCAAGGAGACAGCTGTTGCCTGCAACACTCTCCTCATCTTTGGCCCATCCGCCTTAAAGGACGACACAAGTCCAGTGAAGAAGCTAGGCGGAGTGCATCGACAAGCATCAACCAGTGTCCACCTTAAAAGACATTTTCGAGCCAGTGGAGCCCCTCGAGCTCCAATCGACTGCACCGCTGACTGTTGTCATGTCGCAGTCGCTAACGTCATCCGATATGCCTCTACCACTGCTTCAGACCCTACGACCAGCACTGAGAAAATTATTCCTGAACTGGAACCGCCGTGTAGGCCAGCCTGCTGCCGTCCATTCAGGCTCGATCGCCGAACTGCCTGCCGCCTGATACCTGCAGCTGTCTCCCGCCTTGAACTCTGTCGCAGGAGCTGCAAAGCACCCTGAAATCTTCTCGACCCTGTGGTGCACCAAGAACTTCTACAAGCGCAAAGTTCATTCTGTTTCTGTTCCCCTTGTCCTTCCCTGAAGGCCCCTAGTGAAATTTTAGGACCCTTTTCTCCTTTTGTGCTAAAACCAAGTATCCTTGAACTATTGTGATTACTTTACCAACTACCCTCCAGTCAGTATCAAGAGTGCATCCCTTTTCCTTCTTGAAACTGTCTGTCTTCTGCATTCCTTTACAGGGTGGGTTGTATTTTGTAGTGTGCTAGAACTGTCTGTTGAATAATAATAAAGTAGATATTTTTATACAATCTTGACTGGAGAGTCCCTTTTATCATTGGGTAATAATTGTATTTTCGCTGTGTTCCGTCCACATTACCACGATTTATCAAGGAGGTTTATAATTTCTTGTGTTTTCACTCTGTTCGGATCACTTCTGGTGTACTAGAGGTGTGAGGGTGATTGATGGTTTAGAAACCGATCTTCATCCCTGGACCACTGGTGCCCTGGAAGTTGATTCATCACATTTGTGGCAGGTGGTCGGATCTAGTTGGAGCCTTGTGCACAGTTTAGTCACCCAACAATAAAAGTATTGCTGCAGGCAACGTTTAGACAATGCTAGGTATCTGTAATATTCATGGATCTTTACACAGAGACTGTGAAAGGCATGAGCAAGGATGTCCTGCACGTCCTATGTCAAGAGAGGGGACTTACCCACAGCACTGAGGTTAATAAACCTAAAGTTGCGGACCAGCCACCAAGCTTGGGTAGAATGCAAGAGCGGTTGGGGGAAAGACCCCAAGGGACGGATTAGGCCCTGTGCACCTGAATGGAAAAGACCTTCTGGAGGGGTTAGTGGAAGATGACGAGGAAAACAGCATGAGCTGTGTTTCTCGCCAACCACCCTGCCAGGGGTAAGCATGGTTTCTCAACCCTATAAAGTGTCAGTGAGGTCAGGGGCTAGTGCAGCATCCTGCAGGTCCCAGGCGTCAGCGCGATCTCTAAGTGGCCCAGTAGGTGTTCCGGCTCCAAATGAGGTAGCGGCTAGAAAGCTCCTGCTGGGGGAGAGGAGACTAGTGCTAGAGGAGCAGAAAGAGCAGGACAAGGTCACCATAGGGGAGGACAGGGCCACCATATAGCTGCACAAGCTAGCGCTTGAAGAGGAGAAGGAGGCCAACAGATCCACCTCTAGCAAAAGCAGCAGCAGTGGCTCAAACTAGGGTGCCCATGATAAGCCCCAGCGGCACATCCCAAAAGACTAAGTGCAGGCTTATAAAGTGGGGAAGGATATTTATGATTGGTTTGAAGTGCTCTAGCTGGCTTTTCAGCTACACAAGGTGGACGAGGTACTGTGGGCTGCAGCCCCTACGAGTCGGTTACTGACAGCAGGAACTGATACAATTCTTCAGTTAACTACTGAGGAAAGGCCCATTTTTGAAAGCATGAAGGCTGCCCTCTTCAGGAAGTTCTGTAAAACCTCAGAACAGTGTTTCAAGAGCTTCCGAGAGCTCAGAAAGAAAAGTGGGCAGACATTTGAAGCGTTCACATACTTAAAATATCTGATCTGGTGGGTGGCTGGTAACACAGTTGACACATTTAAAGGGATGTACAATTTGATTGCGTGTGAGCATGTATTGAAGAATTGTGAGGTTGACCTACACCAGCATCTTGTGGACAAGACTATCACATACCCTAGGGAGCTTGGAAAGGCTGCTGACAGGTTTGTGTGTACTCGAGCCCAGAAAAAGGCTCAGGCGTGCATACGCAAATCGGAACAGAAATCTTTAGACAAAAAGTAAACAAGGATGAGAAGGACAAAGGTTCGACCCAATCCTCTTCTAAGTCAGGTCCCCAAAAGAGTAAAGGTAAATCACAAAACCTTAGTTCAGCTGTACATACTGAAAAGAGCGCTGACCCCCCTAACACTGGGACACCTGCCTTCTCACCACCCAAAGGTTGTTTTGTGTGTAAGGAGCTGGACCATAGGAAAGGGGATCCTGCTTGCAAGGTCCTACCCAAGCAAGCTGTAGTGAATGTTGAACTCATGGAAGAGGTTCATCATTAGTGAGGGCCTCCTAGAGGAGGACTTCCCACTAGGCCAAGGAGTGGCTGATTGAGGATTGGTTACACTGAGTGGGAACAGTACCATGTCTCCAGAAGAGATCCCAGTTCAAAATAATACTTAACTTTATTTAGAACATGTGTATATCAATGGACACAAAACCCCTGCGGTCCGAGACACTGTGGCTGGGGACATTGCTGTCATCCAGCAGTGAGTACAGCCAGGCCAATATATTGATGGCCCTGATTGTACCGTCAGTGGGTTCGACGGAAAGAGTGAGTGCCCCTTGGTGATGGTAGAGTTCAGCTGGTGAGGTGAAACGACCCAACACCATGTAGCGGTGGAAGACTCCATCCCTGTCCCATGTCTGTTGGGTAATGATCTTCCAGATCCCGACATAGTCGCAGCAGCTACCCGATTGAGGGCCAAAGAAATTGCCAGATTGAACCCTCTCAGAGCCTTAGGGCCTGGAGTGCTTCCACAGTGTGTTGGAAGGATCTGTATGGCTGGTAGCGCCTAGTCCAGTTCCACAGACTGCTGAGTTGCCTATTCCTGTGGGAGAGGGGGCAGTAGCCACTGAGGACCATACATTGGTAGCAGGGGAGTCAGTGACTTCAGAGTTGCCTGGTGCAGTGCAGAAACCTGAGGTGGAGGACCATGTGGGTGCAGATCTGAAGGGCCTGCCCAAGCTGGATGAGTTTGCATCAGCTCGGGGGCCCAGATCAGACTGACTTCTTTACAGCCCAGAAAGAGTGGCCCACTCTGGCAATGTCTGCGGAAGCAGGCCAAGGAAATGTCGAGGACCCTTGACTGTTCAAAGTGTACTGGGAGGATAGACTCCTGTGCAGTGAGCCAAAAGACTCTGAGGGTCAGGGCACCAGACGTTGGGGATTCCCCAGTGACACAGGAAGTTCGTTTTGGATTTGGCTCACCAGATTCCTTTAGCGGGTCACTTGTGAGTGACTAAGACAACGGACCGGTTGTCTTCACACTTTTAGCGGTCGCAGTTTGGCGTAAAGGTTAAGGATTTGTCTGGTCCTGCCCGTTTTGTCAAGATTCTGGCAAGTCTTGTGGTGCCACAAAGGCCCCCTTAATTCCACTACCCGTGGTTGTGTGGCCTTTCAACAGAATACATACGGATATTGTGGGTCCTTTGGATCCTCAAACCAGCTTCCGGAACAGATACATCTTAGTGGAAGTAGACCACGCCACAATGTACCCCAAGGCTGTACCTCTAATGAGCATCAAAGCCCCCATAGCTGAGAAGGCTCTGGTTGGGATATTCTCCCATGTCGGATTCCCCAAGGAAGTCCTTTCTGACAGGGGAATCAAACTTCATATCAGGATATCTGAAGGCTATATGGGAAGAGTGTGGAGTCAACTTCAGATATCCTGATATGCAGTTCTCTGTATCCTTCCATCTACAAACAAATGGGCTGTTGATTGGTTCAACAAGACCCTGAAAGGCCTGATAGGTGGCTTGGAAGAGCACCTGAGGAGAAAATAGGATATACTCCTACCATGCCTCCTGTTCACCTACAGGGAGGTGCCACAGAACGGAATAGGGTTTAGCCTTGTTGAGCTTCTGTTTGGATACCCTGTACACAGTCCCCTCAGACCCCTTCCCCTTGAAACTATCTATTACATTGTTGCAGGGTCGCAGACTTACCATTGGCCCTTGCCCTCTGCCATCCACCCTTGGCTTTCTGTCTCCTCATTGGTTGGAACTGGTTTCCCCAGGCTTGGCACCCGATTCGGTTCTCAGCCCTCTGTGCACCTCTCCAAGATGATATGAAGTGACTATGTGTCCAAAATGTATCTGGTAGTAACATCACCTTTGCCTATGAAGGGACGCTCCCCATTGCAACATTTGTTTCCCTTCTCGTCTGGGTTGCTGAGACTGGCGTGTCTTCCCACTACGGATGAATACGGATTGTCCAGTTCACCTGCATCACGTGGTTGTAGACCACAAAATCGAGGTCTTTGGGTCTGCATTTATGAGGATTTATTCAGTTTTCCTGCAGCTGGCCCCTTGTCATTTGGAGCTTGGAATGTGCTTGTTTATCTCTGATCTTGGCTGTGACTTGGTCTTCCCGCTTCGTGCAGCCTTAGCCTGCTTCCCTCATTTTGGTGTCCTGCAGTTTATGGCCTTGTGTGATTTTCATTAGACTTATAATATAGTTTCTACATACCTATATTGTGCTATGTGTCCTATAGGTTAGTTGTACATGGTCCTACTGGGCTCCATATATACTCCTATAGTGCCATAGAGTTATTTGCCATAAGCATCTGCAAGCTTCCTCAGGATCTCTTGTTGCCTTGCGTTTGGCATTGCTGCACTTGGCTAATGAGAAAAATAACAAAGGTTTTGGCAGTATGCTATGTATCTGTCCTCTATCTACAGAACTTTATAAGCATGTTCGTGTATATGAGTGAGTTTTTGTGTAAGCTGTGCATGGTTGCGAGTGTTCTTCACGGCTAACGCAGCTACGTCGTGTTGTCACTAATGATGTCAGCAAAGTGGCTTCTTGGCATTTATTCCATGGAGTCCATTATGGTGTTTGGATCCATGATTACCGTCGAGTCACCTGTATCTGTGAGGACATGCACTGGATAAGGTTGGAATGGCTGTCTGAGGGAATGCCTCTCTGCATACGTGCCAGTCAGTGGTGTACTTGGCAGTTGTCCGAGTAATGAGTAACTTTGGGTGTCCTTGACTCTTTGAGCCTTCATGTTCATGGGGGTGTGGAGGGGCAAGGGTTGTCAAGCTTTATGAAATCTTTCGGAAACATCGGACATTCTTTTATTGTGGTCCTTAGGCTATTTCTTTTTTCCACTATCTTGTCTCTTTCTTCTCCCATGTTCACATCCCTATCGCCTTCATCCCTATTGATTTGCCAGTAGTTTTGCATCATTGTGTAATGTAGATCTTTACCACACACAGTCCCACTTGTGCTAATATTAGTGCCCCTAGTAATACTTTAAGTCTGTCCACCAGCCATGACGTCATCCAGGACCATAGGTACGCCAACTATCTATGGTCTTTTCCGGTACCTTTGGCTTCTTCCTCCATCTTGGCATGCATCTTCGATAATCGTGTCACTGCTACTGTCAGTGTGCCATTCTCTCCGTAATTGGCAGGAACGAATGTGCAACAGGAACTCCCGATCTTGGCACAAACTCCTCCTTCCATTGCTGTGAGGAGGTCTAGAACATATCTGTTCTGGAGTGCCATCAACCTTACCGCTTGGAGCTCTTCCTTTGTCGCATTGAAGCCATTTACTGTAGAGTTTATTGTCTGCATCAGCTCCCATCTGGTTATCTGCAACTATTTTGCGTTTGTATGCGCCTGTACTGCTGGAACCACTGATGCGAAAAATATTTCTGTCCTCCTGAATAACCTATGTTCAGGTGGTACATCATCTAATGATGCTTCTGACTCTGTTGAGAAATAGTTGTCTCCCTTCACTCTACTCATTTCCACAAACCATTTCTTTCTTCCTTTTTCATTTACTTTCACAGACCTTTTCTTTCTCGTATTAGTATCCAGCTTTGGGAAGTCGTCTATCTTCACGTCTTTCTGTGGCACCACCAGTGCTTGCATATTGATGTGCACCAACGAGCAAACCCCTCCCCAGTTTGGTGGTAGCTTCTTGTATGCCTTGGATCAACATGCCCATTAGTGGTCCATTAGTAATGCTGTGCCGACCTTCATAGCTGGATGTTTATCTGTGTACCTACATTCTATGTTGTCTTCACCCTTTACTGCACCTTCAATCTTGTAGCACAATGGTGGCTTCTTCAGTGGTATTATGGGCATCGGTCCAGCTTCAATGTCTAACCAGGTGAGCAACTTGGCACTTGCATCCCATTATTTCAGGCACTTATCATTTTCTCCTTCCACTGTGTTCACTGGTGATTGTACTAGAGTGTGTGCTTTGCTTCCTACTACTCCATCATTCCATCCCTCCTATGTGTACACTTGGCCAGACATGACCATCTGTGGTCTTTCCCAATATCCTGGTTCTCCTCCGATCTCCTTGACCCCCCACTTCGGGCACGGTATTTTCTTCTGTGTTATGGATTTCATCTCCCCTTTCTGCGGGCCATCAGTTATGCATTTTATAGCTTGGTCTAAATGCCAGAAATTGCTCATCATGTCAAGAGTCTTTATGTAGGTGTCTTCATAGGGGAATGTTGTTTGAGACATCCATCTCAATGTTGCTGTTTTCCCCTTGGAATCTTCCTCGGGGCATGAACATGGATAGGTACATGAGGCATTGTGCTCTTGTGGCTGGTATTTCAGTTGCTATGAATGTTTTCTGGAGGCACTCATGGCATGAGGGATTAGTGAGCAGACATAGCAGCTCTCCTCAGTGGTTTCTTTATCTACTTTGGTCATGTGTTTATACAACATGTTGTTAGACCAGCGAGCAATGTCAGTGAGATATAGGTCAAACCCCCCATGTCTGTGTCAGCACTGTGCTTACCTCTCATTACCGTGCTTACAGTGCTCCCCTGTCCACCTGACATGGTCATTCTACCTGCTGGGTTTGGGGTACCATTAGTAGAGGATACAGCGGTTTCACTAGATACAAGGGATATTCGCCGAAAGAGAAATGCAAAAACCCCACTTGGAAATATGAGGCAAGACAAGATGAGCATATTTCTAATCACTCCTTCCGTTTACCTGTGCTGGTTGATCCTTGTGCAGCATGAAGATATCAGCTGCCCACCTGAAATGCACGAAAACTGTGCATTATTGTTTTAGTATTGTTTTAGTTTAAGCCCTGGGGATCATATAATCTGTTATGGCAAAGATGAATAACTGTTCCCACACAGTTTGAATTCTAGGGTCTCTGAGTACTGCAAGAACAGATGGGTTGCCTTGTTTGAGTTTTGGAGAAGCTTAAGCCAAATTTGCTATAAAAATGTGGTAATACACACTAGGAGGACATGCTCAGAATCTGTTGGACATTTTGACGAAGTGACAAATTGGCTCTGGAAGGTATCAGGGTGTGAATCATTGGACAGTATGAAAAATCATGCAATAAAACAGTACCACTTTCACGAAGAATGTGTGTAGAGAGAAAAATAACAAACTCACACTAGATGTGTAGGAAGTCCTTGCCCTAAGTCTGCTCCCCATGAGCGAGTAACCATTGGGTGTCCTCTACTCGGCAGTGCTGGTTCCAAAGTATCTCCTTGCTCTTCTTGCTGAGGATCGTTGGCCCTGTCGATCTCATTGCCAGGTGAGGCCACAGCTTTGCAAGGCTTGATGTCACTGATATGATTCCAAACTGTCTTCTCTATCAGTGTGATCATTCTTTCAGTCACTGCCTCGACGATATGGGGACCTGTGAGCTTGGGTGCATCCCAAAATCTAGTGACATTTCTAAGGATAACCTTGTCTCCTGGACATACAGGTGGCTGCGTGAGCAGGTTCTCTGGGTTTCTGACACTGTCGCTTTCTCTGCCGATTTCATGCCACTCCTGGTGTCATTGTATCTGGCGAGTGATAAAAGAGGCACTAGCCATCACATAATCATACATTTCCTCATCCAATACATTTGCAGTGTTCTGCGCATCCTTATTTGCTCTAGTTGGAGGAGCCAGGGGAAGCTGCATGCGCCATCCTTTTACCAACTCGTGTGGGGTTAAATGGTGGTTGGACCCGGGCTTGTTGAGCAATGTGAACAGGTCTAGAGGCAGACAGTGTAGCCAATTCTTATTAGTCTTGGCTATAGATTTCTTAAGCGGGCCATTGAGGTGTTCACACACAGGAGGATTTGTGTTGGATGCCCAGCAACTTTGTAATATGTTGGAACATCTCATTGGTGAAGTGAGGGCCATTGTTAGAATGCAGGACCTCACATACGCCCCATCATGGGAACACTTTGCGGACCAGAAATATCATCACTCTGAGGGTGTCAGGATTAGAACAGCGACCAGCCTTGATCCAACGGGAAAAGGGACATACAACCACTATCATGTAGTGGTACCCTTGGCAGACATGGATCATGTCAACATAGTTGACGTGAAGGTGTTGGAAAGGACCAACTGGGGGAGGTATGGCACTCTCATAACTCTCAATGTATGTCCTGCAGTAAACTGCTGGCAAGTCAGACAATTACTCATGAATGTGGCCACACGTTCTGCCAAGTTAGGGCAGAACCATGTTTCTCAAATATTGGCGGCAAGCACCTCCTTCCCTGTATGTGTTGGATAATGTAGCTGTGTCAGTGCTGTGTGCAATAATGCGAGTGGCATAACCACTTTCCGTGTGCTATTTTGCTGCAATAGGGCATCTGTCAGAGATACTATACATCCTCTTCTAGGCCACGTGTCCTTTTCCTCCCTGGGTGCAGGTCCCTGCAGCTCCATGATTTGTGTCCCTGGTAGTATATTGTGTCCATCCTTCAGTATCATTGCCCTTGCATAATCACATGTGTGTGAGGATGCCTCCATTTCTAGAAGGTCCCCAAAATATGCAGCACATTTTGCTTCCGCATCTGCTGCTTCATTTCCCCTTGAGACAGGGTCCTCCCCTCTTGTGTGTGCTTGGCATTTTACTATTGATAGTTGCTCTTGGAAATGTATCACATCAACCAATCTGCTTGTCAGGATCCCTCCTATGTCAACTGGTTCTTTATCTGTCAAACAGGGGATAAAGGGCATTAGGTTCTGCAAGAGGAACAAAAGTCTGTTAATTCGGTGCTCGCCAGATGTCTCGTTGTGTCTCTACCATAACTGTTTCCATAGGATAAGTGGACACAGGTTGCCATGGTGATTCTGGTGTCCATTATGCTCTCCATACACAGCGTACTCCTGAAGGTGGGGACGTTAGTTCCATGGCAACCTATTTATACTTCCGGGTTGCTCACCTCACCGCTTCTCATTCTGAATGAATCACAGCTCTACGTTGCCTCGTTTTTGCTTCTAGTGATACCTTCTTGCTCGTGTCCCCTCGCCTTGTGTCCCTCCTTTGAGACTCGGACTGTCCTTTTGGTTCTCCATTTGTCTGCTGATTTAATCTGCCTGCTCACCTGTGTACCGAACCAGCGTGTCTCCGGACTCCTCACTTGTCTACTGATTCCATATGCCTGCTCTCCCATGTATCGAACCAGCTTGCCTCTGGACTCCTCACTTGTCTGCCGACTCCATCTACCTGCTCACCCATGTACCGAACCAGCTTGCCTCCGGATTCCTCACTTGTCTGCAGAATCCATCTACGTGCTCACCCGTATACCAAACCAGCTTGCCTTCGGACTCCTCACTTGTCTGACGATTCAATCTGCCTACTCACCTGGGTACTGAATCAACTTTCCTTGTCTATTCTTTGTACAGACTAGGAACACTTCTTTACACCACCTGGATTGTCGTTATAACATCACTCCAGTCTGTTGTAAGATCTACCACACCCAGTGTATTACTTGAGAGCATTGGAACTTGAGACTGTCCACAACCCGCTCTGAGGCCGTTAGGCGTCCTCGTGCCGGCAGGATAGTATTTGGACTAGAGACTGCCTCTTTTCGATAAGGCGTCCTCGTGCCATCGGGGTAGGGATAGGATACAATGGGTGTCATCTAGCCACATGAATATTTCTCAACTCAAGAAGTGGTAAATTCTGTTCCTTGTGTTCCCCTTTCTGGCTCCTCATCCTTTTCTTGCCTCATCTAGTTTCTTTGTCTTGTAGATTGTCCATTACAATCCAGCCATATAACTTTGGAAGACCCAGAGCTGTTAGAAAGGGTATTATCTCTGGTCAGTGTTATGATCTTGCTCCAATTCTTGTTTCCTTGAATTATTTAGTTGATTCTCCAAGTAATGTGCTCTTTTTTCCCTCTGCAGTGCCTGGTCTTCATTTGGTGTTCCTTATCTTTTGACTAATTGATCCCTCTGTAATTTACCTTGTATGTTCAGAGGGTTACATTGGTAGAAATAACTTGACGGCTAGACTACGGGTACAAGTTTCAGTTCTACCTTGGATTCTGACATAATCAGAAGCCTTATAAAATGGACACCAACGAGACCTTGGCAGCGTTAATGCAGCATGTGGCAGAGCTGCGTGCTGACATGCAGACGGCCCATGCTACTACGCAGGCTCGGATCGACGAGCTTCATGCAAGGGTTCCTATAGCTGATCCGATTCCTATTCAGGCCATCGCTTCTGGTTCAGGTCAGGCTCCATCTCCACCTGGAGCTGCTGCTCCAGTGCTTATGGCAACACAACATCCTTTGGCACCACCTGAACGATTCTATGGGGATCCTAGAGTTTATCGTACTTTTCTGAATCAATGTCGCTTGCATTTCTTGTGCCATCCCAATGCCTTTCCAGATTCCTTACCAAGGCCGCGTTTGTTCTTTCCCACTTAGCTGGTACCGTGGCCGTTTCGGCCAATCCCTTGTTGGAGGCTGGGAATCCTCTCCTATTTGATTGTGATGCCTTATTGGAAGCTATGAGTCGAGTATTCGACACACGGTACAAATCTCAGGCTACTGAATTGGAACTCCTGGACTTGCAAAAAGGAGACACGCCTCTCCTTACCTACATCGCTAGGTCAACTTGTCACCGAAACAGGGTGGCCCGAGGATAAGAAAGCTTTGTTTTTCTATAGAGGCATCTATGAGGCTCTCAAGAACAATCTTGAGCTCTTAGATCTTCTTCTACAGATCGATGCTCGACGAGCAGAGAGAAAGGGAGAAAAGAGACCCACGCTTCCTGTCCTGGTTACGCCTTCTCCCGCTTCTAATAATCAACCCAAACCAATGCAAATTGTTGCCGTTAGGGGTCCTTTGACACCTAGTGAGAGAGAGAGAAGACAGGCCGACAATCTATGTTTCTACTGTGGCTCAGCGGAACATTTCCTAAAGGTATGTCTCAAAAAGCCCAAGAAGTCGGTAAACGCAAAAACTCAGTAGAGGATGGAGTCCACCTACCGAGTTTTTTGCATTCGGACTCCAATGTGATATCCCCGATCACGATCCATGCCTCATTCAAATCCCCAACGGGTCCTCTATGGTACGGTGAACCTGTACTGGATTCAGGGGCTACATTGATCTTTCATTTGCCCAGGAAAACAACATCTCTCTTGTCCCGAAGGACCGTCCTGAATTGGTTAATGCTGTGGATGGTAGCACACTGCTATCTGGATTGGTTACCAAACAAACCGTACCCTTAACCATGACTTCCGATTCGGGACATATGGAAACTTTCTGTTTTGACGTAATAACTGCACCTCAATTCAGAATGATTCTAGGATTACCCTGGCTGAAACTACATAACCCAACTGTTGATTGGGTGACCGGGAAACTCTGTTTTGTTTCAATGTATTGCAAGGATCATTGCTTTGGATCACCAACCAAGTTCATGAATCCCTGTCGATCCTTGTTGGGCATAGCACCTACTGAAGGAGCAGTTTCTTCAGTCTCCTTGCCTCAGTGGTATGCAAAGTATAAAGATGTTTTCAATCCCAAGGGGGCCAATGTACTTCCGCCCATAGACCATGCGATTGCCCTATTGATATCATCCCAGGGGCCAATGTACCAAATGGTATGGTCTATTCTCTGACACAGAAAGAGGATGTCATTCTTAAACAGTACATTGAGAAGTCCAGAAGTACTGGTTTCATCTATCCATCACGTTCTCCAGCGGCTTCTCCCATGTTTTTTGTCCCCAAAAAAGAAGGCGATTTGCGTCCACGCATAGCCTACCGCAAACTGAATGCTATCACCATCCAAAACCCATACCCAATCTCTTTGATCTCAGTTCATCTTGATCAATTTGGGACTTCCAAAATCTTTACTAAATTGCACTTGAGGGGTGCTTACAATTTGGTTTGGATGCATTCTGGTGACGAATGGAACAAAGCGTTCAAAACAAAATACGGTCTATTTGAATATTGTGTCATGCCATTCGGGCTATGCAATGCCCCTGCTACCTTCCAACATTTTATAAATTATGTATTTCAAGATATGTTGGATATGTATGTCGTAGTGTATTTAGACAACATCCTCATCTACTCACCTACATACTACTCCCATGTTCTACACATATCCTCTGTTTTGCAATGACTCCGAGAGAATCAGCTATATGCCAAATTGGAAAAATGTATTTTCCATGCCACTTCAGTAGAATTCTTGGGCTATGATAGCACCGATCCTGGTATACAAATGAGGAATGCCAAAGTCCAGGCTATTCTAGACTGGCCGGTGCCTTCTAATGTAAAGCAACTTCAGTCTTTTCTTGGGTGCTCTAATTTTTACTGATGCTTTGTTAAATCTTTCTCTTCTATGTCAGCTCCCTTGACCGCCCTCACAAGCTCTAAAACAACTTTTACCTGGAATCAGGCAGCACATGATGCTTTTGATCTCCTTAAGTCTGCCTTTACTATGGCCCCAGTATTGTTGCATCCTAATCCTGCCTTGCCCTATGTTGTCGAAGCAGACACCTCCGATGTGGCCGTTGGTGCGATCTTGTCGCAGGAATGTCCCGTTACAGGCACACTACATCCGGTGGCTTTCCATTCCAGGAAATTGACATCGTATGAGGCAAATTACACTATTACTGAAAAGGAGTTGTTGGCTGTTCGCGACACCTTTTTAGTCTGGCGACACCATCTTCTAGGAACTTCCGTCCCAGTGCAAGCCATCACTGATCATCAAAACCTTCTTGCTTTACAATCTGTGAAGTGTATCACAGCCCGACACGCTAGGTGGCATGAATTATTTTCTATGCATCATTTCGAGATCACATATAGACCTGGTTCCAAACACTCTAAGGCCGATGTTCTTTCCCGCATACATGGCGTTCCTTCACGTGCTCATGAGGGTGAACCCCTTCTGCTTCCACAACAGGTCATTTGTGCTTGTGTGTTGAAAGCCCCTTTGCGTTCTTCTTTATTACAGTGGGTGCGTTCCAATCCTAATCTAGTGCAGGATCTTGGTTTAAAAATCCTTAAGGGTTTACCCTATCATCTTGGGTTAATATACTTACCCACTCAGGATGCCCGCAAGACGGCACTACAGTGGTGCCATGACTCCAGGTTCGCAGCACATCCTGGGGTACGTAAGGCCCTGTACCTGTTACAACGCTGGTGCTGGTGGCCCTCCATGAAGGAAGACGTGTCTGAATACATAAAGTCTTGTGCGATCTGTGCTCAATGTAAGAACGTACTCTCCAAACCCATCGGTCTCTTACATCCTCTTCCCGTTCCAGACCAACCATGGGAGATCTTGTCTATGGATTTCATTGTTGAGCTACCCGAAGTTCACAGTTACAATACTATATGGGTGGTTGTCAACTCTTTTTTGAAAATGGCCCTATTTGTCCCATGTAAGGGCGTCCCTAATGTCCCTGTCCTGTCGATTAATTTCAATACGGCAGGTGTATCGCTTCTTTGGTCTCCCGAACATCATAATTTCTGATCGGGGAACGCAATTCACGTCCAAGTTTTGGAGGGCTATTACTAAGTCTCTGGGCATCAAGGATAATTTTTCTATGGCCTACCACCCGCAGACTGACGGCCAGACTGAACATCTGAATCCCACCCTCGAACAGTATCTGCGTTGCCTTATCCTCCAACACCAGGATACCTGGTTGTCTGTTTTGGTCATGGCGGAATTCGCCTACAATAATTCCCTGCATACGTCCACTGGTACTTCGCCCTTCTATGGCATGTACGGCAGGCATCCTTGTACCCTTCCTCTGGAACCATCCTTGTCCTCGAACAGTCTTGCTGCACTGGCTTGTGATAGTGATCTGACTAAAGTACGAAATGCTGTATCCACCCACCTAAACGCAGCCAAGTTCCATCATAAGAAACACGCAGATGCTCGCAGAGCTCCTGCTCCCTGCTACACAGTGGGTACTAGGATTTGGTTTCCACTCGTAATTTGTGCTTACCTGGTCATCATTCACTTTTGCCGTTTTGTGGGTCCTTATCCTATCACAGCTCTTACAAATCCAGTCACGGTGCGTCTTGATCTGCCTGTCTCTTGGCGGATCCGTCCAGTATTGCAAGTCTCCCTCCTCAAGCCCTTCCATTCTACCACTCGCTTGCCGTTCGTCCGCCCCCTATTTCTGTACAGGGTTCGGACGAGTATGAGGTACGTCGCATTCTGGATATGAAAGTTTCTCGTGGTGTGCGTCTTTATCTAGTGGACTGGAAGGGCTACGGTCCCGAAGACAGGACATGGGAACCTGTACAGAACATTCAACCCCTATGTTAATGTCTAAATTCTGGTCACTTCAGAGGAGGGCATCTTTGGGGAGGGGTACTGTCAGGATCCCTCCTATGTCAACTGGTCCCTTATCAATCAAACCCGGGATATAGGGCATTAGGTACTGCAAGGGGAACAAAAGTCTGTTAATTCTGTGCTCACCTGATGTCTCGTTGTGTCTCCACCATAACTGGGTCCATAGGATCAGTGGACATGGGTTGCCCTGGTGACGCTGCCATTCATTACGCTCTCCATACACAGAGTAATCCTGAAGGCGGGACGTAAGTTCCATGGCAACATATTTATACTTCCGGGTTGCTCACCTCTCCGCTTCTGATTCTGAATGAATCGCGGCTCTACATTGCCTAATTTTTGCTTCTAGTGATACCCTCTTGCTCCTGTCCCATCGCCTTGTATCCCTCCTTTGAGACTCGGACTGTCCTTTTGGTTCCCCATTTATCCACTGATTTAATCTGCCTGCTCACCCGTGTACCGAACCAGCATGTCTCCGGACTCCTCACTTGTCTGCCAATTCCATATGCCTGCTCTTACGTGTATCGAACCAGCATCCCTCCGGACTCCTCACTTGTGTACCGATTCAATCTGCCTGCTCACTCGTGTACCGAACTATCTTGCTTCCGGACTCATTGCTTGTCTGACGATTCAATCTGCCTACTCCCCTGGGTACTGAATCAACTTGCCTTGTCTATTCTGTGTACAGACTAGTAACACTTCTTTACACCATCTTGATTGTTGCTATACCATCACTACAGTCTGTTGTAAGATCTACCACACCCAGTGTATTACCTGAGAGCGTTGGAACTTGAGACTGTCCACAACCCGCTGTGAGGCCGTTAGGCATCCTCGCGCTCCCAGGATAGTATTTGGACTAGAGACTGCCTCTCTTTGATAAGGCGTCCTCGTGCCGTCGGGGTAGGGATATGATACACTGGGTGTCATCTGGCCACATTAATATTTCCCAACTCAAGAAGTGGTAAGTTCTGTTCCTTGTGTTCCCCTTTCTGGCTCCTCATCCTTTTCTTGCCTCATCTAATTTCTTTGTCTTGTAGATTGTCCATTACAATCCAGCCATATACCTTTGGAAGACCCAGAGCTGTTAGAAAGGGTATATTATCTCTGGTCAGTGTTATGATCTTGCTCCAATTGTTGTTTCCCTGAATTATTGAGTTGATTCTCCAAGTAACCTGCACTTTTTCCCTCTGCAGTGCCTGGTCTTCGTGTGCTGTTCCTTATCTTTTGACTAAATGATCCCTCTGTAATTTACCTTGTCTGTATAGGTGGTTAAATTGGTAGAAAGAACTCGATGGCTACACTAATGGTACAAGTTCAAGTTCTACCTTGGATTCTGACACTGCCCAATAGAAGTGCATGCTGCACCGGGGATTCATCAGCATGC
This sequence comes from Ambystoma mexicanum, assembly GCF_040938575.1. Taxonomy (NCBI): domain Eukaryota; kingdom Metazoa; phylum Chordata; class Amphibia; order Caudata; family Ambystomatidae; genus Ambystoma; species Ambystoma mexicanum. The sequence goes on along the minus strand of NC_090933.1, from coordinate 495,332,456 downwards.
CTGAAGACCCTCCTCATCCAATGTGACAGCCCAGAATGTGGATGTCACATAGGTTGAATCTTAATAAATCATCATTTCCTTTCCCTTGCTGCACTCTAAGGACAATATTAACATTACTAGCTCTGCTGATTGTGCTGAGTAATGTGATGGCAGTCTTGTGCTTGTCACTACCTCACTAGTCCTGTCTTCTCTCAGACTCATTACTGCTGTTCCAGTATTTTATTTATTTTATTTTTATTTATTTATTTATATTGTGCACCGAACCCTGAGGCATCTGGGCGCTTAAACTTAAGAATGCGATTACAATAGTATGTGTTCCCCTATATGTTTGGTCAATTGTTGATGATACATCAATGTAGAGCACGTCTTCCCCCTCAAGTGCGTCCTCTTGTACTTTGCGAGTGTCACTGATTTTTTCCAGCTTTGCTGTGCAGTCATGTGCTTAGTCACCCTCCCCTAAAATGTCAGCGATAAATATCCCTCACTATCTTAAAAGCTCGGTTGGATAGTAACACCTCATACCCCGATGCTCTTTGTGTTGTCAGTGTGCTCATTGGTCTCTCCAGTATTGCAAAGAGAGCATGCTCCACTTAAAGAGTGGTGCTGCATCCCATGGTAATACTCACTGATTTGTCCACTGCAAATGTGGCTGCAGCCAATGCTCGCTCGCATGGATAGTGCCCTCTCATTTAATGAGTCTAACTTCCCACTGTAATAGGCTAGTGGCTTGTGCCATAGGCTAGACGTCTGTGTCAGTACTGCTGTCATTGCCACTCCATCGGAGTTGGAAAATAGTAAGAATTCCTTTTTATAGTCTGGGATCCCTAACACTGCAGCTGTGCATATTGCTTCCTTCAGCTTGTTGAATGCTTCAGTCATTTCTGTTGTCCATCATATTATTTTCTACCATTTCTGTGCTTCTTTTAATGCAGTTAGTAAGGGTCTGGTATATGTGCTGTAGTCGAATACCCATGCCCTGCAATAATTGCATAGTCCCAAGAACTGCTGCATCCCTCTGACTGTTGTGGGTTTTACTGTTTTAAGTATTGTCTCCGCCCCTCACTGGCGTCACTCATTGGCCATTTTGGGAAATCCTCTGCCCAATGTACAGTACCTCTGTCTGGCAATATTTCATTTTGGCCTTGTCCACCTTGTATCCCTTGTCTGTTAATACTGTCAGCATGTGTACTGAGTCATTTCTGCACTGTTCATCTGTCTTGCTACAGATCAGTATCTCATCTATGTACTGTATGACCGTGCTCTCCATCTGTACGTTTCCTAGGTCCATCTGAAGGACTCTATTGAATATGGATGGTGATTCACAATACCCTTGAGGAAGTCTTGTATGTTTCCACTTCTTATTTCTATATAGAAATGAAGTCAAGTCTTGTGGGTCTGCGTGTAGTGGTATAGAGAAGAAAGCATTCTTCAAATCTATGAGTGAAACAGGCAACCTCCATTTGGATGCTGCACAACATTGTCACTAGATTCGGAAATAAAGGATTACCTGCTTCTACAACAGTGGTCTTCAAACTATTTTGGCTTGCCCCCACCTCTGAGAAAAATTTGGGCAGGCCGCCCCCACCCCCAAAATGCCAAATGGATAGTATGTACAAATCGTTATGAACTACTGGGTGCCGTCACTGCACCCTACTCCCAGTGTAGTCCCTGGGCTCCCCCATCTGCTGCCATCACAGTCGCTGGGCTCTCCCCAATCCATCACAGACCCTGGGCTCTCCCCACCCTGCTCCCACCACTATCCCAGTGCTCCCGCTCATCCTGCTCCCACCACAATCCCTGGACTCCCCCACCCCATTCCCAAAACAGTCAGAGGAGCTGGTTAATTTTTTAAGTGGAGGGGCATAAATATTTCCCACATAAATGCCATAGCGACTGAGCGCAGTGAGGGAGCCCGAAACAATCAAGGGTGGTTTGGGGTTTTAACCCTGTGAATCTTTTTTAAATAATGGGTTAAAATTTTGCATTTTAGAGCATACCTTAAAAAAAATGGGTAAAAAGCCAAACCGTTTGCAATTGGCACTGGGGGGCCAAGGAGGAAAACATGGTATTTTTGACTGGACATCTATGATAGATATCCAGTAAGAAAAATACCATTGCTGTCCCCTGGGCTCCACAGTGCCTCAGAAGGAGAGCTTATTTTGGCAGGTGGGTAGGGGGATTGTTCAAAAAAGGCCTTTGTTGTGCAACCCTCCTTCCTACCGCTACCCCCCACTCACAAAAATTACCTCAATGGACCAAAACAAACACCCACACCCACACGCACACACACACACACATTCACACAGCAATCACTCTATCATTCATACAAGCACCCATCACCATAGACTCATTCATAACATAAGCATACACACATCCATACACAATATTTAAACGCAAAATGCAAAATAAATGAACACAAACATACCTTCTGCGGGGCCTGCGTGTGGGTGCTGAAATGCTCGAGGTTGCTCTGTCAGTATGTGCAAGGAGGTGCAGGAGCTCCCCCTCGCACATACAGACATGCAGTGCCCCAGCCAGCATTTTAATGAGCTTTGCAAGCCTGGTGAAGCAAAATGCCCCAGCCTTGCATGGCTCAGTGACAATGTGCGACTGGGGAACTGAACTGTCAAAGGGGAACATTGTTTCCTTTTGACAGTTCAGCCAGCCCAGGAGCACTCCCTCAGCTGGAAAAAGCAGCTGAGAAAGTGCTCAGTGTTTCACTGGGCTGAGTCTTTGGTTCCTCCATAATGGGCGAGGGGGCCACTGGGTGGACACCCCATCGCCCATTATGGATGATCCGCCAGGCTCGGACTGGCCTATAGGGCAATAGGGCAATGCCCGTACCAAAAATAGAAAATGCAAGTGTAGGCTAGTTAAAATGGGCCACTTTTCTGGCCAATGTGGGCCAGTTTGATGAGTTACTTCACTATGCAGCTAATAGTTTTGACCATTGTTGCTGAATAAATATTCTTTAAAAATCACAATATGCTTATATTTTAACAAAAGACACCCCCTTGCATACTATTCAAACAGTCAGTGACTAAAGTAATGAATATCCATCTGTAACTGCGGGCCTCTTTTTCATTGGTGCCAATCCGACCATCTGAGCCGGCTCTCCCCATTTCCTCCATTTAATTTAAAAGAAAATACAAGAGATGGATTTTTTACATTTCATGCTGGGTTCTCGCGCCCCCCTTGGATGTGGACGCACCCCATAGTTTGAAGACCTCCGTTATATAATATGATTAAGAGGGTGCAAATCCTGTATAAAACACTACAACGCCCCGTCGCCTTGCACTTTTCAACCCAGACCCACAAAGCCTCTAAAAAAGGAAACATAAGACCATGAACAATAGCTAGAGTGTATTGTAGTAGATGTCAACAGTACACAGAGCCCTCCTATGCTGAGGATCAAGGCAGAGAGGGGAGCCAGCTACCGTAGTACCGCCCTTGACTCCGGAGACAAGAAAGACCCAGCAGTTCCTCACAGCCAGTGAATCGGAGGGTGAACCGATAAAGAAACAGAACTGTGTTGAGCGAAGGTTGCAAACGGCAACATGATGTGAATCAAAGAACTGTTTCAAGCAGGAGGGAAAGATCAGCTGCAGAGTGGTCTGGCACCACATGGATGCTCATTCAAAAAACCTCTGGCTTGTCCCTTTCCCATTATGTTTGATGAAACTACTGATATCAGAAGGACCTAGTAGAGCCTCACAGAGAAGGTCGAAGTGGTCATATAAGGGTTGAGTAAAACCGCTTGTGCAGTTGAAAGTCTTCGACCCGTGAATAAAAGGGAACTAAGGGAAGTAAAACGTGTATGGTCAAAAGCAGAGAGAACTCTGTAATTAGCAATGTGAACCCAACTGAGGGATGCCGGCAGAATGGGGTGAAGTATAGTAACCCCACGAATATTGTATTTACAAAGAGTGATCCCGATTGAGGGATGTCCGCAGTCGATTATTTCAAAAAGACATTGGGCCTTATTACGACCCTGGCGGTACGGGGTAAACGGTGCCGTAAAAGGTGCCGGCGCCGTTTACCCCGTACCGCCTCATTAAAAGGTCCCCTCCCGGGACCCAGGAAGCAACATCTGGTCAAACCAGGCATGCTTAACGGGTCCCACAAGGGGAAGAGGGAGCAAACAACGGGCCAACTCGTAATGGCCCATTGTTTGCTCCCTCTGCCATTCCCATTCAGCCCTATAAGGGCTGAATGGGAATGGGGAAGGACCGGGTCGCGGTCCTTGAAGGGAGGAATTACCGGGCCTTCCGAACTCGGAATGGCCCAGTTACTCCTCATTCTGAGCACCCGGACCCAGACGTGATTTTCGGCGGCAGCCATGCCGCCAATAGCGCCATGGCTACCGCCGAACTCGTAATGAGGGCCATTAAGATTTAAGAATGCAAAAGATGAAGTCTCTTGAATTAAAGCCGTGGTATTCATATTCAAGAGGGGTCTGAGCCCGGCTGAGGGAGATCTGAAAGGCGAAGAGCAGTCACCCCGTGTGAAAATATTGACAAAGGAACTTTTTGTTTGTTTATTGTTTTGGTACAGCTGAACTTCTATGGCAAGAGACTTTTTGTAGAAACGAGACTTAACCACCGAAGGTCCCGATACCTAAGAACGGAACTGTAGCCTTGTGCAAAGGACACCTTAAAGTGTGCTGTGCTCAGGAGTCCTGCCTTGTCCCATGCTAAAAATGTGGGGAATGGAGACCCTGGCTACCCTATCCTGACTTATCATTTGTGACACTTCTTTCTTTTATTGTGAAACACCAACCCACACTATTTATTTATTTAGCTGTAAAGTTTTGGCAATAGCATTTTTTTAGGATAGACCCTTTTATTTGTCACATGCCACTAGGACTGCCTTATTATTATTTTGATGGTCGTAGCTTGCTCTCATCTTAGATTTAGGTTTAGATTAGGCGTTTTTCCAACCCTTTATGCAATTTAATAAACACCCTTGAACAGTGATCATTTGTGTCGGTCTTTACTGTTGCCACCATGAGCACCTTGCATTACACAGGTGTGTTGCATGGTGTTTCTGATGGCAGTAGGTGTTATGCTCACCTGGTATCCACATGGATGCCACCCAGCCCTGGTTGGATGATTTGCACTCTCGAACCCTCTCCCGGTCCCTTGGTAAGGACTCTGGTTAAAGATGGGTCTGCAATACAGGAGAGCTGGATTCAATACCAGGTTGTCTTTATGTTTTCCCACCTCCCTCCCTTGGCCTCAACTCCTTCCTCCCCCTTGAGCCCTCTCCTCACCGTAATATTGTAAAATGTGGATTCTACGTCCTGCTCCTCGTGGCAGGGGAGCATAGATGTGGGGGGCGAGCAGCGACCAAGTTACTTCACTGGCTCAAGCCCCCCCTGTGGGAATCCAGGCCTGCTGTGACTCTGTAGGTTTGCTGCTTTACAGTCTTTATATGCAGTTCTTATGTTCCTCTTAGTTCGAATAACAATATCTTGCTTCTTTCCTTTTAGGTATGGAAAGGTATTTTGGTGTTGTCATGCAGTTTGAAGATGGGCATGGGCCGGTAGGCGAAAGCGCGGTGTGCGCAATGCGGTCCGGTGAGTAATGTGCGATGCGCGGTGCTGTTTTGCCTTTTATATTGCTAACTTGTGTCTTTTCCCTCCTTGCAGGTTGCGATGTTCTTCGCCGAGCGCCGGAATGTTCCAGCAATGATATTGACCAGGAGATGACTACCCAGGTAAGAATTGTGTGGCTTTCTTCATTCGGGAGGAAACGTAAGTAAACGCTTCGCAATGCTGTCTTTCTTTCGCCTCTTTCCAGGTTATGGTATTCCAGGATGCATGCGGTTTCAGATGATGGAGTTCGTACCTTCAGGTGAGTGGAACTGAAGTCGTCAATTTATTTTATTTTATTTTTTATTTTATTACATTTGTTATACGCCCAGACCCGGGGGTATCATGGCGTGATGGATTGAAGACAGGATACTGTTCCAGGTAAGTTTCGTAGTGTTCTTTCTCTCTCTGCAGGTCCTTGGTTTCAGGTAAACTGGCATCAAAGAACTGGACACGGTGAGCGTTACGCTGCCCACAGCAGAATAACGCAAAGCATGTTCTGCTGTTTGGGTGAGGTTTAAATAGTCTCAAGTAAAGTAGTCCAGGTAAAATAGTCCCAGGTCTGCCACACCCAAAGTAGTCGAGGTAAAGTAGTCCCAGGCCTGCCACACCCAAAAGATTAGACCGCATAATTCAGTTCCTTGTAACTGAGCTATGTGTGTGCCTCCATGTTGGCTGAACACCCCCCAAGTTAAATAGTACCAAGTAAGTAGTCCCATTCTAATGTTGATCTTCATGATGGTTATGAGCCTGGCGCCAAAGGCGCCAGGACTGACTCCAAGAGAGTCTTGGATGAGGTTTTAAGGCCCCTTTGACCTGGCCCTAAATGGAAGGCTGACTTGCTGGTGAGGGCCAGAGGCAAGGGTCATGACAGCACTCCCCCCCAAGGCCCCTCTCACGGTGGCACTTCTGCCTGGTCCTGGTTTGGCTGGGTAATTCTGATGGAACTTTTTAATTAAGCGAGGTGCATGGAAGTATTCACTAGGTTCCCATGATCTGTCTTGAGGGCCGTATCCCTTCCAATCAACTAAGTAGTATAGTTTGGACCTGGTGTATTTGGAGTCTAGGATATCCTTTACTTCAAACTCTGGTTCTCCGTCAACTAATATTGGTTTTGGTGGTGTTGTATCCCTAGTACCAGGTTGTACCATTTTCAGGAGTGATACGTGAAACACAGGATGAATCTGCATAGTGGGAGGTAGGGCTAATTTAACTGCCACTGGATTTATTATGGATTCAAAAGAATAAGGTCCCAGATATCGGGGACGAAAGGTCTGAGTCCCTTTTATGTGTAGATATTTTGATGCTAAGCAGACCTTGTCTCCAATTTGACAGTCGGGGGCTTTACTACGATGTTGGTCAGCGAATTTCTTTGTCTGTTCTTGGCTTGGAGTAAATGTTCTGCTGCTTCTTTGAAGGCCTGGGAAATAGTCGTATGTATGGTTTTAACCGCTGTCATTTCCAAAGGGGTTGGGAGATCCAATTCTGAAGTACGTGGATGTCTACCATATATAGTGTAGAAAGGTGTTTGTCCAGTGCTGGTGTATAATGAATTATTATAGGCATATTCAGCTATCCATAACAAGTCCTTCCAATTTCTTTCCACTTGATGTAACATGCAAAGTAAGTATTGCTCGAAGGTTTGTTTTTTCTTTCTGTTTGGCCATCTGTTTGAGGATGGTGACTTGTGGATAGTTGAATGTCAATTTGGGCCATTGAACAGCATTTCCTCCAGAAGTTGGATACGAACTGACTACCTTGATCTGAGATCAAGACCGATGGAAAGCCATGTAGCTGTACAATTTCCTCCAGGAATACTTTTGCTAAATTGGATGCATTTGGAAGACCCTTAAAAGGAATAAAGTGTGCCATTTTAGAGAACAAGTCTACAACTACTAAGATGGTGTTGAATCCTTGACTGGGAGGTAGATCTGTAATGAAATCAAGGGACAGTGTGTGCCATGGTGCGGGAGGAATTTCCAATGGTTGGAGAAGACCAGCTGGTTTCTGCTTTTGGGACTTGTTTTGTGCACACACACCACAAGATTGGATAAATTGTATGATGTCTTTACGCCATGTGGGCCAACAATAGTTTCGTTTTATTTTAGCTAGAGTTTTGGCAATTCCAGCGTGACCTTCAATCAGGGAGGCGTGATAACCCAAAATAACCTGCTCTTGTAAACCTTTCTTGGCAAGTATAGACGGTTCCTAAAATATGGTAACTGGTCTTTAATGGTGTAATATTCTCCTTGAGTATACCACTTTTGTGAGAAAGTGGGATCCATTAAGAGTTGGATCTTGTTTTGGAGTTCACCCTGTGTCAATGTTGTCGTAAGACCCAGGAGTTTGTCTTCAGGAATGATGGCTACTGGATCTGGAGTTATGTATACCTTTTCATCAACACCCATGCAGGACAAGGCGACAGCCTTTCCGTTTCGGATTCCTTGCCGGTAGGTGATCACATAGTTATATTCAGCGAAGAAAAGAGCCCACTGCAGTTGACGGGATGATTGAGCCTTTGTGTTTTTAGGTATTGCAGGTTTCGATGATCAGTTATGACCGTGACAGTATGTCTAGCACCAAGGAGATAGTGTCGCAATGCCTTGAAAGCTGATTTTATAGCCAAGAGTTCTTTGTCTGTGATAGCATAGTTGAGTTCGGGAGGTGAGAATTTTCATGACCAGAAGGCCACAAGGTGTAACTGGCCAGTTCCTGGGCCCCTTTGTGAGAGAACAGCTCCCATAGCCATGCTAGAGGCATCTGTTTCAACTATATAAGGGAGGTCTGGGCGAGGATGCAGTAGAACTGGAGCAGAAGTGATTATTTTTCTTAAGTTCTTGAAAGGCCTTCTCTGCTTTTCGGTCCAATGGAACTTTTTATTGTTTTTTCTCAATAGTGATGTAACTGGATGCACTATTTGGGAAAAATCTGGGATGAATCGGCGGTAAAAGTTTGCAAAGCCCAACATACTCTGTATTCCTTTAAATAAAGTTGGTGACGGCCAGTTAAGAATGGCATCTACCTTGTGCCTATCCATTCTGATACCTTGTGGTGTGAGGATAAAACCGAGGAACTCCACTTCGGTGACATGAAAAGAGCATTTTTCAAGTTTAGCATACAGTTTATGTTGGCAGAGTTTAGGAAGGACGGAGCGGACATGCCTGACATGGTCTTCTTTTGTAGCAGAATACACTAAGGTGTCATCAATGTAAACAAGGGCGCAAACGTCGATTAACTCCTGCAAAACATCATTCATAAAGTACTGGAATGCAGCAGGAGCGTTGCAAAGTCCAAAAGGCATTACCTGGTATTAATACAAGCCATATTTGGTTCGAAAGGCGGTTTTCCATTCATCTCCTTTCTTCACTCGAACAAGATGGTACGTCCCCCTAAGGTCCAGTTTGGTATAGATTTGGGCGTCTTTCACTTGATCCAATAATTCTGGAATAAGGGGCAGTGGATAACGTTTTTTTACTGTGATCTGGTTTAATGTGCGATAGTCGATGCAAGTCCTCAAATCTCCTTCCTTCTTTGGTACGAAGAATAAGGGACTGGCTGCCGGTGATTTAGATGGCCAGATAAATCCATTTGCCAGGTACTGATCAAGATAAGATTTCAAATGGAGGTTTTCTGGTTCAGTAAGTGCATAGATTCGACCAAAAGGAATTTGCACACCAGGTATGAGGTCGATCTGACAATCATAGGGCCTGTGCTGTGGTAGAGTATTGGCTTGTTCTATCTGGAACACGTCTTGAAAATCATGGTATTCATTTGATAGAGTACTAGTCACACCTAGTAAAATCACCACCGTACTGGGAGTAGCAGATGTACATAAGTCTGTTTTCCCCTTTTCTTGCTAATAACAGGTGCGAGCACAATCATCGGAAAAGGCCAACTTCTTGGCACACCAATCAATTAGAGGGTTGTGAGCTACCAACCATGGCATCCCTAAGATTATTCGAAACGGAGGAGCTTTGATGAGATCGAATGCAATAGATTCTCGGTGTCCATCCTGGCACAGTAGGGTTAGTGCTGCTGTGCATTGGGTTACTGGTCCGGAAGCTATTTCTGTTCCATAAACAGTAGTAACTTTTTCAGTAGGCGATTTAGAGTATAAGGGAAGCCCCATCTCTGCTGCCAGATCTTGGTCTACATAATTCCCAACTGCTCCGCTGTCTATGTATGCTTCGACAGCATGCATCCGAGACGGTTGTTGGTGATTGATCAAAATTACTGGTAATGCAAAGTGTGAGGTCTGTGGCTCATCCTTCTCGCTCGACAAGTGGACCTCTATGCTTGCCGGGCTTGGTAGTTTTCCGACTCCTTGTTATTATCTTCCTTCTCTGTGGCTCCAAAAGTTCTCCTTGGTGGTTTCACTGGACATTCTTTGAGGAAGTGGCCTGATTTTCCGCAGTATAAGCATAATTGCTGTTGCCTTCTCTTGTCTCTTTCAGTTTTAGTTAAAGGGGGCCGTACACCTCCGATTTGCATGGGTTCTACCGTGTTTTCCAATGTACGTGGAACATTATCCTTTGACCGGACATACACAGCTCGAGTGTCTAACCTTATATGGTCCGCTTTTCAGTCTTGTAATTTGTGATCTAATTGCACCACAAGGTTGATGAATTCTCCACAGTCTTTAGGTGGGTTAACCACTTGAGCAAGGACATCCTTTAGTTCTCCTCGTAGACCCCGATGAAATAGTGTGGTCCTTTTTTCCTCAGGCCACCCAGCTTCAACGACTAGTCTGTTAAATGTTGCTATATATGTAAGCAAGTCTTGACTTCCTTGACGGAGTGACAAAAGTTTGTTGTCTAATGCTTGGCCTTGGGTATGACGAGCAAAGAGTTTTTCCATTTCCATCTGGAAACCCCCAAAGTCATGTAACAACGGGTTATCCTGGCTTACCAATGGTACCGACCAATCCGCAGCACTGCCATTCAGATATGACAAGACAAAAGCAACCCGTGCTTGGTCGTTAGGAAAAGCCCCAGGTCTACAAAGGAAATGAAGACGACACTGGTTAATGAACGTTGCATACTTCTTGGGGTCCCCTTTAAATCGTTCAGGTGGAGCTAAAGGAACTGCCTCAGGAAGGGTTACTTGTACTGGATTGGTGGAAGAAGTTGGTACAGGTGCTGGCGGAATGTTACCAGGCAATGGGGTCTGTCCTGCCTGTGATTGAAGCAATTGTCTACTTATTTCGTCGGTACAATCCTTAGTAACAATCAAATCCCTCCTAAGAGCGTTGGTTTCTTGCCTGGCTGAATGTACTTCAGCGGGTAATTGTCCCAACAACTGACCTAACTGGTCAGTCTCTGAAGTCTCCATGACGCCCAGGTGGATAATATTATTGAGACTTTGCGTTCTGTTACGCTCACCTGGTATCCACGGGGACGCCACCCAGCCCTGGTTGGATGATTTGCACTCTCGAGCACTCTCCCGGTCCCTTGGTAAGGCCTCTGGTTAAAGATGGGTCTGCAATATAGGAGAGCTGGATTCAATACCAGATTGTCTTTATGTTTTCCCACCCTTTCTCGGCCTCAACTCCTTCCTCCCCCTTGGGCCCTCTCCTCACCTTAATATTTTAAAAGGTGGATTATCCGTCCTGCTCCTCGTGGCAGGGGCGCGTAGATGTGGGGGGCGAGCAGCGACCAAGTTACTTCACTGGTGCAAGCCCCCCCTGTGGGAATCCAAGCCTGCTGCGACTCCGTAGGTTTGCTGCTTTACAGTCTTTATATGCAGTTCTTATGTTCCTCTTAGTTCGAATAATAATGTCTTGCTTCTTTCCTTTTAGGTATGGAGAGGTATTTTGGTGTTGTCATGCAGTTTGAAGATGAGCATGGGGCAGTAGGCAAAAACGCGGTGTGCGCGATGCTGTCCGCTGAGTAATGTGCGATGCACGGCGCTGTTTCGCCTTTTATATTGCTAACCTGTGTCTTTTCTCTCCTTGCAGGTTGCAATGTTCTTCGCCGAGCGACGTAATGTTTCAGCAATGATACTGACCAGGAGATGACTACCGATGTAAGAATTGTATGGCTTTCTTCATTCGGGAGGAAACGTGAGTAAACGCTTACTAATGCTGTCTTTCTTTCTCCTCTTTCTAGGTTATGGTATTCCAGGATGCATGCAGTGTCGAATGATGGAGTTCGTACCTTCAGGTGAGTGGAACTGAAACTGAAGTCGGCGATGGATTGAAGACAGGATACTGTTCCAGGTAAGTTTTGTAGTGTTCTTTCTCTCTCTGCAGGTCCTTGGTTTCAGGTAAGCTGGCATTAAAGAACTGGACACGGTGAGCGTTACGCTGCCCACAGCAGAATAATGCAAAGCATGTTCTGCTGTCTGGATGCAGTTTAAATAGTCTCAGGTAAAGTAGTCCAGGTAAAATAGTCCCAGGTCTGCCACACCCAACGTAGTCCAGTAAAGTAGTCCCAGGCCTGCCACACCCAAAAGACATAGCTCAGTTCCTTGTAACTGAGCTATGTGTGTGCCTCCATGTTGGCTGACCCCCCCAAGTTAAATAGTCCCAAGTAAATAGTCCCATTCTAATGTTGGTCTTCATGATGGTTATGAGCCTGGCGCCAAAGGCACCAGGACTGACTTCAAGAGAGTCTTGGATGAGGTTTTAAGGCCTTTGACCTGGCCCTAACTGGAAGGCTGACTTGCCTGTGAGGGCCAGGGACAAGGGTCATGACAGTAGATTGGCTTACTTCACTAGTGCTACAATGGTTTCTCAGATCCCTTCGCCTGCCTCTCTTGAGTGGGTACTGTTTTACTCACAGTATAATCCCCTCTGGCTTCATCTTGATCTTCACTGCTCCCACACCCTTCAGAATCCCCAAATCATAGAGATTAGAGGTCTATAAGATGCTGGGTACATTGGCCAAATCCTCCCCAGAAAGGTTGGCAGTGCCTTTAGTGCCATCGCCATTCTATGTGGTACCTCTCTGTAATGTATCCTCACCCAATATGAGATACTCATTTCGAACACCATCTCATGGTCTGATCTGTTGTCCCTGAACAACTCTTTGTCTGTCACTGTGGGAGCTATGGTGATCACTGCTCGCCATGGTTGCCCTGTGTCATCTGTCCAATGCACTGCTATCCACTCATCTCCCACTACTACTGACTCTAATTCTAGTGGGACCATTGTCCCTTCCTCTTCATCGAATGGTATCTCTGGTCTGAACAGCTACTCATTTGGAATGTGCCATATCTTCCCCTGAATCCCTGAGTGCCATGCTATTGCACTCTCAGTCCCATATTCTAACATCCCCTTGTCCACAGGCACCTCCCCTCTGTATCCTTTGTCCACAATAAGCTTGAATGACCTCCCTTATGTTGAAAAGGTGTATCCCTGGTGTGGAGCACACTATCCCCTTGTCCGTGACTGAAATGTTCATGTTAAGTCTGCTCATAATGTCTCTGCCCATAATGTTTACAGGTGTCTAAAGGGAGTAAAGTAGGTGCAAGGATAGATAATGTTCTCCTAGAGAAAGTGTAATATTGTCTGTGAAAGGAACCCCAAAGAATCTTTGAGCATTCATGGCATCACCCGACAACCAATATTTCCCCTCCCGGATGCAGGATTTAGTCACCCCTGTGTCAACAAGAAAGGAAAACGTTTTGTCGCCTATCGTCCCCCCTATGCCTGGCTCCTCTGCAGGGTTGGGTGTAATCGACCAATTGGAACACATCAAGTCTGTCTGTGGTCTGTCCTATTGAAGGTATAAGGACATCCCGTTCACCCGAAAATGAGTTATTCACCCCACCATGGTGACCCTCCCCCGGGTTCCTAATGGGGGGCGCTGCAATGGAGTCTGTACGTACCATTGTCCCATCATTTGATTGTGCGTTTTTCTGTGTCTGCTTGCATCTGTGGTGCCTGTGTCATGGGCTGGTATGGCTGCGGGTATGCGTTCGGTGCCTGTCCTTGCTGTTGTATTTGGTCCTGTCTACAATACTCTTCATGTTCACCTTGGTATGCTGGCTGGTATTGCATCCCCCCATTCTGTGGCATCCCCCTGCTTCTGCACACTCTTGAAATGTGCCCTATCTGTCTGCTCACCCAACACTGTGGTGGCTCCCTCCCCTGCCCTTGGAAACCCCCATAAAATCCCTCTGAGCCCTACTGCATCTCCTGCCCGTATCCTCGAAACCCCAGTGGAAATTCCCCTTGGTTGTGATGTATCTTTGGTCCGTACCCCTGTCCGCTAAGAGGCCCCCCTCTTCCTCGAAACCCGTTCTGCACATTCCCCTGTCCCATGAATCCTCCCCCCCGGAGGTGCTTACTGCAGCTGTGGTATCCTTTGTCCTCCCAAGCTTGTCCGTACTTCCCCTTCCATGGCGTATTTAGATAGCTTCCTCTGCACTCATTTCGCTTCCTCGTGCTTCTTCTTCTTGCGTTTTTTCCTTGTGTTTTTTTGCAGTAGCTAACAGTGGTGCACTATCGTGAGCTGTGTTTTTGCCCACGGTTTTGCCTCTGTGCCTACTAATTTCTTAAACTGCTTCTGTACAGGTTCTGGTAACCCTTGGCACAATATGTGATAGAATAACGCTACTGTTTTGACCCACGGTTCTCGTGTTTCAAGGCGCCGAAGCTCTTGAATTGTCTGAATATACTTTAAGGGGTCTTCATCTGCCCCCATTTTGGGTGCTATAATCGCACTAATGTCTAATGTATCTGGGTATTGTGTCCTTGGAGCTTGCCATATGGCTGCTTGGCAGTTTGCGAATGGCAAACCATCATGCACGGTGTCCTGGGTGGTTACTCCTGGGTACACCGCCCTTCTCCATACGTCATCATCGGCCTCCCCAAGAATTGCCACTAGCAGCACCTTTGCGTCTCCCACTGCTAATTTCTAGCCCGCCATCATTCTTTCCATTTCATATATCCATTTCCCCGCACCCGTGGTTAACAAAATTAGCCTACACTTGTTTTCTTTTTCTTTGTCCTTTGATGGTATATATTGAGGTTGCCCCCTCCCTTTTTCAATAGGGGAAACTGTGTGAACCCTATCTCCCCATTCGCTCCTTGTGTCTGTCTGATTTGTCTGCTTGCATCTTTAATGTCAGTGTACGCCTTTACTGGCTCTGCTTTCTGTCACACTAGGAGATCCCTAAACCTTTTTACATATGGAATCAGGTAATCTAGGTTGCATAAGGCATCCCTCGGCTGCTGTACCTGATCGTTTTTGTCTCCCTTAGATCCCCTGTGCTTTTCCCACATCCCATGTCACACTTCTGTCTGCACTTTTTCCTGTCGACTTATGTTTGTGTTGCCCGCTTTCCTCGTCCCCACTTCCCCTTGCGTCTTGGTCTGAGTCCGTGTCCATATCACTGCAAAAAATCTCTGTGAATCTCAGCCTCCCGGAGACTGTGTCTGTGCCCCTCCTTACTGTTTGCCTGCACCTCGCCGCACGCTCCCTTTCCACTGTCTGTCTGCCTGAGCCCTCTCTACCTCTCCTCCTTGGTATATGGTGGAGGTTGAAATACTGGATTTGCATACCCTTCTGCTGCCTTTAGCTCCCATAGTGAGTAAAGCCCTTGCTCATCATCTGTGCCCTCTGCTTTTTCGCTCGCAGGCCAGGGTGGGGGAACGGAGGGCGGGGACACAGGCCCCGGTATCTCCTGTTGTCTTACCGTCCATTGATGTCTCGCTGCTTCCCCTTGCCCTCCTGGAACACCCACCAGAGTTCTAATATCGCCATACGATTGGCTAATTTCTTTCCCTTATAATAATATTAATAATAATAATTAACAACCTTAAAAGTTTTGTGTGTTTCAATAGTGGTTGCTGCACATCTTTGGAGAAATGTCTGCATTGTGGCCATGATTTAGTCAATTTATCCTCAGTGCTTTTTTTGTCCATTCCGCGCTATAATTAAAAATCTTGTACTTATAAGGTCGAAGGGTCTTAGACAAGTGTTTTAGGGGCATGTCACCCCCGCAACTCCCTTGATACATTGTGTTTATTCTTACTTGACCTCAAGTCGAGGTTTTTGATACTCTGCTGTTGGGAAAAAACACAATACAATGGCAATTCTTTCAACTTTCTTTGAACCTCTCTGGGCCCAAAGCAACCTGTCAGGCATGCTCCGTGCATCACCCTTCCACAATTCTCTGCCTCCTCAGGGACACCCACCAATCTTGCACATGCACGTCCGCACACCGCCACTAGACAACCTCCTCTGTCAATCTAAAGTTTCTGAACACTGTGTCCACAACACCTTGTGCTTTCCAAGTCCTATGCACAAACCTAATTGGTGATGTCACCAACTCTCTGAACAATATAGTGCTGAAGATCACTTACAGAGCGTGTAATGCTAAAGTCTCACTTACACAAACATTTATAAAGAAGAACCCACATGAACCCACAGCTGTCTTCCTGCCTCATAACAGGGCATACCAATATTCTTTGTCTTCGATCTGAACCTACAGCATCGCCTTGTAGATAAAATGTCTCTACAAGACTTAACCATACGAATCACCTTCCGCAATCTAGGCTAACTCCCTTTGCTAAACCTTATGGGGATGCGGTCATCTATGTCCCGAGCTAAAACGCATAACCCACAGGAAATCCAATATTCATGTAATGACCACCTGGGTTGGGGCCACATACGGGGCCACATCCTGTACTACATCCAACTCTAGTAGGCCCTGCACACAACACCTGATTAGGCCCAGGTATAGCCTCTTAGGGAAAGGCTGGACTGTTCTGCGACGCTATAGGCGTAAGCTGAAACTCTACTCTCCAACCAACATGGCTGCCTGATTGTCCCAAGCCTTCCTGTACCCGTAGTGGTCTAGTCAGACAGTGAGTGGCCCAGCACTATATAAACCACACCCTGGGTCCACTTCCTGCTTCGCGTTTGTTCTGGCAGCAACTCAGCAACAGCAGAACGCTTACCACAACCCAGCTTGTCCCTCATTATAGAGCCTGCACTCCCACTCCAGCTGTCCCTCATTTTGAGCCCGAGCTCCTGCTCCAGCTGTCCCTCTCACCTGCTGCCCAGCAATGCTTTCTCTCTGGGCTCTCTTCAGCATCCCGAACCTCCACACCCGCAACTGAAGAAGAAAAGAGTAAACGGACAGCAGGAAAGTGTTGGATCACATGGCAGACGTTCTCATCCGGCAAAACTTACCTTGTGGATTATCTGGACACTAAGAAGAACCCACACCTGCATCAGGATGCTAACAAGGACCCACACGTGCAGGAGAAAAAAAGCGCTAAACCAGCAAAACAACGCAGCCCCCATACAAACATTTTACATTGGCATGAAGCAGCGCTATTGAACACTTTTGCACAAGCAGTGCTAAAACCACATAAAGAATCACGTTTGGAGGGGACTTTTCTTACCTTTTATGACATGCTGTCACAGCAGGACTGGACAGGCACCACCCAGTGAAGTAACTGGACATTGGCATCAATCCATTCCACCTTCAAGACAACACCCGAAGGTGAGTCCAGCCATTCCCCAGGAGAGACACCATTCAGTGTATAGAGAGGAAAGGGGTCCAGCATGCTCCCACAATGATAGTGATTACTCCCTTTTCTTTCAGAAACTGCGCTGCGCTTGGGGAGTTCTTAGCATGCTACCCACCACACCAAAACCAGTGTCTTCTCAAAATTCCAACCCCTCCACCTCCAAACACAACAGTGGTTTCCCATTTTCCGCAGTACGTGTTTGGGCAAAGAGTGGTGCGGAAAAGTCAACTACACCAGCGGTCCAAACGCTCCCGCAAGGCTTCAGGTAAGCGTTAAAATTCACACAACTTCTGCCATCCACGCCCTTAAGTCAATAGTCTAGGTTATTCACCAGAACCTTTTACCTCAAGACCGAATGTGGCCCAACCACAGAAATGACACCTACCTCCGCTCTTTTCCCTACTAAACTTGACAATACTCAACACTACTATGCAATACTTGACAATACTCCAATGATACTCATCAAAACTTGATACTACCATCGCACCATCCGTTACTTTAACTCTCCCCTCAGTTGTTGTGTGGCTGTGTCAATACTTACACTCCATGATCTGTTGACGCTGTTCGGCTGCCGGGTATCCCAAAGCTGCTACCCCACCTTTCTGGTCTGCTGGACTCCTCAAGGGCCGCAGGCAGGATATTTGCAAGCTGGCTCCTGACTTCCTTTGCATGGGGGGTGCACTTACCCCGTCTTCTCGAAACTCGCGAGGTGTCCCGCAGCCCTCGTGGCACTGCAGCGGGATAAGAGGTTGCATAGCCTTACCAACCTCTGCTACCAACTTGTTGGAGAGAAACCCAGTATGCCAGAGGTCTAGGGATGGCTAGGAGCTTACTCGGCCGACTCCCAAGGGCCCAACAACCATTTCCCCAGAATAAATGGAGGACCCAGCCAAGGGAAAGTTAGAACTGTTGTTTATTACAAAAGCCATCAGGGACCATACATGACAATCACGATTCTCCAGTAATTCTTGATTTTACAAGACGCACTTCACAGTTTTGATACCAAATGGCACCATCACCTCGGCCCTCCCCCAAAAACCTATCCCGTTTTATGGTTAGGTGCTTGGAGTAGTATACCCCATAGATTACCTATAGGCATCTTGGTTCATTGGCCTTCTCATGCCTGGTGGCTAGTCTACCCCTTCCCCATAAAACTATCTATTAAATTGTTGCAGGGTCGCAGAATTACAATTGGCCCTTGTCCTCTGCAATCCACCCTTGTATTTCTCTCTCCTAATTGGCTGGAAATGGTCTCCACAGTACTGGGACCCAGTTTGGTTCTGAGCCCACTGTGTACCTCTTCAAGGTGATGTGAAGTGACATGTGTCCCAAATGTATCTGGTAATAACACCATCTTTGCCTATGAGAGTGTGCTCCATGTTGCAACATTTGTTTCACTTCTCACCTGGGTTGCTGAGAATGGCTCATCTTCCCACCACGGGGGAATGCCCATTGTTTAGTTTGGCTGTATCACGTGGTTGTGGACCACAAAAAAGAGCTCTTTGGGTATACATTTATGAGGATTTATTCTGTTTTCCTGCAGCTGGACCCTTGTCATTTGTAGCTTGGAATGTGCTTGTTTATCTCTGACCTTGGCTGTGAGCTCGGTGCTTCCCTCGTTTTGGTGTTCTTCAGCTTAAGGCCTTCTGTGATTTTCATTAGACTTATAATATAATTTCTACATACTTATATTGTGCTATGTGTCCTATAGGTTAATTGTATGTGGTCCTAGCATGCTCCATATCTACGCCTGTAGTCCCATAGAGTTAGTTGCCATAAGCATCTGCAAGCTTGCTCTGGATCTCTTGTTGCCTTGCGTTTGGCATTGCTGCATTTGGCTAATGAGAAAAATAATAAAAGGTTTGACAATATGTATATGTGTCTGTCCTCTATCTACAGAACTGTGTAAGCATGTTCTTTGTGAATACATGTGAGTGTTTATGTAAGATGTGCATGGTTGCGAGTGTTCTTCGTGGCTAATGCAGCTATGCTGTGTTGTCACTAGTGATGTCAGCACAGTGTCTTCTTGGCATTGGTCAATGCAGTCCATTATGGTGTCTGGATCCATAATTACCATTGAGTCACCTGTAACCATGAGGACATGCACTGGAGAAGGTTGGAATGGCTTTCTGAGAGAATACCTCTCTGCATACGTGCCAGTCAGTGGTGCACTTGGGGGTGGTCCGAGATAATGAGTGAACTCGGGCGTCCTTGACTCTTTGGGCCGTCATATTCATGGGGGTGAGGAGGGGCATTCCTGGGACCCTCTCTTCAGAACAACCTAAAGGCCAGTCAGGAACTGATGAAGCGCTGGCACAACATGAAGGCCACAGTGACAGTCTATTCTCCAGGACAGTGGGAGTGTATTATGGAGCCTGTCAAACCCAGTACCCTTCAGGACAAGTGGACTGGGTCTTACTGTGTGCTGGAAAAAGTCAGTGAGGTGAAAGGACCTAAACAGATGTGCAGGGTCTTTCATGTCAACCAGCTAAAATCCCATTATAGCTGGGATGACTTGGTCATAGCATTAGTGACTGATGGAGAGACTGAGGATGAGATCGATCCCCTCCCAGACCTCCAGCACTCTGAAGCCACAGATGGGTCAGTTGAAGGTGTCAACCTTGCAACGGACCTGTCAGAACATCAACTGACAGACTGTTGCCATTTACTGGGATAGTTTGCTGGTCTGTTTTCTCTGACTCCAGGTCACGCCGATTGGTGCACCCATGATATGGACACTGGAGACAGTAAGCTAGCTGGAGTAAGCTGGATGTCCAATAAGGTCAGGGACACCATCAAGAAGGAACTTTCCAAGATGCTGTCCCTAGGGTGATAGAAACATCCCAAAGCTCCTGGGTTAGCCCATTGGTAAGGCTACCTAAAAAGACCAGTGGTGTGAAGATTGAAGTTTGCTTTGGTTTGGACTTCAGGAGGGTCAATTCTGTCATAAGGGGGAATACTCACCCCATTCCTCGGGCAGATGAACTCATTGACAAGCTCGGCGCTGCCAAGTACATGAGTACCTTTGACCTCACGGCAGGGTACTAGCAGGTTGACTTGACAGATTGAGTGAGAAAGAGGTTGGCATTCTCAACCCTGGAAGGAGATTATCAGTTTACTGTGATGCCCTTCGGATTGAAGAATGCCCCTGACACCTTTCACTCAATGGTTAACCAGGTTTTAACTGGTCTGAAAACTTCAGTGTCGCCATGGATTGAAACAAGTGCTTCAGGTGCTGCAGAATGCAGGTCTGACTATCAAGGCCATGAAGTGCCTGAAAGCACAGGGCACAGTGACTTACCTATGCCACTGGTTCGGTGGAGGTAAGAAACAACCTCTAGAAGCAAAGGTACAGTGTGTGAAGGATTGGGACATGCCCACCACACAGACGCAGGTGAGAGCCTTTCTAGGTCTCACCGGGTACTACCGGTCATTCATTAAGGGGTATGGGACCATTTGCATGCCCTGAATGATGTAACTTCTAAGAAGATGCCTTAGATTGTAACTTGGACCCCCGCCTTTCAAACCTCCTTTCAGGATTTAAAGGATGAATTGTGCAGGGCCCCAGTTCTGAAAGTGCCAGACTATGGTCAGGAGTTCATTATCAAGACATACGGCAGTGATTTTGGGATTGGAGTAGTGTTAGCGCAGCGCCTTGATGTCCCGGGCTGTGTAAGCGCTTTAAAAAATGCAAATAAATAAAATAAAAATGCAAATAAATAAAGGGGTAGAGCAAACTGCCACGTACATTAGCAGGTGATTGACAAAAAAGGAAAATAATGTAGCCATTGTTGAAAAAGAGGCTTACACGATCATGTGGGTCGTAAAGAAGCTGAAACCTTACAACTTTGGGCCACAATTTACGATCCAGACAGACCACCAGCCTCTTCAATGGTTAATGGCCATTTAAGACGAGCCCCTAAGTGTTACACTCACCTGATATCCCCAGGGGCGTCTGGAAGGCTCGGAGATCTGGAACCCTGGATGCGTAGTTGCCCAGTGCTGAATAATGAATCTGCAATTACAGAAGGGACGATTTGTGATAACTGTCTCTAATGGGTGAATCTCCCACCTCCCTCTGACTGATTCCCTTCCCACTGGGTTCTTTTCTCACCTTAGGTATTTGTAGGGTGAGCTATCTGTCCTGCATTTCTTGTGCAGGGGCGCTTGACGTTTGTTGGCGAGCTGCCCGAGTTGCTTCAGGAGGCCAGCTGTGACCCCGAATCTGCTGGTAGGCAGGTGTCATGATGCCTACCCCCGGGGAACCACACCAGGTCCAGCAACCCCAGAAGCAGGCATCAAGCTATTTTGAGCAAGCCGAAAAACCCCTGCTAGGGGCTGTTTGGGTGCGGTTCTGGCGCCTATGCCGCCAGGCTCATATGGAGAGTCAGTCCTGGCGCCATAGGCGCCAGGCTCATGGATTAGAACTTACCTGATGCAGACCATGCTGCAAGCTCCAAGCCAGATGAGGCTTGGAAGGAACTATTTTAACTAGGGACTATTTTTTACTCGGGTGGGGCTGGGGAGGAATACTTACCTGGGACTACTTTGAAGGCTATTTAAACCACGCCCGAAGAGTAGCACATGCTTTGCGTTATCCTGCATCCAGCAGCGTAATGCTCACCGTGTCTGCAAGCCAGCATCCAGTCTTCTGCCACGCCCGCCTCGAGTCTGCAGCTCCTAGAAAAAGGGAGGAACAGAAGGAGAAGTGTTTAGAATAAGAGCAAAACCTTCGATCCTTACCTGAAAAACCGGATCACCGTGCCTTCGAGCTGGAAGAAAGAAGCATTTTACGCACGCCGCCTCACCTGCTGCAGCGCCGCGCTGAACTCACCGGCCTTCGCAGCATCCTCACGATCCACTGCATCCTTCTGCACGTTCCCGCCACACTCTGGCACCTAAGGGGAACACAAGAACAGCAAATGTGAGCCAAGGGAATAAACAGAGGCAATAGTAACTACCCCCATAGACTTACCTGATTACCGCCGGGGGTACTATTCCTCTTCACGGGTCCGCGCAGTCTCCATTGCATCCTCGCCATACCCCGGCCCCTAAGGGGAACAAAAGGACAACAAGGTGAGACGAAGGGACAAACAAGGGGAACTCTTCTCACCACAATAGACTTACCTAATTTTACCGCCGGAGGCATTATTCCCCGAAGTTCATATTTTCTCTCCACATCTGAATAAGGGAGCAAGTCACAGGTTACATTCTGGCCTTATTTTATTGAACTGTGTAGGATAAGCCAAATCCTTACCTGAACTTCGTCAACTACCACGAGGAACTCTTCGCTGGGGTCAAGCTGTAAACTGCAAGGAATCGGACAAGAGTGAAAGTCAGACATGTGAACTCTTATGAACTACATACTTTTTGGAGTCAATATTGTTCTGGAACTCACCAATTCCTTCGAGCCAGTGAAGAAACTGGTTATCAACGCGCCCCTGTGCTCAATGCAGGATGGAGAGCTCATCTTTTCAAACCATCAGGTGACACTATAAGAGGGGACATCACAGGCTATCTGTGGGGAGAACAGCGGGGATTTACGCTCAACCCCACGGGTGGTTAATTCCCTTTCTCCATTTACAGAAGAATATTCCTACGGGCCAAGGAAACGAAGCTAGGTGGGTCAGTCCAGTCCGTCATCTCGGCCCTACGCGTCACATTGGTGGAGACCGCAGCTGTCCAGTTCAGATCGATGCCTCTGTGGGAGCCAGGTGAGCGTAACAGAATGCGAAGCCTACCCACAAATTCCCACCCAGGCGTTATGGATACCTCAGAGACTGACCAATTGGCCCAATTACTAGGGGAACTGAGGGCTGAAGTGCATTCCGCCCGTCAAGAAACCAATGCTCTTAGGAGAGAACTGATTTTGTCAAAGGAGCGAACTGATGATCTTGCTAGGCAACTATTGCAAAGCCAGACTGGACAAGCACCCCTACCTGGTTCCGGGGGAAATCCAGCTCCTGTGTTATCGAGTAACCCTGTGCAAATAAACCTACCAGGAAATATTCCATTAGCCCCACCCGAACGCTTTGCCGGAGATCCCAAAAGGTTTGCCGTGTTTATGAACCAATGGCACTTGCACTTTTTATGCAGACCTGGAGCCTTCCCAAACGATCAAGCCAAGGTAGCCTTTGTATTGTCATATCTCAGCGGCAGTGCAGCTGATTGGTCAATTCCATTAGTTGCTCAAGATGACTCAATTCTTCAGGATTTTCAGGGCTTTCAAACTAGCATGGAACTTTTGTCCCTATGACAGGGTAACCAGGACCTTCTATCCTACATCGCTACCTTTAATAGGTTAATAGTGGAAACTGGATGGCCTGAGGTAAAACGAATCACGTTATTTCATTGAGGGCTTAGAGGAGAACTCAAGGATGTTGGCTCAAGTCGTGAACCCACCTCAAGACTGCGCTGGATATATAGACTTAGTGGTCCAGTTAGATCACAGACTTCAGAACAGAAAGGCTGATCTAGCCAAGTTTGAGAATAGGGTGTTGGTCAAAACCCACGCTAACCTCAAAGGAGCAGATGCTTCAGAACCCATGCAAATCGGAGGTGTTAAAGGACCCTTATCCCAGAAGGAAAGAGAAAGGAGACCGCAAATGCAATTGTGTCTATATTGTGGAACTTCTGGACATTTTCTACAGGATTGCCCCGTAAAACTACCCAGGAAGGTGGTCGGAGCTGCTGATAAAAGCCATATGGAGTCAGACTCGGGAAACGACCATGCCCGACAAGCGCAGCGGTCCGCTTGCCGAGCTTGAAGAAGGATACTCAGACCTCGCATTTCATCATACCAGTGGTCCTCGTAGATCCAGGGCAGCCATCGCGTATGCATGCAGTAAGGGCATACATTGATAGCGGGGCCATAGGAAACTATGAGGACTATGAATTGGCTTCCAGGATGAATCTACCTCTCTGCCGAAAAACCACCTCAGATTTCATCACCACAGTCGATGGAACTGAAATTGCCTCTGGGCCTGTAACTCATTCCACCGCAGAGATGACACTATTGGGTCAGGATGGGCATCGAGAGACTATTGTGTTTGATCTAATCAAAGCCCCACAGTTCCAAATAATACTGGGGATACATTGGTTGGAAACACATAATCCTTGTATTGATTGGCGAGAGAAGAGAATAACCTTCCCGGATTGTGCACAAACCTGGTACCCAAAGAAAAATCAGAACGCAGGCCTGGCCACAGTAACCACAGCAGTCATGCAACTACCTCCAGAATACCAAGAATTCCAGGATGTCTTCCAAAAGAAACAGGCAAGCACCTTACCTCCTCACAGATCGTATGATTGTCAAATAGATCTCATACCCAGTGCACAACCCCCTTGTAGCAGGATCTATGCCCTTACGGAACCTGAGAACCTTCACCTACGACAATTCTTAGAGCAGTACCTTGCCAATGGCTTTATTCGCCCATCCAAGTCCCCTGCATCTTCAGCTTTGTTCTTCGTGCCCAAAAAGGAAGGTGACCTCAGAACGTGCATAGACTACCGCGCATTGAACCAGATAACTGTTAAGAACTGATACCCGTTGCCTCTGATCCCTGAACTACTAGACCAAGTGAAGGACGCTTGTATATACACTAAATTAGATCTCCGGGGGGCATACCATCTGGTACGTGTAAAAGAGGGTGACGAATGGAAGACTGCTTTCCGCACTAAGTATGGGTTATTCGAATACCAGGTGATGCCTTTCGGGTTGTGCAATGCACCAGCAGCCTTCAAATACTTCATGAACGATGTCCTTCGTGAACTCATTGACGTTTGTGTTGTCATGTATATCGATGATATTCTAGTATACTCCTCTTCAGAATCTGACCATGTGAAGCACGTCCGAGCAGTCCTTGAGAAATTGCGCCAGCACAAACTATATGCAAAACTAGAAAAATGCGTTTTTCATGCCACAGAAGTTGAATTCCTTGGGTTTATCCTGACCCCAAAGGGAGTCCGAATGGACTCACAAAAGGTGGACGCAATCCTTAAGTGGCCATCACCAAGTTCAGTTAAAGGTGTACAGAGCATGCTCGGCTTTGCCAATTTCTACCGCAGATTCATCCCAGATTTTTCACATGTCGTACATCCCATCACAGCACTCTTGCGAAAAAATAAACGCTTTATGTGGACTGAAGAAGCTGAAAATGCCTTCCAAGAGCTGAAAGTGAAATTCACGCCTGCACCTGTGTTAAAGCACCAGCGCCCTGAACTTTCATACATAGTGGAAACTGATGCATCCAGTCTAGCCATGGGAGCTGTCCTGTCTCAAAAGGACCCGGAAACTGGCCAGCTTCACCCAGTAGCATTTTGGTCCAGAAAGTTCTCAGCACCCGAGTTAAGCTATGCGGTTACCGACAAGGAGTTATTAGCCATTAAATCCGCTTTCAAGGCTTGGCGGCACTATCTTCTCGGTGCCAGGCATACCATTACTGTGATCACCGATCACCGGAACTTACAGTATTTAAAAACAGCCAAGACCCAATCGTCACGTCAACTCCGTTGGGCATTGTTGTTTGCCGAGTTCGATTTCGTGATAACCTATCAACCAGGTTGGAAGAATGGTAAAGCAGACGCCTTATCCCGAATAGGGATGGGAGAGGCAGAAGTGAACCCAAAACCAGTACCTATAATTTCCGTACAAAGGATTCTTGGCATGACTACTCTACAGACACTAGAGGGCATTCAGGTAAAGATCCAGCAACTCTTTGATCCGACAGCCCTGCAGGACTGGGTAAAGAAAGGCCCAGACTACTCTGTCATCAATGATCTGCCTTATTACCAAGGGTGGCTATTTCTGCCACACAAGGAACTACAAGAGCTAGTCATTTCCCGTTATCATGATACCCTAATGGAGGGGCACCCAGGTATTGCAAAAAACTGAAGCTAAAATTAAAAGACAATTCTGGTGGCCCACCTGGCAAAAGGATATTAAATAATTTGTGATGTCTTGTGGCATTTGCGCCCAAAACAAAAGTCAAAAGAAAAAACCAGCTGGACTCTTACAACCTTTAGACATTCCGCCTACACCATGGCACACCTTATCGTTAGACTTTATTACCGATTTACCTCCTTGTAATGGGTTTAACACCATTCTAGTTATTGTGGATCTTTTTTCCAAGATGGCCCACTTTATTCCTTTAAAAGGACTACCTTCAGCCGCAATCCTGGCCAAAGAATTCCTCGAAAACATTGCTCGCATACATGGATTTCCGTCCGTGTTGGTCTCTGACCGGGGCAGTCAATTCATTTCACATTTCTGGAAGAAATGTTGTCAATTGGCGCAAATCGACATGAGATTATCGACCAGTCACCACCCCCAGACCGATGGTCAAATGGAGAGGACCAACCAGACTCTTGAACAATAACTGCGTTGTATGTTACATCAGACTGAGAGTAATTGGAAGGACATTCTTTGGATCGCCGAATATGCATACAATAATTCAGTACATTATGGAACTGGACAAAGCCCCTTTTATACCCTATATGGGCACCACCCTCGAACCTCAGACCTTGACTCACCCCAACACTTAGAAATGCCTGCAGTGGACCATCTACACGCTACAATTACACAAGCCTTTAAGGAGGTAACTGCACATTTAAAACAGGCGAAGGAGAAATATAAGAAAGATGCTGATCGGCATAGAAGTGATACTCCACAGTACCAGATAGGGGACCAAGTATGGTTGGCCACAAAACACATACCTCTCAAGGGGACGCGGACCTTTAACCCTAGATATTTGGGACCTTACTCTATTAAGGCCATTATCAACCAGGTGGCAGTCAAGTTGGACTTACCTGCTAATATGCAAATTCACCCCGTCTTTTATGTGTCACTTTTGAAGCCAGTGCAACCAGGGACAAGACTAACCAAGCCACCAGACCCCATCCTTATAGACGGGGAACCCGAATTTGAAGTTAAGAACATCCTTGACTCCAAGATGGTGAAGTGAAAACTTTTTTATTTAATCGACTGGAAGGGTTACGGACCACAGGAAAGGACTTGGGAACCTAGTGACCACGTGCATGCACCTCGATTGGTGAAAAGATTCCACTGAAATTTCCCAGACAAACCAAAACCACGGGGAAGAACGACTTTAGGAGGGGCCTTGGGGGGAGTGCTGTCATGATGCCTACCCCCGGGGAACCAGACCAGGTCCAGCAACCCCGGAAGCAGTCATCAAGTTATTTTGAGCAAGCCCAAAAACCCCTGCTAGGGGCTGTTTGGGTGCGGTCTTGGCGCCTATGGCGCCAGACTCATATGGAGAGTCAGTCCTGGCGCCATAGGCGCCAGGTTCATAGAGCAGAACTTACCTGATGCAGACCATGCTGCAGGCTCCAAGCCAAATGAGGCTTGGAAGGGACTATTTTAACTAGGGACTATTTTTTACTCGGGTGGGGCTGGGGAGGAATACTTACCTGGGATTACTTTGGAGGCTATTTAAACCACGCCCGAAGAGCAGCACATGCTTCGTGTTATTCTGCATCCAGCAGCTTAACGCTCACCGTGTCTGCAAGCCAGCATCCAGTCTTCTGCCACGCCCGCCTCAAGTCTGCAGCTCCTAGAAAACGGGAGGAACAGAAGGAGAAGTGGTTAGAATAAGAGCAAAACCTTCGATCCTTACCTGAATTCCGGATCCACCGCGCCTTCGAGCTGGAAGAAAGAAACATTTTACGCACGCCGCCTCACCTGCTGCAGCGCCGTGCTGAACTCACCGGCCTTCACAGCATCCTCACGATCCACTGCATCCTTCTGCACGTTCCCGCCGCACTCTGGCACCTAAGGGGAACATAAGAACAGCAAAGCTGAGCCAAGGGAATAAACAGAGGCAATAGTAACTACCCCCATAGACTTACCTGATTACCGCCGGGGGTACTATATTCCTCTTCACGGGTCGGCGCAGTCTCCATTGCATCCTTGCCGTACCCCGGCCCCTAAGGGGAACAAAAGGACAACAAGGTGAGATGAAGGGACAAACAAGGGGAACTCTTCTCACCACAATAGACTTACCTAATTTTACCGCCGGAAGCATTATTCCCCGAACTTCATATTTTCTCTCCACACCTGAATAAGGGAGCAAGTCACAGGTTACATGCTGGCCTTATTTTATTGAACTGTGTAGGATAAGCCAAATCCTTACCTGAACTTCGTCAGCTACCACAAGGAACTCTTCCCTGGGGTCAAGCTGCAAACTGCAAGGAATCGGACAAGAGTAAAAGTCAGACATGTGAACTCTTACGAACTACATACTTTTCGGAGTCAATATTGTTCTGGAACTCACCAATTCCTTCGAGCCAGTGAAGCAACTGGTTATCAACGTGCCCCTGCACTCAATGCAGGATGGAGAGCTCATCTTTTCAAACCATCAGGTGAGACTATAAGAGGGGGCATCAAAGGTGATCTGTGGGGAGAACAGCGGGGGTGGTGGGATTTACGCTCAACCCCACGGGTGGTTAATTCCCTTTCTCCATTTACAGAAGAATATTCCTACGAGCCAAGCAAACGAAGCTAGGTGGGTCAGTCCAGTCCGTTATCTCGGCCCTACGCATCACATTGGTGGAGACCGCAGCTGTCCAGTTCAGATCGACGCCTCTGTGGGAGCCAGGTGAGCGTAACAGCAGGTAGGTTTGTTAATTGTAAGTCTTTGTTCTGTTTATGGTGGGAATTTGTTAATGTCTTTCTCTCCTTCTTTTCAGGTGCGAAGGTCTTGATGCTGGCGTGCCGGATGGAGAGGCACGTTTTCTAGGTAAGAGAAAGCGTGAAGCGCAGCACCTTTATTGTCTTTTAAAGCTAACCTGTGTTTTCTTCTTCTTCTCCTCACAGGCCGCTGTGGTGCTGCGAGTGGATGAGAGTGCGATGAAAAACAGGCCCCCGAATCCATTAAGGTAAGTACAGCACTGTTGTAACGCTCACCTGGCTCCCACGGAGGCGCTGCTCTGGTCTGGGTTGCTGTGGCCTCTTCAAGCGTGATGCGCAGAATTCGGACCACCGATTGAACAGGACCCCCAAATCTTGCTTGTCTGGCCCGTAGGAATATCCTTCTGCAGATGAGAAAGGGGATTAACTGTCTGCTGACTAATGTGCTTGCTCCCCTTTTCCCCCTTCGTTCTCCTCTGACTTCCTCCAAAACCCCCGGTTTAAGCTCACCTTGTGGTTTGGAAGGATGAACTCTCCATCCTGCTTCTGGTGCAGGGGCGCGCGTTCGTCCAGTTACTTCACTGGTTTTCAGAATGGTGCTGGCAAATCCACTTGACTTTACTGAGCGATACGCCGTAAGTATGAAGATGCAAAAGTTCAAGTGTGAGCCTCCTTTTATGTTGTCTTTTTCTGTCCTTTATTTCAGATGCAGAACAAAGGCGATGCGTTGAGGGGTTAAATGGGGGGGGGTAAAATCAGGTGAGTTAGTGATGAGGGTGACCCCTCTAAATGTCTTTATAATTCCCCAGTAATGTCTTTTGTCCTTTCCCCATAGGGGCCGGGGTGCAGTACCTGCCAGAGATGTGGCGCCGACCCGAGATGTGGAATGGCTCACCAAGAATAGCCGGTAAGTAATATGGCTGAAAATCCGACTTTCCTCTTGTGTTCCCTTGCACACCTTTTGTCTCTTCTTCTCTCCCTTAGGTGCGGTGCAGAGAGGTGGCGACCGGCACTGAGAGCCGCGATGGAGCTGGGCAGCGTCTCGGGAACACGTGAGTGAAGCGCGGCGCTGCAGCGAGCAACGCGGTGCTTTTAAATGGAAGTCTTCCTTCAGGAATGCTGGCGTGAAGATTCCGGATGCAGGTAAGAAGGTTGAAATAGTTCTTGGTTTCACCTTTCTCTTCTCTTATTCCCTTACATGTGTTCCAGGTTCGAGGCGGGCGTGGCTGGAGTCCAGGTGCAGGAGCAGACACGGTGAGCGTTCAGCTGCTGGGATGCAGAACAACACGAAGCATGTGTGGCTGTCCGGGTGTGGCTTAAATAGCCTTGGAAGAAGTTCCAGGTGAGTATTCTTCCACAGCCCCACCCAAGTAACAAAATAGTTCCTTCAGAAAAATAGTCCCTCCTAAGCCTCATTTGGCTTGGTTCTTCATGCAGCATGGTCTGCATCAGGTGAGTGAGCAGCATGGTCTGCTTCAGGTAAGTGCACCAAACACTTCCCCTTATGAGCCTGGCGCCTATGGCGCCAGGACTGATGTCCAACATGAGCCTGGCGCCAACGGCGCCAGGACAAAGTCCAAAGAGCCCCTATAAAGGGCCGCTGGGCTTTTACCCCGGGGCGTGATGCCTGCTCCCGGGGGTACTGGGCCTGGCCTGGTGCTCCGGGGGTAGGCATCATGATAGCACTCCCCCCCAAGGCCCCTCCCAAGGCCGTTTCCCCAGGAGGTTTCGGTTTGTTCGGGAAATTCCGATGGAACCTTTTTACTAGCCGAGGTGCATGTACGTGGTCGCTGGGTTCCCAAGATCTTTCCTGAGGCCCGTACCCCTTCCAATCAATTAGATAGAAAAGTTTTGATTTTGAGATCTTAGAGTCCAAAATGTTCTTCACCTCGAATTCAGGCTCCCCATCTATCTGGATTGGTTCTGGTGGCTTTATTAATCTGGTTCCTGGTTGCACTGGTTTCAAAAGCGACACATGAAAAACGGGATGAATCCGCATGTTAGCTGGTAGATCTAGCTTGACTGCCACTGGGTTAATTATAGCTTTGATCGAGTAAGGGCCTAAATACCTTGGGTTAAAAGTCTTAAGTCCCTTGAGCGATAAGTGTTTGGTAGCCAACCATACTTGATCCCCTATTTGGTATGGAGGCGCCTCCTTGCGATGCAGATCCGCATTCTTTTTGTATTTCCCTTTCGCATGTTGTAAGTGTGCAGTAGCATCCTTGAAGGCTTGAGTAATCGTAGATTGCAAATGGTCCACTGCGGGCATTTCGAGGCTCAAAGGTGAGTCCAGGTCTGAAGTACGATGGTGATGTCCATATAGGGTATAAAAGGGGCTCTGACCAGTCCAGAGTGTATCGAGTTATTGTATGCATAGTCAGCCACCCATAAAATGTCCTTCCAATTACCCTCCGATTGATGCAACATACATCTTAGATATTGTTCAAGGGTCTGGTTCGTTCTCTCCGTCTGACCATCGGTCTGTGGCTGGTGGCTGGTTGAGAGTCTTACGTCGATTTGTGCCAGTTGACAACACTTTTTCCAAAAACGAGAAATGAACTGGCTTCCCTGATCGGAGATTAGTATGGACGGGAATCCATGCAGACGGATGACATTTTTCGAGGAATTCCTTGGCAAGAACAAAAGCTGAAGGTAATCCTTTCAACGGAATAAAATGGGCCATCTTGGAAAATAAATCCACCACAACCAGAATAGTATTGTATCCATTACAAGAGGGCAGGTCCGTGATAAAATCTAGTGACAAGGTGTGCCAAGGTGCTGGTGGAATGTCTAAGGGTTGAAGAAGACCGGCCGGTTTTGTTTTTTGACCATTGTTTTGGGCGCAAACTCCACAGGACATCACGAAAGATTTAATATCCTCTCGCCAGGACGGCCACCAGAATTGTCGTTTAATTTTTTCCTCTGTTTTGGCAATGCCAGGATAACCTTCCATCAGAGTATCGTGATGACGGGAAATAACCAGTTCTTGCAATTCCTTTTCTGGCAAAAATAAACGTCCTTGGAAGTAAGGTAAGCCATTGTTCATTGAAAAGGCAGACCCCCTTTTGATCCAATCCTGCAAGGCTGAAGAGTCCAGGAATAGTTTTACCCATGCTTGAATGTCTTCAAGGGTTTGTACAGTGGTTATCCCCAAGATTCTTTGTTCGCAAATTATCGGCACAGGTTCTGAGTTTGTGTCCATTTCTCCCACTCCAATTCGAGATAGCACGTCCGCTTTGCCATTCTTACAGCCAGGACGGTAGGTGATTACAAAATCGAACTCAGCAAAGAATAAAGCCCATCGGAGCTGTCGTGAAGACTGAGCCTTGGCAGTTTTTAAATATTGTAAATTTCGGTGATCAGTGATCACGGTGATGGTATGCCTGGCGCCAAGAAGATAATGCCGCCAAGCCTTAAAGGCGGACTTAAAGGCTAATAATTCCTTATCGGTGATTGCATAATTTATCTCCGGTGACGAGAACTTTCTGGACCAAAAGGCTACAGGGTGCAGTTGGTTGGTTTCGGGGTCTCTCTGAGACAGAACTGCTCCCATGGCTAAGCTGGATGCATCGGTTTCGACTATATATGGGAGATCAGGACGCGGATGTTTCAAAATAGGTGCGGACGTTAATTTAGCTTTTAATTCCTGAAAGGCCTGTTCAGCTTCCTCGGTCCATTCAAAACGTTTATTCTTCCGCAAGAGTGCAGTGATGGGTTGCACCACCCGTGAAAATTGTGGGATAAACCTACGATAAAAATTGGCAAAACCAAGCATGCTTTGGACACCTTTCACCGAACTAGGTGATGGCCATTTGAGGATGGCATCCACTTTCCGTGAGTCCATTCGGACCTCTTTAGGTGTCAGGATGAATCCAAGAAATTCAATCTCGGTGGTATGGAAAACGCATTTTTCCAGCTTTGCAAACAGTTTGTGCTGGCGCAATTTCTCAAGGACGGCCCTGACATGTTTTCTGTGATCAGATTCCGAAGAGGAGTACACCAGAATGTCATCGATATACACGACAACACAGACGTCGATGAGTTCCCGAAGGACATCGTTCATGAAGAATTGGAAGGCAGCAGGCGCGTTGCACAACCCGAAAGGCATCACCTGGTATTCGAATAGTCCATATTTTGTACGGAAGGCCGTTTTCCATTCGTCGCCTTCTTTAGCTCGTACCAGATGATAAGCCCCCCGGAGATATAACTTGGTGTATATGCAAGCGTCCTTCACCTGGACAACGAGTTCAGGGATCAAAGGCAGAGGGTAACGATTTTTAACAGTTATCTGTTTCAATGCACGGTAATCGATACAAGTTCTAAGGTCGCCTTCTTTTTTTGGCACGAAGAACAAAGCCGAGGATGCCAGAGACTTTGACGGGCGAATGAAACCATTGGCTAGGTATTGATCTAAATATTGTCTCAAATGCAGATTCTCCGGCTCAGTAAGGGCATAAATCCTGCTACAAGGGGGTTGTGCACCGGGCACCAGATCGATTTGGCAATTGTACGATCTGTGAGGAGGTAACGTGTTGGCCTGTTCCTTTTGGAAGACGTCCTGAAAGTCTTGGTATTCCGCAGGTAGTTGCATGGAGACAGAGGTTACTGTTGCTAGACTGACCTTCAGATTTTCTGGGTAGCAGGTTCGTGCACACTCTGGAAAGGTTATTCTCTTCGCTTGCCAATCAATTCAAGGATTATGTGTCTCTAACCAAGGGATTCCGTGTATAACCTGAAACTGTGGAGCCTTGATTACATCAAACACAACTGCCTCCCGATGGCCGTCCGGACCTACAAGTTTTACCTCAGTTGTGGAATGTGTTACCGGTCCCGAGGCAATTTCGGTTCCATCGACTGTGCTGATGACATCTTTGCTGGTTTTAGGACGCAGGGGGAGGTTAATCCTGGAGACCAATTCACGATCCACGTAGTTTCCTATAGCCCCACTATCGATGTATGCCTTTATTGCATGCAACTGCTTAGTCTGTTCCGGATCTACGAGGACCATTGGCACCGTGAAATGCGAGGTCTGAGATTTCGTTTTCAAGCTCGGCAAGCGGACCCCTACGCTTGTCGGGCGGGGTCGTTTCCCGATACAGAGGTTTCATGGATTTTTTCAGCGGCTCCTACCACCTTCCTGGGCGGCCTTGCCGGGCAATCTCGTAGAAAGTGTCCAGAGGATCCACAATAAAGACATAAGTGCATCTGCCGTCGTCTTTCACGTTCCTTTTGCGTTAAAGGTCCTTTAACTCCTCCGATTTGCATTGGCTCTGAGGCTTCAGCCCCCTTGAGGTTAGCGTGGGTCTTGACTAACACCCGGGTCTCAAACTTGGACCGATCTGCTTTTCTGTTTTGCAGTCTGTGATCCAATTGGACCACTAAGTCTATATATTCTGAGCACTCTTGGGGCGGATTTACAACTTTGGCCAGGACATCTTTAAGTTCTCCGCGTAGACCTCGATAAAATAACGTGATTCTTTTATCCTCTGGCCACCCAGTTTCCACAATTAGTCTATTAAAGGTTGCAATGTAAGAAAGGAGGTCTTGATTGCCCTGTCACAGAGATAGAAGTTCGTCATCTAGAGCCTGCCCCTGGGAGTGACGAGCAAATAACCTTTCCATGCTTGGTTGAAATCTTTGAAAATCACGAAGAATCGGGTCATCTTGAGTTACCAGTGGAACTGACCAATCGGCAGCACTGCCGCTGAGATATGACAATACAAAGGCTAACTTGGTCTGGTCATTAGGGAAGGCCCCAGGTCTGCACAGGAAATGCAAACGACACTGATTCATGAATACGGCGAATCGTTTCGGGTCCCCAGCAAAGCGTTCGGGTGGGGCCAGCGGCATGTTTCCAGGTAGATTAATCTGCACCGGGTTACTGGAAAGCACAGGAGCGGGGTTCCCTCCGGAACCGGGCAAAGGAGTTTGTCCAGCTTGACCTTGCAAAAGCTGTCTAGCCAGGTCATCAGCTCTTTCCTTTGTTACAATCACTTCCCTCCTGAGAGCATTAGTCTCTTGACGAGCGGCGTGTACTTCGGCCCGTAATTCCCCCAGTAGTTGGGCCAACTGGACAGTCTCGGAAGTTTCCATAGCGCCTGGGTGGGAATTTGTAGGAAGGCTTCGTGTTCTCTAACGCTCACCTGGCTCCCACGGAGGCGCTGGTCTGGTCTGAGTTGCTGTGGCCTCTTCAAGCGTGATGCGCAGAATTCGAACCACCGATTGAACAGGACCCCCAAATCTTGCTTGTCTGGCCCGTAGGAATATCCTTCTGCAGATGAGAAAGGGGATTAACTGCCTGCTGAATAATGTGCTTGCTCCCCCTTTCCCCCTTCGTTCTCCTCTGACTTCCTCCAAAACCCCTGGTTTAAGCTCACCTTATGGTTTGGAAGGATGAACTCTCCATCCTGCTTCTGGTGCAGGGGCGCGCGTTCGTCCAGTTACTTCACTGGTTTTCAGAATGGCGCTGGCAAATCCACTTGACTTTACTGAGCGATACGCCGTAAGTATGAAGATGCAAAAGTTCAAGTGTGAGCCTCCTTTTATGTTGTCTTTTTCTGTCCTTTATTTCAGATGCAGAACAAAGGCGATGAGTTGAGGGGTTAAATTGCCGGGGTAAAATCAGGTGAGTTAGTGATGAGGGCGACCCCTCTAAATGTCTTTATAATTCCCCAGTAATGTCTTTTGTCCTTTCCCCATAGGGGCCAGGGTGCGGTACCTGCCAGAGATGTGGCGCCGACCCGAGATGTGGAATGGCTCACCAAGAATAGCCGGTAAGTAATATGGCTGAAAATCCGGCTTTCCTCTTGTGTTCCCTTGCTCACCTTTTGTCTCTTCTTCTTCTCTCCCTTAGGTGCAGTGCAGAGATGTGGCGACAGGCACTGAGAGCCGCGATGGAGCCGGGTGGCGTCTCGGGAACAGGTGAGTGAAGCGCGGCGCTGCAGCAAGCAACAAGGTGCTTTTAAATGGAAGTCTTCCTTAAGGAATGCTGGCATGAAGATTCCGGATGCAGGTAAGAAGGTTGAAATAGTTCTTGGTTTTCACCTTTCTCTTCTCTTATTCCCTTACATTTGTTCCAGGTTCGAGGCGGGCGTGGCTGGAGTCCAGGTGCAGGAGCAGACACGGTGAGCGTTCAGCTGCTGGGATGCAGAACAACGTGAAGCACGTGTGGCTGTCCGGGTGTGGCTTAAATAGCCTTGGAAGAAGTTCCAGGTGAGTATTCTTCCACAGCCCCACCCAAGTAACAAAATAGTTCCTTCAGAAAAATAGTCCCTCCTAAGCCTATTTGGCTTGGTTCTTCATGCAGCATGGTCTGCATCAGGTGAGTGTGCAGCATGGTCTGCTTCAGGTAAGTGCACCAAACACTTCCCCTTATGAGCCTGGCGCCTATGGCGCCAGGACTGATGTCCAACATGAGCCTGGCGCCAACGGCGCCAGGACAAAGTCCAAAGAGCCCCTATAAAGGGCCGCTGGGCTTTTACCCGGCGGCATGATGCCTGCTCCCGGGGGTGCTGGGCCTGGCCTGGTGCTCCAGGGGTAGGCATCATGACAGCTGTGTGGTTGTCTTTTCCTTTGCAGATGTTGCTGTGGTACTCCGGATGGAAGCGTGGTGTATCGCGATGGAATTCAGGTAAGACTGATGGAATTCAATGTTTTGGAAGCGTGCGTTCTAATATTGTTTTCCCTTTCTCGTTATTGCAGGTCGCAATGTTGGAACAGCAGCTGTGGTAGCGGTTCACCGGAAGTCCTTAAGCTAGTACTCACAGGTGAGTAATGTTTCTTCTACTCTCGGTTTCCACAGATTGCAGCCCAGTTGAGATGCTGAGTGCTGGATGGTGTTTTCTCAGGTAAAACAGAATAATCTTGTTCTTGTTCTTGCAGTATTACAGGAAGATGCTGAAGATCAGGAGCTGGACACGGTGAGTGTCACGCTGCATGTTGCAGAATAACTCGAAGCGTGTTCTGCAGTTAGGGTGTGGTTTATATAGCCCATGTAAAGTAGTACCAGGAAAAGTAGTTCCAGGCCTGCCACACCCAAAACACTAGACCACTTGGCTTGGTTCTTAGAACTAGACTGTGTGGGTGCTTCCATGTTGGATTAAAAAGCCCATGTACATATATGGGACCTATTTTGAACAGCCCTTCCTTCATTTGAGCCTGGTGCCAAAGGCGCCAGGACTGGCTCCAGGTGCCCTTTTGCAGTGGTTTTAAGGCCCTCAGGGTTCTGGTGGGAGCCTTCTTGTGGCACAACGTGTGCCCCCTCACAGTGGTCATGACACTAAGCTTCTCTGTTGGGCCATATCCCTACAGGGATAGATATTGACATCCAGCACAAGGCAGGTTTCCAGCATGAAAATGCAAATGGCCTCAGCTGGTACCTTTGCCTTGATGATGAACCAGACATGCAGTAGGGTGGGGTTTCACATGTTGAGGCTGGGGGGCATGTGAGGAATTCAACTATCGACACTGTGGGTGTGCACTCGCCTGGACTTTTTAAAATTTTTAAATGAAATTGAATGATGGTAGATAAACCTCAAAAAAATGTGTGTGGCTAATCCACACACATTTTCCTATGGTCACCGCATGACATACACATAGACCTATGTACTCTGGGTGGACAGAGCCTACTGGTGCCATCCCCCATGTAATATTTAGTTGGGGTATGACCGCCAGGAGTACATCAAGACATCTCAGAATGGGGAGGGCAAAACCTTCCTCCTGCCATGGCCAGCCTAATTAACTAACAAAGGCCCCATGAATCCGCAATGTCCTTTATTACCTTTTAGTGGCCGCTTTGCATACTAATCAGAGTTAATTCAAACAGACCCATGAGAGGCGTGGTTGCAGGACTAACAAAAAACAGGAAAACCCCAACATTTGATATGCGCTGTGTCAACCTGAAGCCAGCTCCAGCCTCCCAGTACCAAGGGGAGTGGCCTGCCATGTCTGGGACTCTGTATTTACAGTAGTCATCCCTGCAGGGGGACCCCTTTCAGAAGGTACAAGTATTTGGTTTGGCGACGACCAAATGTCTGGTCTTGACACAGCTTCAAGGGAGACCTGTCACTTTAATTGAGAACCACAGAGAGCTCAATTAACCAGACTGACCCTTTGATCCACAACAGACAGATCATCTGAAGACTTTGCAAGGAGTAACACGAAGAATTCCTCCTGGCTGAAGGTAAAGTCTGCCTTGCAGCTTTCACCAGTGAAGGAAGGCCAGGATTTTGAAAGGGGCAAGCAATATCCCTCCCCTAAACATCTTCCAGGGAACTGAGGAAGATATTGAATCCAGAGGACCATCCAGTAGCTCCAGAACCTTTACCCAGCCAGCACATAGCATGCTCTGCTGGGCTCAGCAAGCAGGCTTCTAGGTGGCAAGTGCCAGAGGGTCTCTGAACCAAATAAAGGACACAGCTGTTGCCTCCAACACTCTCCTCAGCTTTGGCCCGTCCACCTTAAAGGACATTTTCGAGTCAATCGAGCCCCTCGAGCTGCAACCGACTGCACCGCTGACTGTTGTCACGCCGCAGTCGCTAACGTCGTCCGAGACACCTCAACCAGTGCTTCAGACCCACCAACCAGCACTGAGACAATGATTCCTACCCCCCCTGCAGCCATCCATCCAGCCTTGCTCGGGGAACTGCCTGCCGCCTGATACCCGCAGCTGTCTTCCATCTTGAACTCTGTCGCAGGAGCTGCAAAGCGCCCTGAGACCCTGTCGAGGACCAAGAACTTCTACAAACACAAGATACATTTTGGATCTGTCCCGCTGGTCCTATTCCGAAGGCCCCTAGTGGCATTTTATGACCCATTGCTCCTTTTGTGCTGAAACCAAGCATCCTTGAACTATTGCAATTAATTATTTTACTGACTAGCCTCCTGACAGTATCCAGAGTGCATCTCTTTTCCTTCATTAAACTGTCTGTCCTCTGCATTCCTTTACAGGGTGTATTTTCTAGTGTGCTAGAACTGTCTGTTGAATAATAATAAAGTAGATATTTGTATACAACCTTATAAAAAGACAGAGAACTTTTTAGGAAGAATCACTCTTGGACCTCCGCGACTTGAGTTCTAGTCACCATTTAGGTGGTGTCGCAATGGTGCGTGCAGGAAGACCGGAGACACTGAGTTCCCCCACTCCGATTGTAACAATAATCAAAGAAGCTGCACGCATCTGTTTACTGCGCCACAATAAGATTTGAAAGACTTGAAGTT
Organism: Ambystoma mexicanum; assembly: GCF_040938575.1. Lineage (NCBI taxonomy): Eukaryota > Metazoa > Chordata > Amphibia > Caudata > Ambystomatidae > Ambystoma > Ambystoma mexicanum. The sequence continues at coordinate 495,293,510 of NC_090933.1, read as the reverse complement.
GTTGCCAAAAAATGAAAAAATATTTATTAATAGCCCTTTGTTTGATGACACGTGTTTCGGCACAATCCCTGTGCCTTCCTCAGATCAGGGCAATGTCTATTTGATGCCACAAAATTGTATAATTCAAGATGTGCAAAATGTCATAACGTGACGATACAGCAAAAACCCCCAAATTGGGGCAACACAAAAAAGAAATTATTATAGAATCATATATTTAAACCATTCACATAAACACAAAAGACACAAATGGAACATTCCTTGTATGATAAATTAGATCACATCCCGTAACATTACATGAAAGTCATATAGAATTCAAAAACAGCAAATCTAATAAATTAAAAAAGTTGTGTAAGTAAAAGACAATTGTAATTAAAACATACCATTCGGTCGTCGAAATTTCATTGGAAGGGGATGGATGTGGGGGTGAAGAATAATTGAAAATATAAGGTGGAGAAGCGGATAGGAGAAAAAAAGGAGAGAAAAAGACATCCAAATTAAACGATATGTACTAAATAAAACTGCGGGGATATGTTCAATGTATAATCAGAGAAACCCAAGTGGGTACAAAAAACTTACCCATCTACTTATTTGTCAGCTACACATTAACGTGGTTATCAAATGAGTCCAATCAGACTCTATTCGTCTTCTAAAAAGTAGAGGTAAGACATAAAGGTCTGTTTTGTGCATCAATAAATCTATGTGTACTATGTCATTTCAGCCAATTAATTTAAACAGATATATTATAACCAGTCCGTGAGTACGGTTACATGCTAGTACCGTTTAGTTTTAGTGTCGCATTGTTAAACTCTAACCGCCTTTGTGTTCATTTTCGCGGTGCTCCAACACGATTATTTCAGGGTGTATTAGATTACCTGAAGTGTGTACATGTTCTTTAAATTATTGTGACCATGCTCTGTCTTAGGTGTTCATGTTGGCGTGTATACAGCCATGAGGGTACGAAAAGAGTAATGCGGTTTGACCCGTGTAGGGGAGCGGGGGGAGGGGGGGAAATCTATTGCCATCTGCAGTGAGGACCCTAAGCTGATTGGTGTGCTAAGGGGTGGGCTAGATAGCCCACTTAGGGCTTACCTGAAAATTTAGGATTCACGCATCACGCGTTGGATTGCCAGGATAGGAGTCGCCATACTGTTTCGTTTGTATATAGGATGTTACTATAGTAATCCTAGTGGTCCTACCTCTATTTCCATCTTGTCACAGCTGCCGGCCATGTTTAAGAGCAAAAAACATTATTGTTGCTAATAAGTACGTACGTTATAGCGAGGATACTTGGGTCCTGCAGGAGTGGGTTCCTATGATACATTGAGAGATCATTTATCTCGTTACATGACTTAATTACAGTATCTCAATTGATATTCCCGCAACGGAGGTAGTCAATATACACCTTATCCGGATGAGTTCCCAGAGGAGTGTTCACTCCTCCAGAGGCATTCTGGGAGATGTAGTCTCTTACGGCTCTGGAATCAGGGCAGTCATGCAAATGCCTTGCAAACTATTTCATAACACTGGATCCAAATTTTTACCACAACTACCTCCGGACAATATGATAGACGCTTTCTATAAATCAGTCACGAAAGACCTATATAAGACTCAAGATAAACTGAGAAATAATCGCAGTCAGACAGAACGGGAGAACCTTGCACTACAAGAGAAGAGTGCACTTCACAAACTGAAAACCAATCGACACCTGGTCATTAAAGAAGCCAACAAAGGTGGAAATATAGTTGTTATGAATCGTATGGACTATATTAAGATGGCTCAAAATCATCTCAATACTCCAAACTGTTATGAAGCTTTGACAAGTAACCCGAAGAATAAGATTGTCCAAGACCTTAAGGATTTAATTGACTGATGGTACCGACAGGGCCTCATCACAGATGAGGAAAAAAGATTTCTGTTTATTCCCAAACCGACATTACCAACTATTTACTTCCTTCCTAAGGTGCACAAGGCCTCCTCCACCATCCCAGAAGGAAGACCAATTCTGAGTGGAATAGGTTGGGCCACGGAACCATTATCAGAATACATTGATAACATATTAAGACCCAAGGTCAAACTGGTAAAAGCCAACCTAAAAGATACAACTGTTGCAATACATATCATTGAACGTATTCACTGGCAGTCCACATACTATCTCGCCTCATGGGATGTCAAGGCCCTCTATACGTCCATTGGACATGATCTTGCCCTTGACACCGTTGACTACATTTTTAAAGAGGAATCTGCATCTCATTTCCTGTTCGTTTGCATGCTAAAAGAAATGCTCATGGCCACCCTAGATAATAGCATCTTCTTTTTCAACAATATCTTTTTCAAACAGAAAAGGGGGTAGCCAAGGGGGTTAAATATGCACCGGCACTGGCAAATCTAGTAATGGGCATGTTTGAGGACTTGCTAATTTATACTACAGAGACTTACAACAGACACGTCGTCAAATGGACTAGATACATCGATGATGTTTTCTTCGTATCGAACGGGACACCACAAGAACTGGAAACTTTCAGACTTCCAATCAACAATAACAAACTAGGCATTGAATTCACAGGAATTTGCAGTAAGACAGAGATTCATTTCTTGGATCTGAATGTCTATGTTTCAGGAGAACATCTGAAAACCAGAACATACCGGAAAGAGACGGAAGTAAATTCTACACTATATGCCACCAGTTGCCACCATGAACCGGTAATCAGGAATACTCCAAAAGGGGAATACATCAGGGCAAGGAGAAACTGTAAAGAATCATTTCATTTCAACGAAGAATGTGCAATTTTGTCAAGAAGATTTCAAGCCAGGGGCTATTCGACTAAGAGCATTGAGATTGCACATAATAAAGCACAAAAAATACAGAGAATACAGACTTTGACACAACGGGCTAAACCTATTCCATCTGACAAGGTACAATTTATTACCACATACTGTGCAGACAAGCATATTATCAAGAAATCTCTCAGAAAATATTGGCATCTACTTAAGTTGAATCCCCATATTGGGGCACTTATACATGATCACCCATCGATGATCTACAGAAGAGCAAAAACCTTGAAACAGAGTCTCAGCCCGTCACTACTACCAGAAGAGAGGAAAGAGGCAACTGTGACCTGGCTACAAGAATTGAGTCCAGGTTTTAGAAAGTGTGGCACTTGCACGATGTGCAAACACGCTACACCGACGACAGATGTTTTTAAAGCAGACAACGGACTTCAAATCAGGATACGTGAACAGATAAATTGTAAAAGTAAACATGACATATATGCAATCATCCGCACTTGCAGGAAAATCTACATAGGGAGTACGATCCGTGAACTTCGTTTCAGGATTAGAGAACACCTGGCAGTGATCGGAAGCCAGGACAAGAATCTGCCTCTCGCTGATCATTGGCAGCACGCAAACCAAATGGACAACAAGCAACATATCAAATTCATTGGTTTAAAAAAAGTGACTCTGGGGTGCAGAGGAGGCAACCAGGAACTGCTATTACGCCAGGAGGAGGCCAAACTCATCAATTTCTTCAGATGTGTGGAAACTGGCCTCAACACAGACAATGAAATGTCATACTTTCTATGATTTTTGCAGACTGCTCTTTGCATTGAACAGATCGCCAAGGGAACATTTTGCACTAAGAATAATGATGTAACGATGTAAATTGGGAACAATGTTTATATCCATGATTGTAAGCGTCAAACAATGGAAACTGATAACTACAAACAATAGTTTTTCAAATATTATCTAGGGGGAAAAAAATCCTTATGACACACTATAACTATGGTTTCGCATACGTCTCACGTAGAAACATAAAATTCCTCCCTTAAAGCCAGCAACACTCACATTTTTTATGAGGAACACCGGACCCAGTGTTATGAAATAGTTTGCAAGGCATTTGCATGACTGCCCTGATTCCAGAGCCGTAAGAAACTACATCTCCCAGAATGCCTCTGGAGGAGTGAACACTCCTCTGGGAGCTCATCCGGATAAGGTGTATATTGACTACCTCCGTTGCAGGAATATCAATTGAGATACTGTAATTAAGTCATGTAACAAGATATATGATCTCTCAATGTATCATAGGAACGCACTCCTGCAGGACCCAAGTATCCTCGCTATAACGTACGTACTTATTAGCAACAATAATGTTTTTTGCTCTTAAGCATGGCCGACAGCTGTGACAAGATGGAACTAGAGGTAGGACCACTAGGATTACTATAGTAACATCCTATATACAAAGGAAACAGTATGGCTACTCCTATCCTGTCAATCCGACGCGTGATGCGTGAATCCTAAATTTTCAGGTAAGCCCTAAGGGGGCTATCTAGCCCACCCCTTAGCACACCAATCAGCCTAGGGTCCGCACTGCAGACGGCAATAGATTCCCACCCCCCCTCCCCTACACGGGTGAAACCGCATTACTCTTTTCGTACCCTCATGGCTGTATACACGCCAACATGAACACCTAAGACAGAGCATGGTCACAATAATTTAAAGAACATGTACACACTTCAGGTAATCTAATACACCCTGAAATAATCGTGTTGGAGCACCGCGAAAATGAACGCAAAGGCGGTTAGAGTTTAACAATGCGACACTAAAACTAAACGGTACTAGCATGTAACCGTACTCACGGACTGGTTATAATATATCTGTTTAAATTAATTGGCTGAAATGACATAGTACACATAGATTTATTGATGCACAAAACAGACCTTTATGTCTTACCTCTACTTTTTAGAAGACGAATAGAGTCTGATGGGACTCATTTGATAACCACGTTAATGTGTAGCTGACAAATAAGTAGATGGGTAAGTTTTTTGGACCCACTTGGGTTTCTCTGATTATACATTGAACATATCCCCGCAGTTTTATTTAGTACATTTCGTTTAATTTGGATGTCTTTTTCTCTCCTTTTTTTCTCCTATCCGCTTCTCCACCTTATATTTTCAATTATTTTTCACCCCCACATCCATCCCCTTCCAATGAAATTTCGACGACCGAATGGTATGTTTTAATTACAATTGTCTTTTACTTACACAACTTTTTTAATTTATTTGATTTGCTGTTTTTGAATTCTATATGACTTTCATGTAATGTTACGGGATGTGATCTAATTTATCATACAATGAATGTTCCATTTGTGTCTTTTGTGTTTATGTGAATGGTTTAAACATATGATTCTATAATAATTTCTTTTTTGTGTTGCCCCAATTTGGGGGTTTTTGCTGTATCGTCACGTTATGACATTTTGCACATTTTGAATTATACAATTTTGTGGCATCAAATAGACATTGCCCTGATCTGAGGAAGGCACAGGGATTGTGCCGAAACATGTGTCATCAAACAAAGGGCTATTAATAAATAATTTTTTCATTTTTTGGCAACAACTTCAAGTCTTTCAAATCATATTGTGGCGCAGTAAACATATGCGTGCAGTTTCTTTGATTATTGTATACAACCTTGACTGGACAGTCCCTTTTATCATTGGGTAATAATTGTATTTTTGCTTCGTTGCAACACAAATGTTCATAAAAAATGGACAAATGTTTAAAGGAGAATCTCTGGTAGCTCCTGGGTTCCCCTGCGCTAGCTCCTGCCCACAGGGTGATGCTCGACACCGAGGAGCTAGTTTTAGCTCCTGCTCATTGAATCTCAATTTCCAACCCTGCTTTGTATCGCCCAGTGCACTATGTAGCATTGACATTTGAAAAGCATGTCCCAGTTTTCAAAGTATGTACCATACTGTACCACAACATAGACATTTCACGCTCATATAAAAGATGAAACAAATACTCTGTGTTTGGCCAAATCTACTATTTTGTGAACACATTCTGGTAGAACAATGCTCTAAAGCTGATAGCCGTGCCAAGCGTTTGTCTAACTGACCAGCGCGCACATTTGGCAAAACTGTAGGGAAACAACAAGCTTCAAAACTCTTTTCACACACACTTTATACACCTCTTGTGGCCATTTCATAAACTTCAGTCATATCACCCATTACTTTACCAGAGTGCAAGGGATGAATTATAAAATGCACAAACAAATCGCCACTTGCAGTAAAAAAGCAATAATTTCAAATAGACCCTTCCTCAACAATTCATTGTGACTAGCAGACTGTAGTGCTTAGAAGTCTTCATCAATGTTTACAGTAACATATTACAGATGATGCTCCTTTGGGTACTGTAGAGCAGTCTTTGTTGTACAAAGGTCCACTAACTATCGCCAGTTCTTATTCTTAGTAGGCATACCATTAGCAAGAACTAGCAATGTATTCCCAATATTATGCTGAGTGCCAAAGAGTTTACTTACAACGGCGGAGGTGGTGTTACACAGCCTTTCCTGTTTCGCCCTTGAGCCATCCCGGCAGAGATAAAGAAGATGACTTTGATTGCAGATGTACAGCAGTCTGAAAAGTGTGTACAGTCTGCAGAAGAATACTTTCATGTACATGCAAATGCTCCAAAACAGCAGGAACAGGAAACACATCCATACTTTGCATAACATGACTGCTAGGAATTCCTTTCCCTTCAAACTTTGAATAGCAATATTTGCAAATACAATGCACATCGTTGACACTGTCAGACCCTCTGCCAACAATTGAACCAGTAACTCATGCTAGGTCCCAGAATTGACTTCAATAAACGTATCATTCTCACGCACTGTACACATCTGAGACAAAAAAACACGCTCCCGGAAGGGATGCACGGATTGTGTGGAATGTGTGGTTGAGTTTGATTGATTTTCACTCAGACATGCAGTAGGTGGTGCAAAATGACCTCCAAAGAGCAGATTCAATTGTCCTTTCACGTCACCTTTCACTGTACTCAGTCACTCGAAGCCGATCAAAGTTCAATTCCTCGAAGTCAACAGAGGGGCTCTTTGTAAAATTGATCTTTTTAACCAAACATCACCTGTTTAGCACCCAGCATGATATCATGCCGGAAATCACTGAAACACACTTTACACAAAGCACTGTAATGCATGTGCACTTAAACTAATATGCTCATACCCATGTCACAAACATATTCACAGGGGCGTTGCTAGGGGGGGGGCTAAGGGGGCTATAGCCCCTGATCTTTTGGTTGTAGCCCCGGATAGAATCTCAGGAGCTACAGCCAAAAGACTAGCTAGCCCCCAGTCTCGACAGTTCCGACATAAGCGTAGCCCCGGGTCTTTTCCAGACCTAGCAACTCCCCTGCATATTCATATTCTGTAATATGTATATCTTCTTTTTGCTTTTGTAAACTGATTCCAAACGTTCTCATTCATCAATGAATCCGTATTACTTGGCACAATAGCCATTACACGAATAAAAACACAATCCCACAGCCACAAGCAATAAAAACACATATGACATTTTTGACTACCCTTCTGTTATGAAAACTCCTGGCAATTTACAAAAGGCACAAAGACAAAACAAGAGCTAAGCCATAGCGGTGGCGGATAACTGTTCCTAATGGGGTACACCGAGGCCCCTAGAAATAGCCTCTCCATAGAGTCTGCCTCTCTCACACCAGGGAGCTCAAAGAAATTAGACAACTCTTCTTGCACTCCCACATCAGTTATGGATAGGAATATCTCTGCAGTGTCTCTACAAGTGCTGGCTATGTTACCTTTAAACAATGGTAAGACATATCTATGCCTCCAAGAGGTGTGCTGCTTACAAAATATTAGAAAGTGCATAACCTTTTCAGTATACATGCTTGCACACCAAAAGAAGCCCGAGTAGCCGATCCACAAGTCTTGTGTCAAATAGCCCAGAGAGAGGCGCCCATACCCTAGCCGTGAGAGAGTTTGAGAGTTTCACCGCTTTCCCCAGGGTGCCGGATGCTATGACCCCAATTATCCTTATTCTATAGGCACCAGGAGAGCATGGTAAACGGTCCAGCATTATTGATCAGGCTACATACTCTTAGTGTCTTGGAATCTTTCCTTAAACGTTCCTTTCGTTTTAACTCTGATGATGAGTCCTCCTTCTTGCTCTCTTGATCCTGATTCTTGATTCTGATCTCTTTACACCTCTCTTTACCCCATCTCCTTGGCTCTTTCTTTGGTTCCTTCCTTACTTGTGCGCACTGAGGCCTTCTGGCAGGTTGCGCCCTTCAAGAATTAAATAATAATAATAATAATAATAAACACTTCAGCAACCTCTCATGTAATTAGCTGAGGTTCATCAAAGAGGCCCAAGTTATAGCAAGGCTTTGGTTGACCCAGGCTAACCAAAGGATACCAAAAGGGCATTCATGTCCAGAATATTTTTTAATGTTTCCTGGTATTTCTCAGCCGTAGGATTCACCAATAGCTGCAGCCAAAATGCTGGAGGGGCGTTGACTAGTATCTACTGGGAGGTCCATTGAAAATTCCAAATGCAAGGACCCTTGTGGGGTATCAGTACTCAATGTAAATGCCTCCCCACTACCAGGAAATAACACATAGCATATCCTGCAAAGATCTGCTCCATACGTAGCAACCAGATCCACCTTTCTTTTTAAAACACTTAATGTGTTAACGCCAGAAATGTACCTCCAAACTGATGACTAACCTTCACACCCCACCTTGTGACTGTCTCCTCCTCATTGATGTGATATACAATTGAGGGACCCATTCAAGTTTGCTGGTAAAGTGAACACCAGGGAATTCAAAATAATGGACTACATGAAGGGGTTCACCATTCAGTATATGCTGCAGCCAGGGCTGTCACAAGATGTGGTGAGGCCCGGGGCAAAACATTTTGTGAGGCCCCCTTTTGATGTTACGCACTGGCCCAGCGGCAGCACCTTCTCAAACAGGGGACTCGAGAAATCTCCCCTTGAGTTTGTGTGGAGGAACCCAAATATGATTTATTATTACAACTGCAAATCAACTACAGCAAAGTTAGATTTCTCTACTGAAGAAAGGTTTTATGCCAGACTAACATTTGTATCATAGGCATAAACATATATAGAATGGCATGAAAGCATGTGGGGCCTGACGCCAGCATTAAGAAGCACCCTTGCCCTGTGTGCGCATTAAAACACACATCATACACAGTGACAGATTGATGATGTACCTTGGAGGCTGGTGAATTTCTGAACTGAAGAGGCTTAAATGTTTGTGCCAATTATGCAGGATCGGCAGAGCACAGTGAGGGTTCCCAAACCAAAAAGGGGTTATTTGAGGGGGTGTTTCACTCCCAAGAAAATGTTTGAAACATTGGGTTACAATTATGCATTTTACAGCACTTTCTTTGTAACATTGGGTAGAAATCCATACAGTTTGCAATCAGTTTTGTATGGAAGCACATGGAAAAACCCAATAGTTGCAAGTCACCAACTGTGCACAGGAACATTTTCCAATGCATTTCATGCCGCCGTTGCACACAACATATGCTAGTATAAAGATATATTCATGCTGGTTGTTCCCACACAACATATGCTAGTATAAAGATATATTCATGCTGGTTGGTCCCATGTGGTCCAGGCCGTCTGCACCAATATATGCCATTATTGCCATGTACGCCCTCGCAGCCAGTTAACATTCCATGCCACAGACTGTGCACCATAAGTGTTCTTACTGGCTTGATTGGCCTAAATTCAATATGGGCCAATTTAGCCAAGTAGTATGTTTACTTTAACTTTGATGCACAGTCCTGTGCAACATGGGTAAAGCAAAACAAGCATTGGCAATCCTAACAGTTTGGACTTTTATGTAGGCATGGTAAAGGCACTGATGTATTGGTATTAACTGGCCGTTGATGGTAGCAGGTGCAAACTGGTTTGAGTACCTGGGCATCTAATAGCAGTGCCTGGCAAATGCATAATACTTATGCACAAGCCAAAACTGTTGGCTTTGCCAATGTTTGTTTTTAACAGGACTTCAGTGAAAGACACATAGGGTGCAACACCATTGAGCGGATCGGACTCTAGCCCCCTCCCAATATTTTGGGTTTTGTTGACTCGACCTGGCTGCATGGGTGGAGCCAGCCCCTGGCTAGGGAGGGCTGAAGCCCTCCCACTTTGAGGCAGAAGGCCTCTCTCGAAGCGTGGCCAGCCTGTAACTCTCGTTATGGAGTGGCAGCAGCATCAAACATGCAGAGTACAAATGCCTATGCATGCGATATCAACAGACTAACTTTGATGAAGCCAAAGTCTTAACTTCTGGTCTCAGCTTTTTGGTGGAGCGATTTGTCTGGTTAATTCCGATAACGAACGAGACTCCTCCATGCTAACTAGTTACGCGACCCCCAGCATAGACAGTAGATCCACAAAGGCTTCTGAAGAAGAGGAATCTCCTCGAAACGCGTCAAGCCACAGAAAGTGGAATCTCAATCAATCATCTTTACGTTGACATTATAATGTTGTTTTGTTTTTCCTGCCTTGACTACACATTGTTTTATGTATTAATAAATAGGTGCTCATTCCACTTTTGAACACCTAATAAACCAAAACGATTGTTCTTCTGTTCTAAGTTAATAGTCTCGACAAATCATTTGCCTATAGATAGTCTAAAAACAAATATTTTGAATTTTACCCTAAAATATCTACGCCCCTGTTGCGTAGACTTAGAGTGTGCAGGGGACGGGAGGACTCCAACCTTGGGTCCTCTTCCTTTGTTCTTATTTACTATAGGGTTGTTGTGCCAAAACCCTCTATTCCTCCTCTGCACCTCATAAGAATATAGAGATCACTCCTTGTGGGTGTTTAAACAATACTTCGCAATACTTTCTCCAATTAGGTGTGCATTTACCTTACTACTATACTCAGCTTTTAGATGGCCCACCTCTCAAGAGGTTAGCATTATGAAAGTAAAGAGCCTCTGAACTGGGGTGAAAGGTACGACTAGTGGCCAAAGGGAAGGTGAAATTGCTATTCAGCTTCGTAGCTGGGCTCAGGGTGTTGGGAGGGAAGTGGGAGCAGGGCTGGTTGAAGATGTGTCAGGGCTGGTGGGGGCCCATTTCTTTGCAATGTGTGTGGGCCACCCCAGGCCTTACAGTTTGGAAAAATAGGCCAAGGCACCTGTGGAGTGATTAAATCAATAATTAAGTCAAAATAATACAGTGAGGTGGTTAAAAGATGCAGATTATCAGTAGGTGTGTGTGTCATAAGACTGCCAACATGGGGGAAGCTGGTTGGGGGCCCATTTCAACTGCAAAAGCGGAAAGACCCAGACATCATCCCTCAGTGGGGAGACCGACAGCGCAATGGGCTTATTGGCCCCACATTGGCCCCACTCACTATCTACTTTAAAAACTGTCATCCAGCCTCTGCCAGGCTGACCAACAGAGCTGTGGCCAGATAGAACAAGGCACAGACTTTAAACGGAGCCTGGGCTTCGCTGTAAAAAAGCTCTGAAATTACTAGCATATAAAACATTTCACTGTTAGCACCTGCATTCACAAACATACATTTTTAGGTAATTTAAATTGTGATGTGGGGTTAGCACTTGCATGTCAGGGGAGTGATTGGAAGGGAAGTGGTTACATGAGATATCTCAATCTCATAGCAGTCCTTAAGTATAACGGTTCAGAAACGAGGGCAAGAGTTAGCTGCTTGTAACATTGAAGCTTCATCAGAATAGTCTCATTCGAATGTGATAAGATATTAGATGTGCCCACACAAGTAAGTTTGCCCCTCCCCCACAGGCTCTGAATTTAGGGTCCCACCCAACATTTGAAATGTTAGTCCCAATCCGCTGCCCCCCGAACATTTTGCCTAGGTGCACCTCTGATGCCATGACCCCACCCCTTAATTAAGTGGCCCGCAGGTCTGCTAAATTTAGGGGTGGGGGCTGGCGCACACACTCGCATACAACACTTTCACCCATGCATTCATCCACCAGTCACACAACTCCTTGCATGCACGCATACATAATACCAAACACAGCATTGACACAAACATAAACACCAACATACAAGCACACATTCATGCACATATACATACTCATTTCATTTAAATACACATATATACTACACATATATACACATTTAAATGAAAATAAAAAAAACACTTACCTTACCTCCATGGACCCCTGAAAAGCCCCAGCTCACTGCGACACATAGACATGCTGCCTGACAGGAGAGAACTCCTTCCCCATCAGTCAGCGTGGTCATGCTGAGCAACATGAACACACTGACTGACAGGGAGGAGTCCTCTCTTGTCATTCAGCTTGTCCACGTTGTCATCTGAATGACGGGAGACAGTAGAGCTCACTTCTGAGCCCTGCTGTCTCCCATTATTTTGATGTTTGTTGCGGAGCCAAAGGGATTTGCAACAAACAGCAAAATCAATTCAGGGGCAGAGAGGGGACAGCACAGTCGCCCTTGTGAATAATGGACACGGGAGACTGTGCTGCCTTCTATTTAGGATAGGGGGCCGCGAGGCCCCCTGCAAGCGCGAGGCCCGGGGCAGTTTGCCCCTCCTGCCCCCCCCCTCGTGACGGCCCTGGCTGCAGCTTCAGCACCAACGGGTCATGATCCCCGTGTACCTGCTCATACACCCTAAAGCAAATTCACTTAATCTTAGTCTGCATCCCTCCCAACATGAATTATGTCACATTGGACCTTGTCCCAGCCCTGAAAGCAGGTCTTGCTGTGATGTTTTTGGGCATCAGCCATGTATAGTTCCTAATTAGTGCTTATACAAAATGTAATCAGTGGTGGGTGTCTAAAATAATCATCTCGGAAATCCCTCAGGCAGCAACCTCGCTCAGTGCATCCACCTCATGAGCTTCCTTTTGGGAGAAAGATGAATACAAAACTCCCATTATGATGAAGGCAAAGGTGCTACTTTGTGCTTACTGACCAATACACTCCTAGCCATCCATTCTAGCATTTCCATTATCACTAATTCCCCATCTTATGTACCCACGTATTGTATGTATTTACAACAACCACTGAACAGCTCTCCTGACATTTTACTTGAACATCTGATATATTAGAGAAACTGCTTACCAATTGCAATAGCTTCACTGGTACTGAGTTGACACCCAGGTCATCAAACCGTGCCTTCCACCTTTCAAGCTACCCGTCTGTCCTTGTGTAATGGGAATGAAGAAAGCATTATAGCCAAACAGAGATGGAGGCAATATGCTCCCATGTCTCCCACACGTAGCAAATTGCATGCAGTTTCAAGAGCTCTGGAAGTGGAGATCCCCCAATTACCTCCATGGCCTGCAACATTCCAGCTCAAGACTCCCACTACCTAACCTCTGCTTGTAGACTAGTGATTAACATCGATCTACCCTTCTTGAGAGACTGACTGTGGCCAGTCAATCACCTTCTGATTTCCAACCTTCCAACCTTTCTTCATCCGATCCCTTCCTAATTCAGTCACCAGATCAGAACCATTTTCTCTCCCAAAACTTGAATACACCATGCTTGGTCCAATCATGAACCGGGAACTCAAGGGCTACGCCTCTCTGATGATCTCATCTTCCTGTCCCTTATTTTGTAGGGGATTCCTAATGGATTTATGTGATTTCTTCGAAAATATTTTACCGAATGGAGATTTCACCGAATCCATTTCACTGAAAAACTAAATGACCTTTTTACTTTTTCTACTTTTTTTAATAATGCTTTCTTTGCCTGAAGCCCTGCAGTTGATCTTGCAATATTATCATACAATGATATCCTTTCAACAACTTGCTGTTTCACAATTGCACAACCATCTCGTTCTTCATAAATGCAACCACATGCATCAATAGCAAAACAATACTTGTTCATTGATGGTAACTTTCAACATATAAACAATAATTGGGATTTGTTGTATGTTCCTATTTCCCCTGAAAAGCATTGAGAGGATCATAAAAGGCCATTCCTTCTGATTTTGCTCCATGGTCTCATTTGTTCTAAACGAATAATAAAAAATGGAAATTATTCTTCTTATTAATCTTCCTTTAGAACAAATGAGGCCATCGAGCGAAATCAGAAGGAATGGCCTTTATTGATCTTTTCAGTGCTTTTCAGGGGAAATAGGAACATACAACAAAACCCAAATATTTTTTAGCTGTTGAAAGTTGCTGCATTGTCCAAGGGTCACTTAATCTGTATATTTTCCTATATTGTACTTTACTGTCTCTAAAGACCTTTTCCAATTCCATTGAGTTACTCACAACCTAGGTGTGAAGTACTTTCTTCTTCTTTAAAACCTTGGATTGTCTTTTATACCTATTAACATCTTTAGTACTAGCACATCCTGCTTCATAATTGACGTCACTTAATTTGTTTTGGGAGCATGTACTCACATTTGTCTGAGCACTAGCTCTGTCCTATTTTAAAGCACATCCTTCTTATTTATTGTAACTTCGCTACTTCTTTTCCAACTATATTCTATTTCTTGCACGAAACCACATCAGCAGTTGTGCATCTACTCAACCAAATTCCTTCATCTTTTCCTTGCTCACATTCAACATCCGTAACTTCCTCAGCATGCTTAAGAAAGAGTACTTATCTTTTCAATTTCTGCAATTGTTTTCTGCATTGTTCAGGCTTCCTCCCAACTTTCAAAAACTTTGAAATCAAACCAAAAACACACCATTAAGAGAAGTAAAGTCACAAGACACATGATATAGCACAACTAATATGAACACAAACTATTACACCATTCCTCACAAAATGTGCCTTATTTTCTACATTTTTTATGTATCTTTCTGTCCTAATCTTGTAACACTGAATCTAACACACAACATACAAGTTCCTTTTCTAATCATATAAAATCCTTTCGACTAATACATCACGTGGCATCTTAGCATATAGTGCAGTATTTAGGCGTATTATCCCACATCCAAGATCTACAATCTAGCAGAAACTGATTGTTATATAATGACTGTAAATTACAATAACACCTGCTATAGCCCGCTACCAAGGGTCAAAACACCATACACTCAGCATCCCTATGTGGCATCTCGCTTTCATTTTTCTGGATGAGCAAACTATATTACTATGCTCAGAGCATCCCCACTCAATACCCCAAACTCACTACCCATGTATTGCCCCACCGTTCCAAAAGTACACAACTACTATGCACAAATTATCATAAAAGCTCTTAAGCCAAACAGTGTGCACATTACCATATACAAATAAGAAATAAAGCAAATACCATAGGTATAATGCAAACAGTACCACCTCTTGCATGTTATCATGCAACAGTACACAATTAAAGTACAATATCCCCAATGAAAGAACAGTATCTCCAAACCATAATCTACATCATCGCCAAATACACAAAAATATCCTGCGCTGCCCATAAGCCAAACTTAACAAAGTACAACACATAACCCAAAAAGTGACTAAAAACGAGTCTACCCCAAAGTCCCCACTTGAAAATGGTCCCCAGCCATTCTGTGACATACTATTACAACGCATTATTTAGCATCTTTGTGCAGACAACAATGCTCCAACTACACTTTCACAAATGATGTTGCCCACAAACTATACCAAACACACAAAGGAGACATACTACCTGCTTTACCATCATTTTCAAATCATCATACATTGTTCCACAGAATACTGATGCTCGTATGCCAGGTTATCATACATTCCTACGGGAAATTGAAGTATGCCGGGGAATGGACCCTGGCACATTGCCGCAGCCTGCACTACTGACCCACCATACCACAGAAAATACGTGTAATACCAGTGTAGGCAACAGCAACGTATTCTACATTACACTCGCTTATTGCAAACAATGTCTGCATTACAAATTACACACCAAAAAGCATAGTCTACATTATTTACCAACAGAAAAAATGTTTGCAATAGCAACAGTACAACCACCTGCTTCAACCTTTGCCCCCTAAACATTAATGCTCTCACGTGGTAACTCGCCTGACCTGAATCCTTGACCATAATTATGGCATCATCGAACACACTAACTGAACCAGTACTCCCCACAGACAAACAAAAGCCAATAGAACACAAAGACAAACTCAATACAAATGTCTTTAAGCCCCTGCCCAAAACCTATTACACATTATCCTTCAACAATACTCTTACTACACACCATAGAGCCCTAAAACATATTGGACATTATTGCTCATAATAAGCCCATACCCAGGTCACACTGCCACAATCAACACCACCTACAAACTATACTTAAGAAAACACAAACACCAGACATTCTACCAGCAGAGACATCTTTCTGTATCATCATACATATTGCATAGAATGACACTTTCCTCAAGTCAGGTCATCATAAAATACTACATGTAACGGCAATGTGCCACAGTCTTCAGTACTGGCATGCCATTCCAAATTCATACAATAGCCCCGACTTGATCCAAACAGTAGCTAGGATTTCTGCATTATAATAAGTTACTGCAGGCAGTTATTTAGTGGCCTGGTGGTGGGGAAACCTGGCACCCAACCAACAAGAATATCTCGTTAAGAACACAAGGAACAAACGAACAACTAACCCGCAGGAATACTCAAATAGAACATACCCAGAACACCTTTGGGCCAGCACACCACTCAAGCACAGCCTTGATTGTGGGGAAAAGGGGGTTTAGGCTTTTGAAGTATATTACATATTATCTGTTATCTGTAGAGTAGTGTCGGGACACATTTGGGGCAGGAATTGATATGCAGAAAATGCACATAGGCATTGGCACATACAACATGACACTGTCAAGGCTGTTATTAGTCAGTCAGATCAGTGCAATCAGCCAGTTGGGATGACAGAAATGAGTAAATTGTTAAAACGTATGTCAGTAGTCACTAAGGTGTGTAGTTAGCTCACGATAGCCCGAAACAGGAGGGACGAGCTTGTGGGGATAACATCAGACACCTGCATCATATGACTATGTGTGAATTGAGTTATTTTCGACCACGTCTACCCTTCCTTCAAAGGCTCTGATGACTTGGCAAGTGGTATTGAAAGAAAGGGTATCCAGGGGCAACACCCTTACCAGATATTTTCCTCTTCCACTTCTGCATGGCTTTCATAAATAAATGGCTTCCGCTCCTATCTCCCAGTTACTTAGCAGAGCTTGCCCTTTCTAAAATACCCCAAATGTTCCACTCAGGACCACAGAAAAGTGGGGTTTACCTTGGTATGTAAACGTGGACAGACTTGTTGAAGATGGGATCTTAAAACAGTTTGAGCTTTTGTAGGTCCAAAGACGTGCCCAGTCCACCTACAGGCACTACAGCACACTGCACGTACACTAAATAGTGTAACAGGGTCGGTGGCCTGACCCTGTCAAGAGGCCATGGGGATACCTCTCAGCATGGGGCAGGAAGCCTGACATGGTGTTTGCCAGAGCCAGCCCTCTCCCAGAGGCAAGGTGGGTGAGTTTGGAGGGCAAATCACCACTTTTGATCACCCCATACCTGCCATACAACCTGCTGGCCAATGCCTTCTCTTCAGCTTTTCCGGACCTGAGTCCAGAATTCCTTGCGGAAGAGAACTGAACATACAGCCCATCAGCTAAAGAGAGTGTAATCCACATGTACAGCTTTGAAAGAAACTTTGATTACAGCGGGCTGCCTTTGTGGGACACCGGAAGATCAGCATTCCAAAAGGGGACAGGGTTTAATTGCTGCTTTATTGGTTCTCCTCACTGTAAACCAGCCCCTGAGGAAGAACAAGGCAGAATTGGTCCGAGCAACTCAGAGCCAATGGAAAGGGGAGGTGGAGGGTCAAAGGGAGTAGGAAGAAGGTGTAATGTAGAGTGCTCATGTGAGGTCAATGTAGAAGAAGGCAGACAGAGAAAACAGGAGGAAGAAGGACATTGGAGCAGAGTGTGAAAGAGAATTACAGGTAACGTGTGAGGTAAGCTGAAATATTGGTTGATGAGAGAAAGTGGTACTTGAATGTGAGAGTGCATGTACAGTGTATGAAGAGAGAGACTGAGGTTACATGCGAGTGTAGGGGAGTAAGTGAGAGTGAGTGAAAATGGTGAATGGGAGTTTGAAAGGAAGTTAACAGTGAGAGAAGGAGTGTAGTGTAGAGTGGAAAGAGAAAGTAGTGCAGAGTAATGGGAGTGGCGATTCGATAGTAGTAGAGTGTAGACTGAGGGCAGAGTAGTGGAGAGGAGAGTGGAGAAGAAATAGGAGAGAAGTGGAGATTAGTGGGAGTGGAGAATCAGGAGTAGTGGGAGGAGTGAGTAGTAAAGAGTAGTGAAAGTGGAGTGGAAAGAGGTAGAGAGGAAAGAGTAGTAGAGAGTAGTGGGAGAGGAGAGTACTGTGAGTAGAGTGGAGGGTAGAAGTAAGGAATAGAGGTGAGAGAATAACATTGTTGGGAAAGAGAGGGCGAGAGAGGGAGAGGAAGAGAAGAGTGGGAGGAAGAGAAGGGATATATGTGAAAATACTGAATCCTTTACTGCAAATCCCAAAAATCAGGACTTTTCCCTCATTTATTTGCACTTCTTTGCACAAATAAATGCGGGGGAGACCCCACGCAGCCCCCCACATTCCCTATTCCTAATGAATACCCCTACCCCACTTGCCATCTATATTTGTGCAGAGAAAATGCAAACATTTGACAAAAAAACACTCAATATTCTGGTTCTCAGTAAAGGGGTTTGATATTTTTGTCCTATCCCGAAGAGAAGGGAGGAGAGTAGAAGGAAGGCAAAGGAAGAACAGCAAGAGGTAAGGATCGAGTGAGACCTGGGTGGTTGGAAGGCACCACTTCTTCATATCAGTCTTCTTTTCTTGTGGGACACATGGTTGGGATCCATTTAGAACCCCCAACGTCAGTAAGAAAGATAAGGCATAAACAATTGCTGCTCTAAGGTACGTTCGACATAGAGAATATCACATATTTTAAGAGAGCTCCCACATCTATAAAGGTTAACATCTGTCCTATTAATGGGGTACTTATACTGATTGGTATGAGGCAGCATCAAACAGGCTAAATGCATATAAATTGAGAGGATTAAATGATTCAAAAATATGAGATCAAATGGTAAATTAAATGTAAATGAAGATGTCCATTCAGGGCAGGCACCCACTCAGCTTTATCCTCAATTAGTAAAAGATATGAGGATGAGGAGACAACAGCAAACATAATCAAATTCTTTAGTAATGTTTGATCTAACACACAGCAGTCTTTTCTTTCTACCTACCAGCGCTGCATTCCTGAGAAAGCTTCCCGGACACCACCCCAACCTGCTCTACAGCCACCTGGCATCCTACAGCTCTGCCAAGTACCCACTCCAAATCCAACCTTAAAGCCCTGGTCTGCTTCCCACAACAGGCCCTTGTGCCAATATGCCAAACGAGGTAACTGGGGAGGTAGCCACCTCCAGATAAATCCATATTCTTGCCAACCCCCCTACCAGCTTTCTGTTACCTACCCAGGAAGCACCAACTGCAGGAGAGAGACACTGATAATTCAAGCCCTTCAGAGACAGTGACCAGGGGAACTCGGAAGAAGGAAACAACGTAGCTACTATGCGTGTACCATAGACACCGGGGTACATTGGGAACCTAGTAAAAAAGTTTCCAAACAATAGAAAACATTGACAGATGTTTGCGGAGGAACTCAAGACAGTGATTCAATTTTATTAACCCTGATGGGCAGATCTGAACTAACTAATGTATGTGATATTGCTAACCAAAGCCCTACAGTGGCTAACCCAGCAAAGCTGTTGGCCGGTCACTGACCCTGGGATTGTTACAGTCTTGGTATGTGCTAAATATGTTTATCAGCTGATATTCCTGAGTATTGCCCCAAAGAAACTGAGTAGGGAAAAATGTACAATTCTGAACAGTACAAAGGGGAGTTGCCCAGGAAATATCTGGACCGGCTTAAGGCCTTTATCAGCATTTTTTACGGTGCCTAATGACAGTCTGGCTTGCCAATAGCAAAAGAAAGAACACTGTGAGAACAAACGCTTGGTTTTGCAGCTGCAGAACCTCATAGGGCTGATGTCTGACTGGAGGGGTAGAGATTACCAGCGAGGAGGGGGAGATGATGGTTAATGAGGAGAGGAGGGATCTGTGCAGAACCTACAGTTGACAGATTTTTGGAAGCCCACCAGCTGTTTTCATTGCATAAAGAAGGGGCAGTGGAAGAAAGAATGTAACGACCGACACTGACAAATGTTTCACCCCCGACTCCCATGTTCATCCCATTACCCAACCCAAATGCACCAGCTTTCCTGTCAAATAACATGGCAATGGGTGCCCCAAATAAAGGTTAGTATTTGAACACCGGAAAATGATAACTTCATCATGGGTCCCCTGATACCCAATGATCAAGAATGTCCTTAGGTGTAATGTGTTATAGATGGGCATTCTATATCATGTTTTAGGGGTACTGTAGCTAGTGATTTGAAAGCTTATTATTCCTCTTTCATCCACCACTATTAATGCTGTGGGTAACTCTGGTAACCCATCCTGTTACTAACACCAAAGATATGTTAGCAACCCTGCAGGAAGTTCCGGAGGCACACCCATGCCATAGAAGTTCACTTGTGTATAGGAGGTGCCAACCCCTCCCTCCTCAACTAAGTACTAACTGTTATCTGTACTCAACTAAGTACAGATAACATGATAGGCGGATCAAATGGTTCTATTATGCAGAAATCAGGATTATAGTGCCTTTATTAAAGGTAAAAAGTGTGCATGGCCCTGCACATATTTGTGATTGAATGACCCAGGAAGTGAAGGGTGCTTTAAATATCACACACCTATCATGCGTGTATAAATATATATCATGAATAAGGGATACAAAGTGAGAAATTCTTAAATACATAAATAATAGTTCTCTGAAGAATTGATACAATGACAGACAAAATATATTTCAAAATGGATACCTCAGGCACAAAATGGTGTTCAGTTTTAAGGCAGGTGTGAGAGACTATGGGGGTCATTACGAGTTTGTAGGTAGCCATGGCGCTATTAGCGCCATGGCTGCCTCCAAACCCGGGTCCGGGTTCGGTCTGACTGAATGGGGATTTACCGGGTCATTCCGACCTTGGAGGACCCAGTAAGTCCCCATTCAGTAAACCATTCCCCATTCCCATTGAGTCCCTATAGGGCTCAATGGGAATGGGGAAGGCGCTAATAACGAGCCCGCAAATTGCTGGCCCATGATTAGCTCCAAGGTCCCTTAACGGGTCACGTAAAGAATGGGTGGTCAGACCAGCCGTTCCTGCTGGGACCGCTAAGGGACCTCAGAATAGGGTGGTAAGGGATTACCGGCATCGGCATCCTTACCGGTCCCCGTAAACCCTTACCACCCAACTCGGAATGACCCCCCTATGACTCATGCCAAGAGTTTTCAGACAAACAACAGAGGCTGGTACATTTGACAGCATCTTGCAGTGAGGTAATGAAGTTTGTTAGCCAAAAATGGAACTTGGCAAGAAAAGCAGACAAAATTAATGATGAAGTCAAATAAAGGCAAGGGAAACTTGGATGCATTTATCTATGTTGTACGGATGAGAGCACAGTGTGTTCAGCCAAGTCTAAAAATAAGCTTATCAGTTTTGTACATCAAACCAGCTACCAGCTTTCTGTTACCTACCCAGGAAGCACCAACTGCAGGAGAGAGACACTGATAATTCAAGCCCTTCAGAGACAGTGACCAGGGGAACTCGGAAGAAGGAAACAACGTAGCTACTATGCGTGTACCATAGACACCGGGGTACATTGGGAACCTAGTAAAAAAGTTTCCAAACAATAGAAAACATTGACAGATGTTTGCGGAGGAACTCAAGACAGTGATTCAATTTTATTAACCCTGATGGGCAGATCTGAACTAACTAATGTATGTGATATTGCTAACAAAAGCCCTACAGTGGCTAACCCAGCAAAGCTGTTGGCCGGTCACTGACCCTGGGATTGTTACAGTCTTGGTATGTGCTAAATATGTTTATCAGCTGATATTCCTGAGTATTGCCCCAAAGAAACTGAGTAGGGAAAAATGTACAATTCTGAACAGTACAAAGGGGAGTTGCCCAGGAAATATCTGGACCGGCTTAAGGCCTTTATCAGCATTTTTTACGGTGCCTAATGACAGTCTGGCTTGCCAATAGCAAAAGAAAGAACACTGTGAGAACAAACGCTTGGTTTTGCAGCTGCAGAACCTCATAGGGCTGATGTCTGACTGGAGGGGTAGAGATTACCAGCGAGGAGGGGGAGATGATGGTTAATGAGGAGAGGAGGGATCTGTGCAGAACCTACAGTTGACAGATTTTTGGAAGCCCACCAGCTGTTTTCATTGCATAAAGAAGGGGCAGTGGAAGAAAGAATGTAACGACCGACACTGACAAATGTTTCACCCCCGACTCCCATGTTCATCCCATTACCCAACCCAAATGCACCAGCTTTCCTGTCAAATAACATGGCAATGGGTGCCCCAAATAAAGGTTAGTATTTGAACACCGGAAAATGATAACTTCATCATGGGTCCCCTGATACCCAATGATCAAGAATGTCCTTAGGTGTAATGTGTTATAGATGGGCATTCTATATCATGTTTTAGGGGTACTGTAGCTAGTGATTTGAAAGCTTATTATTCCTCTTTCATCCACCACTATTAATGCTGTGGGTAACTCTGGTAACCCATCCTGTTACTAACACCAAAGATATGTTAGCAACCCTGCAGGAAGTTCCGGAGGCACACCCATGCCATAGAAGTTCACTTGTGTATAGGAGGTGCCAACCCCTCCCTCCTCAACTAAGTACTAACTGTTATCTGTACTCAACTAAGTACAGATAACATGATAGGCGGATCAAATGGTTCTATTATGCAGAAATCAGGATTATAGTGCCTTTATTAAAGGTAAAAAGTGTGCATGGCCCTGCACATATTTGTGATTGAATGACCCAGGAAGTGAAGGGTGCTTTAAATATCACACACCTATCATGCGTGTATAAATATATATCATGAATAAGGGATACAAAGTGAGAAATTCTTAAATACATAAATAATAGTTCTCTGAAGAATTGATACAATGACAGACAAAATATATTTCAAAATGGATACCTCAGGCACAAAATGGTGTTCAGTTTTAAGGCAGGTGTGAGAGACTATGGGGGTCATTACGAGTTTGTAGGTAGCCATGGCGCTATTAGCGCCATGGCTGCCTCCAAACCCGGGTCCGGGTTCGGTCTGACTGAATGGGGATTTACCGGGTCATTCCGACCTTGGAGGACCCAGTAAGCCCCCATTCAGTAAACCATTCCCCATTCCCATTGAGTCCCTATAGGGCTCAATGGGAATGGGGAAGGCGCTAATAACGAGCCCGCAAATTGCTGGCCCATGATTAGCTCCAAGGTCCCTTAACGGGTCACGTAAAGAATGGGTGGTCAGACCAGCCGTTCCTGCTGGGACCGCTAAGGGACCTCAGAATAGGGTGGTAAGGGATTACCGGCATCGGCATCCTTACCGGTCCCCGTAAACCCTTACCACCCAACTCGGAATGACCCCCCTATGACTCATGCCAAGAGTTTTCAGACAAACAACAGAGGCTGGTACATTTGACAGCATCTTGCAGTGAGGTAATGAAGTTTGTTAGCCAAAAATGGAACTTGGCAAGAAAAGCAGACAAAATTAATGATGAAGTCAAATAAAGGCAAGGGAAACTTGGATGCATTTATCTATGTTGTACGGATGAGAGCACAGTGTGTTCAGCCAAGTCTAAAAATAAGCTTATCAGTTTTGTACATCAAAGAAAAGTGGGTATGCCAACTATGCTAATGAGGTCTTGGTGTGCATTAGATAAGTCATCCAATCATAGAGAAGTGAGTTGTTTCATCTGGCTAAGAGGACCTGTCAGAAACATGCTCTAGCCAAAGTAGTCATTTGCATAAGGATGTTGCATCATCCAGATAGCTTATATAAGCAGGTTGAAGGCAAAATGTTACTGAGTGCTTTTTTGCAGATTGTGTCTTGTAACTGCACCTAATAAAGACTGCTGAGAAAAAGAAACTCCTGGGCGCCTGATTTTCTTCTGGCTTTGTCTCTGAGAAGTGTCTGTAGATGATAGGTGCTTGATGGGCAGGGAAGAGGACTCCCCAGTTCACTTGTCTCCGGGAATTGACTACATTTTTAGCCCAGGTTTCCAATTGTTTGTGGTCCTCGCACAACAATAAAATAGGACATATCCCCAACACAGAATCCATCAAAGTATGGTTGGGTCACTCCAGCCGACTGTCAAGAATTCTACAGTACCAGTTACTCCTGGAAGTAGTTAATGAGACTGCCCCATGATCTATTAGTTGTTAAAGCAGGGGATAACAGTCCCAACAAACAGCTTTTGTAGTACCCCTAACTTCCCTATGAAAATGCCCAGGGAGAAGACTTACCATTTTATAAAGGACCTCTGTGCAGTTAACAAAGTAGTGTTACCCACCTTCTTAATGGTCCCAAACATTTTCTACCATATCTTCAAGTATTCCTCCTTCAGCTAGTTGCTTTTCTGTTGTAGTAGAGCTCAGCTCCACCATTTTCTCTATCTCGGTGCACCCTGAGAGACGATATGTATTGCCTTTTTCATACCATGGGTTACAATACACCTGAACAAGGCTTGCAAAGTGGTACCCAGTGCCCCAACCCTGTTTTACCAGCTATTTGAAAAATAAACTAGATGATGTAATATTTCCACAAAAATCTGTTTTGGTTCAGGAGGTGGGCCCTCTCCTTCTGGCTTCACTATCATGTCATGCTTACAAACAATACACACAGGTGTTGTTAATTGAACTAGCTCACAAAGATCATAAAACATCCAAACAGAAGTTACAAGTATGTTGATAACATTATCTAGGGCATAACATTGTACAAGGACCCCAGGTATTAACTTACATCTGCAATGCCTATACCAAAGGTACTCCAACCCACTACGATCACACAGATAGCAACTTTTTTTTAGAAATGATATGATCTTGTCATCAAAGGATACTAGGTTGTGCAGCACTGGTTGAACCTTTGCATGAAAAACAACATTAAACACACCACTACCACTACCATCGTCAGCATAAGATGAACAGGCTTGAACCACAGTAAAATGTGTATTCTCCAACATGCCTGCCCTATGGCTACCAGATTATAAGCAGATATTGATTTTTTATTGCCACTAGTGGAACAGAGTTTTATTGGCAGTTCTCAACCAAAAACATTGCAAAAATCATTGTCCAGTTTCCTAATATTATAGCAGTACACTTAGTGGCTGTAGCTTTATCCCATCGCCTCTGGTCTGTTGCAGCAGCTGCACTTGTGGTACAATAATGGGAATATATTGTTTTGGGATCCACGTTTGAAGTTGTGGTACCAGATGCTATAACTGCATTATTAATGAAAACTAAAACACAGCACCTTTTACTTTCTCACTTAACTAAATATGAAATGGTATTGTTGAATTTGTTTCATATTACTCAAACATGCTAACTTGCTTTAAATCCTATATCTGTATAACCCAGTGCAATTGATGGTGAGCTGCATGACTGTGTAGCAATTACTGATGACCTTGCACAACTGAGGAAAGACAACCTTGATGTACCCTTAAACAATGCTGATCTCATTTATTTCATCAATGAGTAATTTTTCTGTGATGATAAAGGGAAACGAGTTGCAGGATATGTGGTCTTTTCCCCAGGACTGTCATAGAAAGTGCAGAGTTACAAAATGTGTTCTCTACCCAGGTTTCTGAATTAGTAGCTCAGACTAGAACATGCATATTTTCTGATCAACAGTGCTAATATGTATCCAGATAAACAGTACATTTTTGGAATTGACCATGATTTTGGTCAGATTTTAAAGCAGAGGGACTTTCTCACAGAATCAAGTTCTCCTATAAGCCACTAAGATATCTCAGCTGGATAGGCACTCACTGTTGAGATCCGTACGTGATGTTCAGGCCACAGGTTTAAATCCCAGCCAGACCAGCTCAGACTTTCATCTTCTGAGGTTGTTAAATAACTACCAGCATCAGTTGAGTGATAATTGTATATGCAAATGTTCTATGTACAGTGCTTTGGCAAAAGCGCTATATTAAAGAGAAATCATTATCATGAAAATAATGCTTCTGTTTCCACCTTGCTAGATGCTATTATTTTACCAAAACAAATTACAGTTGTGAAGTGTGCAGCCCACCAACCCCTTTGTGATGAAGTATCAAAAGGAAACACTTTATCGGATGCTGCTGCTAAAAAAAGTAGCTGTTTCTGGTTATCATGTAGAATTTGTATTGCGACTAGTGAGTCAGTCATAAACCTCACTATTTTCCTTATATGGTGGTTTTGTTGTCCATTAGTCATGTGCTCTTCCCACTGCCCAAAAAAACAGACAAAATCAGATGAATCTATGTGGCCTAGACCATCTAATATAAGCAATCTTGCTTGGTATTGTGCTAATATATTGTATCTTCAGAACAAAGATGATACTACAAAAATTGGCTGGAAGATGGTAAGGTCAAAGTAACCGTTGGATATGTGCGTGTCAGCTTACATGATTGCCTCACAGTCTAGAGTCAAAGGTAGCATCTCAAAGTGAGCATCTATCAAAGAAAGCTGCAGAGTCACATACACCCTTATACACGACACCCATGCAGTGGAAACAATGAAAAACAGAATGCTTCCTTAAAGAGTTTGCATAAAGTGTCTCTGGTTGATCTTCCACAGGCACCCATTTGGGTTATATGGTACTCAATCATCACCATAAACCTTCCCGGACAATAACTATTCATATTTCTGTCTTTACTTTCCATTTGCAAGACTTTGGAACGTCCTTATTTCATTTGACAAACTATATGTCCCATAATACACCTTGTGGCAGTTCCCATTCCCTGGCTATTTCTTTGCAGCAGTCTTAGAACTATAATCCCCAGAAACCTTAGAGATCACTGCTGCTTTCACTTTCCCAGGACCAGAGAGGGAGGTGGCCAAATTCCTTCAGGTGTTCTGCTCCAGGGGCTGCTAGTAAGCCTGCTTCAGCACAAGGTGGGTCAGCATTTAAGCAGCTGCCTGTAGGACCACAGGTCTCTTGCATTGAGCTCACTTCCAGCCCTTTGTTGCTTTGATCCTTGAATTTCTGCTGTGTACTGTTGTTTCTAGAACTTGCCCCTGTTCCAGAGCCCTGTGCTCCCTGTCTTGCAGCCATGCTACTGTGCTTTCACTCCCCTGCCTTTTGCCCTGCACCTCTGTGCTCCCTACACTGCAGCCCTGCTCCCTGGGTCTGCAGTCCTCTGTTCCATGTCTACAGTCACTTTCTCTCCAAAACTAATTATCTTGTTCGCTGCCTGCAATTCCTTGTTCTCTTCCCATTGCCCAAGTTACCTGGCTTTTGCTTCCTTGATTCTTCAGTCCTGTCCTTGTTTTCCCAATTCAGAGCTACAGTTTCCTTGTTATCTGTCTTCAGTTCTGCCCTTGTAATCCCACTCCAGAATTACTGTTCCTTGCTACCAGTCTGCATTTTGTAGTCGCCTTACCCCTGCACTTAAATTCTAGTTTTCTTGCCTTTCTTCTTTCTTTCGGTTCTCTGTCCTGAACCTTTCTCACTTTGACTTCTTTTTTACCCTGGATATTTCTATTACAGTTCTTGTCTTCATGTGTGCCTTGTGTAATTCCTTTGTTCCGAGTTTGGCTACTGGGTTTGAAGCAGCCAATCTCTGCCCCTTTCCTTTGTCGCATTTCAGTATTGTACCTTGTGTCATTGTTAACAGTGTGCAGGCTCCTGTTTCAGGAGGCAGTCTTTGTTCAGTTCCTGGTGGACCCACACAAGATTCAGTCTTGTGAGTACTGTTTCCTTGTTCATGCCTTTTCCGGACACAGCCATCAACTGCTGCCTTTAGATGTCATTTGGGGGCCATCAGGGGTCGCAACTGCGACCCCTGTGGGCCACAGTTGCAACCCCTTGGACTCCCTTGCGACCCCAAATTTGAAAATACATTTTTTTTTAAAACAGGTCTGGTGGTCCCCCGCCCAGTCCTCACCCATCAGTAGGGGCTGGAGCTGACCGTGACATGTGGCACATGTCACATGCCACGTTCAGCTCCAACCCCTTCTGTCTCAGCTTCCTTGCAGCTCACATGCAGGAACCAGGAAGCTCTCGCAGCTTCCTGGTTCCTGTTTGTGAGCAGCACGGAGGAGCCGAGGGGGTCTGGAAGGACGGACGGAAGCTGCAACAAAAAGGTAAGAAGGCTTTTTTTTAGTAATATGATGTGAGTTTTGCATGTGTGAAGTGCGTGTCATATGTATGTATGTGAATGGTGCTAAGGGAATGAGAAATGATGATGTGTGTTTTTGAATGTTCTAGGTGGGTGTGTACCTGTGTAGAGAATGCAATGAGTGATTTGATATGATATGATATGATAGTTTATTTATATAGCTCCTATACACAAGGTTTTTCAAAGCACTTCAAGGCAAGGGAGAGAACAAGGGAAAATACAATGACATTCCTACAGGCCATGAACAGTAAGGATGTGAAATTAAGTATCGTACTCGGCCTGATGACATTTCAGATAGTGCAAGAGCTAAGACATAGATAAGGAAGGGAGGGGGAGAGTGGGAAGGAAATGGAAACAGACAGGCGACTACTGTACTAGGCCTGACGACATTTCTGGTAGAGCCGGAGAAAAACAAAAGGTGAGGGGTGCAGAAAGGTAGGGGAGGAACAAAACAAGCGACTAACGTAATAGGCCTGATGACATTTCAGATAGTGCTGGAGGGGGGTATACAAGTAAGGGGAGGGGGAAGGAGACAGACAAGGTTGCTATCATACCAGGTCCAGGGACAATTCTGATAGAGTAAGTGCATAGAAGAAAGTAAGGGGAGGAGATAGGAAAAGGGAGAAAGGGAGAGGAGGAGAGAACAGAGAGTAATCAGTCAAAAAGAGCGGAGAAGCAAGAGGGGAGAGTGAATACAATTGCAGAAGTCAGTAGTAACACATAATGTTGCAAGCTAGGAAACAAGATGAAGATGGGAATAGCATGATTCAGGTCCACCGTGAGTAGAAGATGCAAAGGAAGTCCAGCATGAGAGTTAAGAAAGGGTGACACACCGTGAATCAATGAAGTCCATAAAAGTCAAATCCAGCATTGGTCAGAAGACGGTAATGGTGAAACCAGAATGTATCAGGACAGACTCCTGCAGAAGTGGGGGGGAGAGCAGGGTAGAAGAATCATCAAGCAAAACAGGCAACACCTGTATGAGAGAAGGGTGGGGGTCACAAGGGAACATCACAGGGGACCAGAGGGGATGAGGGTGGCCTGTGGGGGTAGAGGGGGTAAACACATGTTGGTGCATGCTTACCTGCTATCTGAGCAGGGGGTCAGGCCCTGGGTACTCCTGGTCCGAACAGGTCCAAACAGGAATTGCCCTTTTCTTCATCAGCCCTTCACTTCGGACGCCCTGGCGAGAGAGGCCTTTGATCTAAGAGTTAAAAACAGGAAGGAAGAGGCAGGGCTTAGAAGGTGGTTGGTGCTTAGGCCAGTTGACCTAGATCCACTTGCATCTGCTCCCCATCTGCAAAGGAAAAGAGGCGGGAGGGCAAAAAGAGCGGCAACCTGGAAGGCACCAGGTGGATGCAAGAGAAGGTGTGAGTGAATGGTGGGTGAATGAGAAGTGATGTGATGTGTGTTTCTGAATGTTCTGGGTGGGTGGGTGCCTGTGTAGAGAATGAAATGAGTGGATGTAACAGAAGGAGTGAGTGACTGGTGGGTGAATGAGAAGTGATGTGATGTGTGTTTTTGAATGTTCTGGGTGGTTGGGTGTGTGCCTGTGCAGAGAATGCAATGAGTGGATGGGTGTGTGCCTGTATAGATAATGCAATGAGTGGATGTAAGAGAATGTGTGTGGGAGTGACTGGTAGGTGAATGAGCATACATGTGGTACTGTGTGTTTGAATGTTCTGAGTGGGGTTTGGCGTGTGCCTATGTGGTGAATCCAGTGTGAGCGAGTGCGAGAGGAGATGTATGGGTGAGTGACCGGTGGGTGAAAGGGGATGCATGAGTGTGTAAGGCCATAGGAGACTGGAGTTCACTGGATCATTTTTGCCACTTCCTTTATTGACTTTGCATGTTTTATTGGTATTTTTGGGCGAAGGCAAGTTCATGCCTGCCATTCCCTGGCTAGACTGGAATTTTGGTGCAGTCAGTCTAGACATTGGTTACTGTGGCATGACATTTATTAAGCTTCATCTTTAAAAAAGCAAGCATGATAAATAGTGTTAACTCGCTAGGCTGATGTTTTGGCGTAGTGGCCTGTATATTCTTCACTGTAGCATGACGTTTAATTTATTAACTGAGCATCTATGATGAATCAAGCAAGATACGTTTTTTATGGGTCTAGACTGGCTTACATTGGAACCAGTTTGGACAGGTTTTCCTATTAGTGGCCAAACCAACGGGAATATGTTCTTATGGCGTATATTGGCAGAGCCAGTTGTGTGCCCAGTGCAAGTAATGATACTATAGAAAAACGTATTAAAGCAAACATAAGTATGGTCTTATATGGGAATACTGGCATATGTTGGTGGAGCCAGCATGGAATTGTATGGGCATAGCCAGCATACAAATGTTTTTTATACTGGCATATATTGCAGAGACCAGCATGATAATGCATTGGGAAGTGCCCTGTGCACTTTTGGGGACTTGCATCTATTGTACTTTTTTCATGATTTACCCTTCACCCTACAAAACCGATTGTTGGCCTTTTAGCCACATTTTACCAGACAAGGTGCTTTGTAATGCACCATTGTAACCCATTATTCAAAACATGTGTTCTGTGGAGGGAGAAGAAGCCCCCGGCTGCCCCCAACCCATTTTTGTTAGTTCGGGCTCCCTCGATATGCTCAGTCGCAATCACATACGTGTGGCAAATATTTACACCCTCCAAAAAAACAACTCACCAGCCACCACTGGTGGCTGGTATATTCGTGGACCAGGCACTGCCACCTTCTCTCTATGTTACGTTAAAAATTTAAGCTTTGACTGAAAAACATATTTATTTATTTCACTTGCAGTAGTGCATGCCCCTGCTGCGGCATAATCACCATGGACATTCCCCACAAGTGGTGGTCTGGACCGGCCAGGGGTGTGGCGTGCCCTGTGCTTTGTTAAAGAGCTTGAGGGGGCCCCCTAACCACGGCTTGCAGACGAGCTGCCAAATTTTGGGCTATACCATTGGTCACCACTGGGTCTGACAGAGGGGTAGTGTGCAGTACGCGCCTTGAAGTCTGCCAGTGAGACCCTGGGTGGGAAGCAACTTGTGGGTCTTTTTTTTTTTTTAAGTCCTCTGGCACCCAGTATTACGCTTAGATAATAAAAATAAAATAATAAAAACGATGGGGGTGTCTTGGGTATACTGAAAAAAACGTTCCCAGGTATTATACTCCAGCAAAGATAACATTATCAGGTGCACTCCCCTGAATCATATATACATTAATAACCTGGGAATTTTGTTGATACTAAATCCTGGTCAATGATTTAATTTTCAGGCCTTGCTCGTGCATCATTTTTCTACTGGTTTTTTGCCGTCTTTTTCAAAATAATGCCACAGATAACATATACTTCTGTGTCCATTGATCTATAGATGTTTCATACACTAGCTGTAGCCTGCGTTACAGATTTTGGTTACCCTGTCAGAAATACTGCATTATGTATGTTTTGCATATAGACCCCACGTCGAATCTGGAAAATGCCATTCCTCAAATAGATAATCGTGGACAAATCATGCCTCCCTCTGTGCCTTGGTTCTTATATCTGGCTGAAATGAGAGCACCTGGAAAAACGGGTGCTAGATGCATGTAAAAAATCTAAAGGTCATTTGCCATCGCTTCCTATGATGTCACTTGGCGGCAGGGTCAAATAACATCACTTCCTATAATGTCACCGGGGTCAAGGGTCATGGGATGTCACTTCTGCTACCCCTGGCATTTTGGTGAAATGACAGCCCTGACTGCTGCTGCTCCTTTCCATGAGCATTCAGAGTGGGGCTGTATACTAGTAACCTGCTCAGAAGGCTGGAGTTTCCCTGGTTCTGTGGGAAACTCTCCCCCCCTTCTGTGTACACCTCAAGAGGGAGCCTAACGTGTTTGTTTAATTTGTACTCCCTGCCCTTTTCTGTTCCCTGCCTTTGTTGCCTATACTTTCTTGTCTGCAGGACCTCTTGCACTCCTGCCTCTTGTGTACTTTTCTCCCTTTGGCTTTGTGGGCACGTATCTACCCGTAAGCCCTTTGACAACTTCAAGTTCCAACACATCCTTGCAAGAACTGCATTTATGCCTGTGATTGATTAGCAAGCTGACCAACATACCCAGTACCTTTGTCAAGCACCAAATGAGATAATCTCACAGGTTCTGAGCCCGGTATTTAAACTGCGGCTTCACAATTTCGCTCAAGATTCACATTTTCAGATGCTCCACTGTGAGTTTAGAGCAAGACTTCTCTCCTATAATGCTAAAAAGCCTACTTGTGTCCATGAGAATAAAAAAGGCAAGATACCAACAAGAAGTCTTCTCCTTACATCGAATTTTAAAAAGCTGTTCCATTCCTTTATACGTTCCTTCAAACAGTAAACAATTTTTCACAATATACTATGTTCAAATTTGCTATCTCACTTAAATTGCAACATGGTAGGACTTGATCCTAATTGCGTGTACATCTGATTATTTTTTCTCAGCTCAATGATTGCGACCATCAACATACGAAAAAACAATCCTCCCCAAACTGCCTTTGCCAGACAACTCCCTTCAAGCATGATTTCGAACTGTCATTTCCAACATGACCACCATTTTCCATGTGTTCTATTTACTATGTCAAGAATCAGTGCTCACAATCAAAAAATGGGTGCCACCAGGACAGGATGGTCATGATAACAATCATTAAACTTCCAAAAGACCTATTTCTAAAAATGTTCACAAAAGACTCCACCAACCAGGGGGAGAGAAGTTCCAAAGGCATTGCCAATAAACCTTTGTCTTCCAAAAAACACCATTTTTCTAATGTTGGAAGTACTTGATTTAGAATTGAAGATTGTAAACACTTATCAACTATCACCAATACAAGACGATAATGACTGATTCCCCAATCTTCTAAAAGTACTGGCATTTCAGTTTTAGCACGTAGATTTCCACCAGCCAACTAGAACAGAGCCCTTGCAAACATTGCCAGTAAAATATTTTCTGCACAAAGTCAACATTTTCCTTCTGTTTGATTTACTACACAATTCATAGGTGACCATGATAACTTGACAATTGTGGTTACAAGTCAATAGTTATCGTAATACCCAACTCTCCAAAGTTCCGTTTCAAAAGAATGTCTGCACTCAAACCTCTAGCCATTGCCACAAATGACCCCAGATGTCATCTCCCTGATTGCCTTTACCACTAAACCAGTATTTTCGATATTTTTATTTTAGTATGCGATGTGGTGATATTCGTGATCATACGACAGAAGCAGCTATGAAAGACAACAATGATTGTGACTGATGAAGATGATCACGATCACTATGTATACAAAATCTATGATTTATATTGGGTTTTATCAATTCTTCCGTTGCCACAAACATACACTATTTTCACTTAACAATGAACAGCTGCGTAATAATCATCCTTCCACCTCACAAACGGGCGATCGAGATGAAACCCCACAGACACAACAATCATGTTTCTTCTTCATGAGACCTATGGACTGTTTGCACACATTAATGCTCCCATCATCTCATTTGTCCATATGCACTAACATGCCCTCTATTATATTAAATGCCTCACAGAATAAAGAACTCCAACACCATAGCCCTCTGAAAAGCATGTGGTGTTAGAGGACTGTAACTGGACATTCCTTTACCACTCCTCCCTGTAAGCCACATCTATTGGACAGAGGAAAAGATAGGAGGGTATTTAATGTAAGGGGTGGCCGATAAATTAAGGAACAAAGGTCACAGAAAAGACAGACTGGAGCAGCAGAGTTACACAGAGAAGGCAAAAAGGGGGTTAGCCTGAGTCACACCATTTTATTTTTAGAACAAAGCAGGGGCAGATGAGGAACCAAGAGGTGGGTGGGGGATAAAGGGTGGAGGAGGAAGTGAGCAGGAAAGAAGAGCTACATTTATATCAATACATATTCACATTTTGGTGGGGCAAAGGGTTCAGCACCCTCTCAAGCCCAAGTCAAGCTATACAATGGAGTTTGTTGTGTCTCCAGCACCCAATCACCTTTGTTTGGAATCAATGACACTGTTTATTTTTTGCATGTTATACTTGGTGATTTCTGCATTCCCTGTGGAATTGAAATAATAAGTTAACAACCTTACCAAGAAAAGGTCTGCATGATTATATGGTAGAATAGCCAAACGTGAATACGCCAAGTAAAATCCTTCTTTTCTTTTTTTTAAATGAAAATCTTATTATACTTGTATTTTTCCCATTAACAGATCACTCATTGGCCACAGCATATTCCTTAATGGCATCCAGTAACCTTTGGAGGCTCAACTGTGTCCTATCCATCAAGATAATGTCATCGGTCATATATCAAGAACAAAATTGTCACAGTGGATATCCTGGTGGGGGGTGGGGTGCAAACAGTGCCTTCTTCAAGGCATCTACCAAATCAGCCAAGTTTAGGTTGAACAGGCAAGGGCTAATGCACAGCCCTGACAGAGACCATGCAGCACACTGAAGGCCTCCGTCAGGTCGCCCTGCCCATTAAACCTTACTCGCAACAGGTTGTGTTCATGAATATGTATCAGAATTGACAGCAAAGGTCCCGGGATCTGCCAGTCTCTCAACTTAAGCAAAAACAGGTTACGGTTCACGCAGTCAAAAGCCTGCGAGAAATGTACGGCTGCCAAGAATAATGGCAGTTTTCCAGCCCTAATGGATTCCTCTCTCAGACAACCAACCACCAAACCATTCAACTCCGTACCCATCCCCTTGCGAAAGCCAGTCTGAAATCTACCCAAACAACCCATTCTCCTAATCCACCCCTCAAGATCCTGCAAGACTAAACCTGCAAAAATCTTGCTCTCGCTATCGAGGTGTGAGATAGGGTGGTAATTCTCAGGAACAGCCCTGTCTCCCCTCTTACATATGGGAACTATAATGGATGTGTACCATGAAGTCTGCACAACACCCTCTCGCAGAAATGAGCCAAACAGTGTAAACAGCACCTTCAATCACAATCCCGGGTCAGATTTTATAAGTGCATTCGATACAACATTTGGACCGACTGCCCTAGAGTTTGAGGCCTTATAAATCAGGTTTTCAAAACAATTCCTTGGCATATTCAATTCCCAAGCCAACTTAACTGATGGACACAAGAACAGTTGGTCAGAAGCCCTATAGACATTTTGTAAGTGTGTTATCCAGCCCCCCTCCGCAATTGGGTTTCTCTGCAGGAAACCTTGAGTCTTTTGCATGGAATTGATCATATCCCAGAAATTCCTTGTATCCTTTCTAACCAAAGTCTCAAGCATTGTTGCTCTGTCATTTTGCATCAAATTAAATGTGTAGCGCTTCAACCAGTTCTTTCATTTTTGCTTCAAACGTTTAAGAGCAACTAAATGGAATTCCAGAGTCAAACAATGTCCCCCGAGGCATCGAATCACTCTTCTGATTGCTCTCTTTTTCTCTTGGACCACAGGATCATATATATGTGATCTCTTACTACCCGCCTTAAAGTTACCTTGTGATGATATTTTGAAGCCGTCCAAGAAGGCTTCAAAACGGTTGGGGGTGATCCAAGACTTCCATTGCCTATCCGAGGATCCCATGACGAAATTCTGAACAACAAAGCAGCAAAAACAGGGGAGCTAAGTTTAATAAGAGCCCAATTAGAGGCACTATCCCACTTTGGGAGCTCAACCTGTAAACAGTCTCTGCTAGTAATTGCCGAAAGCAAGGGGATTCTCTTCAATAGAGCCAACAAGTAAGTACGGTTAAGGAAAGGACTATCCGCCTTTGGGAATATCTCATCCAATTTTAACCAGGTTACCCAACACTGTGAATACACTCGGATCTAAAGGAGGCTTAACACACATTTCTGATCTTGTAAGAGGACCCCCAATGTAACCTAAGCCCAAGGTTTGGCCTTCACTTTTAGTGTTTTCACCAATCTTTCTGTTTCACCATGATTTTAAGTCATTATTAGCCCAGAATAATGTCACTTCTTGGCCTTCTGCATTTTTTAATTCTTTTGGCGTGGCTTGATCTGCTTTGCCAAGAGTTTTTACCCAGTTGTCTAATGGTCCCCTTAGATCAACTTGTCTCAAGACGCCATTTCCCAGATCTCTAGTTACCACAGATCTTGCTGACAGAGGGGCCAGAGCAGTAGACCGAGGGTGACCCTGTTTCAATACTACCGAGCTCCTATCGGAGAACTCCCCTCGGATATGGCCACGCACTGGTGTCCTTGGTTGTTTGCTTCTTCTTTGCTGTTTGGCTAGGTCTTGGTCTCTTAACATGTAGATCTCATTATACAACACTTCAATGGCTTCTTGCTTCGTGGCGGCAGTGATAGTTGAGAGTCACTCATTTGAATTTGAGCTGCTTCAACAAATGAAGTGGCAGCACCAAAATTGACATCCTCCCTCTCACTGGATGACACATTTAAGAGGCGCCCTGTCTGAGCCCCCTCTATTGCCATAATCTGAGCCAATCCTGCTGCATTAGATGGAGGGACCTTTGTGTGGGCAGAGAGTTCTCCACCATTGTCTAAAATTGCATCCACAACCCTTGCAATTCTCGTCTTCAGTTCATGTTGTTCTTCAGCCATTCTGATAGAGGAGTGAGGGACCTTGATTTCTGAATTAGAATGAACTGGCATAGCAATTGCTCTTTCCTCGAGATATCAGTTTTCTTCATCAGTGGATTCCGAGCTCGAGACTAAAGCATCCAGGTCTGGATTGGCCGCTAGGTTGGTCCCAAAGGATTCATCATGCCGAGACTGCTCTCAACTCGCCTCCCAACTCCCAACTTGGAAGGAGGTGGGGTGACACCACCAACTACAGCAGGTCCTTGATAGCTAACTCAGCCAGCAGTGAGGGACACCCCACCCTCCCCACTCCCAGACCCCGAACCACTGTACACACTCTGCGGTATCTAGTAGTATCTGACAAATTAGTAGCTGCTTTAAGGTGGCAGATCATCAATGTAAATGTTTAACAACGTATATGTTGCACTTAAATGGAATGATAACAATACTAAAGAAGGAAACTGTAGGGCTAAAAAAACGTCAGCCTGTTACCTGCAGAGCCTGGGTGTGTATTTCTGGCTTGGTATTACTTTCCAAATAACGGGGTGAGCAGTTAACTCCCTTACCCACCGCTGTACCATGTATCAATAGCAACACTAGAGCCTCGGAAGTTCGCTATCCGGGGTTCCCAATTCCTGGCTTGTGATGCACGGCACCCAGATTCAATTGCTAAGGCTTCAGTGTTCACAAAACTCCAAGATCTCCAAGTGCTCTGAGCCGGCTCCGACACGGCTCCAACACGACAGTCCAATCCATTAGAGAAAGGCACCTATATGCATGTAAGACTACAGCGTCAAGCCGCACTGCTTAGACAGGAAACAACAGAGGCAGCCGCTTCCGATGCAAATAACAAAATATCCATCCTTGATTAGTCTAAACTCTAAATTTGTTAATGAAACCCTGATTGGGTATTCCCTTAATTTTGGACATTTTCATCTGGGTTACTACTGGTTCACCATTACACCCCTCTTGAGAGAATAGCCTTCCCACTGCCTGCTTAACACAAAAGGGCAAAGGAGGTTGTGGGGGCTCAGAAATGAAAGACAGACACAAAGTTGTAATGTTTTCAACATTAGACATCTTTATTAAAATGAAAGGGTTGGATAAAGGCCTCTCTGTCCCCTTCCTAAAGAGAGTTTCCCTGCCTAGGGAACTAAAACTAATGTTCAGCCTGTGTCTTGTCATCAAAATTATGTAAACTGTTCTTGTGTCCAAAACATACTAATCTGACCTTCACACTAGAAATGAACACCTAAGGGAGTACCAAAATGTCTGACTTGGAAAAAAGTGTTCACATTTAAAGCAAATAGATAAATCCAACAGAACAGTATTTTCCAAGGAGAAATCCTTGGATCCAGAGCGTGGTTCCTTTCCACTGGATTTCTCAGGTAGGATGGCAAAAGTTTCTCTTTCTACTAACTTCTGAAGGATTGCAAAATAGTCTCTTTCAAGCAGCAACTTCTTAAGGATGGTAAAAGTGTCCTTTTCAAGCAACGGCTTCTTTGATTCCTTATACTTGGTTCAGGAGGTTTCTGTGTAAACAATATGTCCCCCATTCAGCTCTTTCTAGGTTTCTTTGCATTGAGTTCACAAACCAAGAGAGTCCTATTCTCAAAGATGTACCATATAGGGTTCTCTTATAAAACTCTTAGATGTGTTAGCAGAACAGCTGATGTACTTGTCCATCAGAAATCCTTCTGTGTGCTCTTTAGTTCTCTGTGCATACCCTTCCATCAGGCATTTTGATTTTAAAAGGAAAAGTTCTTTATTCCATTTCACAACTTCCACTTTGCTGTTTTCTTAAATTCTCTGGTATACTTGTTTTACCACGTGTTTTGTGAAAGAATGTTTCTTTTTCTGACTTTAGTGGACTTCCTGGTATACACCCCTGCCAGGAGCCCTGTAGTAGGTTTATCTGATCCCCTGGTTTACTCTCCTACCAGGTATCGTCCCACAATGTTAACATGCGTATTTAACTTCAACACGCCTGGTGTTTCGACTGCCAGGACTTCCTTTCATCTGGTTTTTAGATTCTCTAATATACTCACCTGCCAGGTATATTTCCACAATATGTTATTCCTCTGTGTATTTCGAACAGATTTCCTGGTATACTCCCCTGCCAGGAATCCCCTTATGGGGTCTTGCAGATCCCCTGGTGTGCTTCTCTGCCAGGTATCTTCCCCCCAAGTGCTCGCTGCCTGATATGCTTCTTTCACCACAACGTCTTCTCTGAGTTTACTATGTTCTAATATAGCACAGTTGTATTCTTTCACTGTATCTATACTTCTTTGGCTTGAGGTACTATTTGTTCTAACTTTCCCCAAACGAATATTTCATATGTGGAGACTTGTTCATGTTCTGTCTTTTAACTTCTTCTTTAGTATTCATTTGTTTGTGGCAATACTTGCTCCAACTTTGATCATACTGACATCTCATACATGGAGACTTGTGCAAATTCTGTCTTTGTATTCTACTTATTCGGTATGCCCCGGGGTCCTCAATATGTCTGGGCAGACTCACTGGAGTCTGGTAGCAACCCCGACCCGTTGCACATTGCTGTGGTGAAGTTTTCATTCTGGGATAGCGTTTTCCACTGTGCAGACCTTCTCCAAGCTCCCTTGCCAGCTCCGTGTTCACCCGGCGATAAGACTGCTGTTTCTCGGCATGACCGTGTTCCCAGTAGCTCTGCAGTCGACGCCTCAGCAATTCTCCCACAGGGTCTGCTGTGTCTCCTTTGGACTTGCACATTGCCCATAGGTAATGCTTGCGATCGGCAACATGGAAGTTCCTGCATTCTCCAGCATGGTCTGTTCCCGTGCTGCTGCCTTCTCCCTTGGTTCTGCTTCCTGCTTCTCCTTGCCCCTTTCTCGCATTGCAGACACCATTTTTAAATGTCCTGCATACTCAAACTTCTTTGCTACAACTAGTCTGCATGTTTAGGTTGGTGTTTCCTTCAATCCATATTAATTCCTTCTTCCTCTTCCTCAGTACTTGAGGCTTTATGGGAGTTGGAGTGCATAAGACTACAGGGACTTTTGAAGTGATTCTGTTTAGGATTCTTGGTTAGAACAAAAACATCAGAGACAGGCAATGTTAGGTGTGTGTTATGTGCATATGAGGTATGAATGGTGCCCTGCCTAGAGTGTTTTGCAGGAAGGGGTTTGGGGGTTTTACAATGGGGTTATTTGAATAGTGACAACAAGCCATCAAGAAGTTAGGGATTATGGGGTCGTCCTCCCTGGGAAGAGAAGAATACAGCATCTCTCCTGATGGGGTCACCACATTCCCCCAACAGACGTCTCCTCCCATGTGATCCTCCCTAAAATTACCACCCTGAGGGTCAGGATCAGATAGCGGCTGTTGTCCCCTTGCCACGTGGCAGGAGATCTCGGGACAGGGATCAGTGATGACTCTGCAGGATTATCACAAGGTATATCTCTTGATTGCCCCTGTTTACCTTCATGATTGTGTGGTGCTTCCGTTTGTAGACATGTGAGTGGCTCATTTCACCCCTATTCACCCTTGTACACTTGTGAGGCAGATTCCAAATCTACACAGCTGAGCTCCCATGATGTACACCATGGAGAAATCAATTACTTCACTCATCAAAGGCACTTGTGCTAGTATCTCCATGCATTCACCTGCTGCACATGCTTAGTTTGGAGCACCCTTAGGCTCACACTCATCCGCACTACAAATTTCAGAGGGATGCTTAGGGTGTTACACGTGCATTTTCTATCCCTCTGGTGAAATAGACATCATGGAAGGAGGAGGGTAGCCCATTGAAACGGAACAGATCCACAGGATATGTGACCCGTCATATTGCCTCTAACCCCCATGTTTTGTGGAATGGCAATATCTCACACATTGACGCTCAAGTTGAGAAGGGACCACAAATCTGACATGGAAGCATACATTGACAGTCATCACAACCTACTACTCACCAGGTAAGTCAATGCTGCCATATAAAGCTGTTGTTTTGCCAATTCACCCATATCCCTGCTACATACAATATTTGAGAGTACACTTTCACACGTGTGTACCTGTCCTCATCTGCCTATGGTCAAAGGTGTCTTTGGTAAATGCATGAGCCTCACAATGTCATTAAGTATCAATCTACTATGCCATATTGGCTCTGCACTGTATGCTGGCTCATTGATAGGGTATAATCAATTGACCATCATACCACTTACATGCTATCATAGCCAAGGAAGTGGTGATGTGGTTCAGTGATCTGTGAGTGAATATCAGACAAGTGACTGCTGCATTTGGTAGAAATTCGAGAAGTATGGATGTAAGTAGGATGCACAAATTCTGATTGTGCATGTCGCAGTACATAGATGATCACCTGTGTACTTGAGTAACGTGTCAATGTACCCCCACAACTACCACTACATATGTAGAGATCCAAGGGCCTAGATATACTCTGTTTAACACTGTTTCAGTGTGCAGTGCACACACACTGTGCAGTGACTCATGTCATGAAGGAAAACGTACATTGGTTTGAATGTCACACACAGCTGCCTCTCTAGGCAGAAAAGCTTCCACTTGACAACACCTCCATGTCTGCGCCTGATACTAACCAGAGGTGCACAAGAATTGTATTCTGAACTCTGGCTTAGCCTACATATCTCACCTACATCCCCCCACACTGACAACCCCGTATGACAAGTGGGGTAATTCGCAACAGACACATCGCAAGATCAAATATATATTCTGTGCAACATATATGGCTACCGTAAGGCACAGTTAGTAGTGGACTACATAGAGAATCACACATCCCTACTGCCAACATGCATGACCGCATGACTATATGTGTAAGGAATGCAATGTAAGACCACCTTGACTAGCACAATGATGAACCACAATGGGCTATCACCAC
The DNA here is from genome assembly GCF_040938575.1 of Ambystoma mexicanum. Classification (NCBI taxonomy): domain Eukaryota; kingdom Metazoa; phylum Chordata; class Amphibia; order Caudata; family Ambystomatidae; genus Ambystoma; species Ambystoma mexicanum. The sequence goes on along the minus strand of NC_090933.1, from coordinate 495,252,010 downwards.
CTTAACACCCATACAGCAAAGTAGGGATGCTCATCACAGTCCAGCTACACATGCATCGACTCCATGACTGGACACAGAAGTTCAGAAGGATGAAAAGTTCATATGTTGGGCCTAAAGTGCATGACTGTGAGCCTGACACCTGCATCCAGCACACACAGTGCATGTCGGTAATATGCACAATAGAATCATGCCTGCACAGTAACCCGATGCATGGACATATGCTGCACATGAACCTGTCAACTGTAAAGTATGAGTTGCTTAGTGAGCCATTCTAAATCCTGACATGCATGCCACATGAGGATGCTAAATCTAATGACCAAAACAGTTAAGTGTGACACGGGCAGCAAAATACGAATGCACACAGACATCAGTGTCAGAGAAAACGATACTCACAGCAAAGATGAAAAAATGATAGCAAAGTGACAGAAGTGGTAAGATGACTGCATTATGAAGTATACAGAAAACAAAATGGAAAAATATAAGCAAAATAAATATCTGGAAACATCAATTTTCAATAAAAATCTATTCCAATGGAAAAAAACAAGTCCTCGGTCTAATTCTTATCAATGTCCGCCAATGCCTTAGCCAAGGCTGCACTTTCCTCAGACTCAACCTGCTGCAGGGGGGCTTTGGTAGCTGCCTGGAGGGCCTGCATGGTCTCCCTTGTTGTACGCTCAAAGTCCCCAGAAGCCCTGCGACACTCCTCCAGGATTTAAACCGGCATCTGCTCCAAACCCTCATATGCTGCAGCCCTGGCCCTGGCAGCTGCCTTCTCTGTTGCCTGCCACCTATGCTCCTCCTGCTGCCTCATGTTTTTGAGCTGGAGTGAGGCAGTTGCCCGAATCATCAGCCTTGGCTCCTGCCTTTCATGACTGATGCCCTGTGCCTACTCCTGGCCATCAGTCTCCTATAGGCCTGTCTTCTCTGTCCAACAACTCCCTCTTCCTGGCAGGCCCATTCTGGCGCTAGTACTCCCTCTCATACGATGAATGACATCTGTAGTACTTAACCACCACTTGCCTCTTGTGCCATGTTGTCACCCACAGACTGTTCCTCAGAATGTACCAGAGGAGTCTATGGGACCACCTCAATTGCCTCTGTGTGGACGTAGACCTCCACCTCCAAAGGCAAAGGAACCTACAGACATGCTGACGGAGGGACATGAAGGCCACACTTGTGCAAGTGGAGGAAGGGGGGGCGTTGTTATTGCCAGTCCAATGAGTCCTCGGCTGAGCAGTGCATCTGCTAGTAGTAAAAAGAGGTGGCACATCTGCCCATGATGGCTGACAAGCTGGCCACGAATGATGTCAATCGCTTTATGGATAACTTCTTGCAGCCTCCTTTTCGGACAACAGCATTAGAAGTTCTGCAACACAGTATGCCTCTTCGATCCTCACTGTGGGACTAGGTTAGGTGGAGGCATCACAGAAGGAGGGTATTCCGGCAGCAGATGGGTCTGGGACAGTAGGATGTGCTGACTCCTCCACGGTGTCCTGCACATCCTCCTGTTCTAGGCCCAGAATTTCAACCTGCCCATCTTCCTCTGATCACCCACCTGACACCATGGAGAGGCCCACAATGCCCTCCACCTGCACCGCCACACCCAACCCTGACACCTCAGGTGAGACCTCCACGCTGATTGGCTCCTCTGTAGGGATGTTACAACTCCCCTGTTCCTCTGCTGTTGAGGTCTCACCCTCCACACCCGTACCAACGTCAGGCACCTCAGCAGCAGTGACATCAGATGAACTGCCTGCCCCAGCAACATTTCCCTCGGGGGAGGTGTGTGATAGTTGCCAGGGTCTGCTTAGGTGTCTGGAGGCCCTTGCCATGGATTGCAGCTCCTCCTCATCAGATGTTCCCTCTTCAGTTGCAGCAGAGACTGCATGAAAATGAATAGAGGAGAGGAATTGAGTAGTCTGTGTAATTGGTAAAGTAGTATGCTGCATTGAATTTTACAAGGCCACAGCCTCACACACACACTCAAACAAACGTCACATCTGTGCAAGATCTGTCCAAGAAGTAATCTGAAAATCTCAACATGCAATGATGAAGCCTATACATATTCACATGCAACCGTCACCTGTGTTGTGACCACATGACCATGACAAGTACTCCTTACACATACATTTCACACACATGCCATGGCACAAGTCACTTGTGCAGGCCGAGTAACGTGCATTGCACATGCCAGCAAGTGTCCGTGACATCAAAGTCATAGCTTTGTCACATCACAACTTGAAATAGTCATCCCTGACAAACAGACATGAAAGCCTGTAATCCATGAAGTCATCACTATCAATTGTTTGCATAGCATGGCATAGTATGTACGTTTGCACTACCAACTATGCTCATTCTCGTTAAAGGGGCAGACATGAGTGTTATAGTATGTTGACTGTTCCATACACCTGTCCAATAACACTACATAATATTGCAGTGGTAGTGTATCGGCATTGAGGAAGGAGTGAATATTAGTCAACAAAGAAAATAGCCGTAGAGGGATATTTGGAGGTGAGGCCAGATGTTCAGAAAGGGAGGAAGTAGACGAGAAGTAAGACCTAAGTGTTGAAGAGGAAAGACGGAGTGGGAGACCAAAGTGGCATTAGTAAAGTGGAAGAAGTACATGTTAAGGCTAGTGAAATGAAGGGTAAGGTGAGACCATGTGTGGGAGACAAGGGAATAACACCAGGTACGAGGTGAAGGAAAGCACCATCCCTAACTCCCAAATATTGTAAGTGTGCTTGGCCAGGGACAGACTAGAAGGCACATGGACACAGATAGCCATCATTGCTGGCAAGACACCAACAGAAGCAGATAGAGCATCAAACAGATAGGTGTCCCCAAAGGCACGATCCTAACATCCCTGTGAAGGACAGCTGAGCTAGTGATGGGTGATACAGTCAGGAATCAGATAGAGGGAGACAGACTTAGCAGCACTTTTCCTTAAGATCCTGGTAGACCTTACCCTTCAAAATAATCACCCGTTGGGCAAAGTATCAGTAAAGTCCAACTGAACACACTATGATCAGATTTAGGATTCAACGTGGTCATTGGTGGCAGCCCATCCTCTGACAAAATGTGAACAGTACCATTACAATCCATAATAGCAATTGCAACATTGGATAGACTCGCTTGGTGTCTTCTCACACGCACTCCCATTATACCCTGCCTTCCTAGCCACTCCCCAGAACACTAGCCCACTCCCCTGAACTCACATATATTAGACTCACCCCAGTAACCCCTCACCTCCAACATACTTCCATAATCCAGTCCACCTTGCCCCCTCAAATCATCTTCTGACACACACTGCCATCACCCACGGGGCTCCCCCGAGGGGATCTCATCCCCAGCCCTCTCATACCCTCTTGACCATGACACCTTTGCACACCATAACTGTGGTCAGCCACCACCATCCCCCAGTACCACCCATTATCCTTCCCTCCTCACAGCAAATGCCCATCTTAGGTTGGACATAACATGCATCATACTCAAGGCCAGAAATGTTGCTAAAAACAACCACAACATATACGACTCAACGTCCTCTGAAGGACCTGACATCATGTTCATCACTGAAACCTGGTTCCCACAGGAATTCTGGCCCATTCACCAAGGCCTTCCCTCTGGGCTACACCCTTATCGTGTTCAACAGAACCAGCAGTGCCAATGGATTTCACATCCTCTAAAAATCTCGCCTCTATGTTTCACACTTAGAGGAACAAGTATGCAGCTCAGACTGCAAATCCCACTTAGTGAAAATTGACATCACCCCCACACTCACTCACAGCTTCTTGCTCATATTTAGACCAACAGACTACTACAGAAAATTAGCAACTCCTTAGCAGCCATCCTGGTCACTCACACATCCCTCACCTTGCTAGGAGATTTCAACATGTGATTTGCATCCTGCATAACCCCATGACACACCAATCCTGGAAAAACTGGGAGCCCTCCACCTGACTCAACTGGCATCAGGCACCACACACTGTGCAGACCACACCCTGGACACAATCATCATTTCTTCTGCACTGATTTCTACGCTCCCTCCTCTGCTGCTAATCGGGTCGGAATATGCAGACGTTTTCTTCACCCTAAAGACAGCAGACTTTCCTTCCCCCTGGACTAACCCAGGACCCTCCTCCCACTTTCCGCCATGGTCCATGGTCAAAGTAACAATGGACCTGTTTGACTCCCTGCTTGCCTCCCTACACTCCCATCCCCTCCAGGCGAATTAGCTCTCCTTCAGCCATTTTGACCAATGTCTCTGAAGAGCTCTTAGCCCTCTCACTCCTAGCAGAACATCCACCAACAGACAAGGCCCCTCCCCCAGATGGTTCACCCCAGCACTCAAAACTAATGGCCCCTGGAACATTAACCTCAGAATGTAACTTTATATGCCCATCCGATTAAAACCTACAAAGCTGAAAATCAGAATGCAAAAAATCATTTCACCGGAACATAATTTCCAACGCTCTTAACACCAGCAGGACACTCTATAATATCAGTACAGATTTCAAGGCCTCTCTTTGCACTCCCCCCCTTATCCCACACTCAAACACTCTTTGATGCTCTCTATGACCACTTCCACAACATATCTGTAGAAGCAAACAACAGCATCGGCTATGAATTAGCATGCTCCCGCACCAATTCCATGCACCCACGTCCATACTCTCAGACCTACCCAACACCCTTCCGCTCTTCTCTCCCATCTCCCATTCTGGATTCCTTAGGCCACTAGCCAGCAGCCATCCCTCAGGATCTCCTGGACATCGTTGCCCTCCATCTCTTCTGAACAATCTCCTTTCCACAACCTGTGACGTCAGAATTGCAAGATCTATCATCAACACATCCCTTCCTTCAGGCACATTCCCAGCAGTTTTGTAACGCTCACCTGATTCCCGTAGAGGCGCCGGTCTTGACTGGGCGTATACCGTTTCTTCAAAGGTGATGTGTAACACACGGCTGGCTCTTTGGGCTGGACCTCTGTGCACTGTATGTCTGACTCGAAGGGTAAGATGTCTGCAGATAGAAAATATGGGATTAAGGAACTGGGTTATTGAATGTCTCTCTCTTCTTCCCTTTCTCTTCTCCTGTAGAACCCCAAAGGTTAACGCTCTCACCTTAGGTAAGTGAACGCTGTGCTCTCCATCTGCCTCGGGGCAGGGTGCTGTAACCAGTTTCTTCACTGGATAAGGGGAGCAGGCCTCTTGACTTCAGAGCACTGCTGTCCGTCGTTTACTGCACGAACGGTAAGTTTCGAGTAATTCTAATGTCTTTAAAGTCTTAGTAATGATGTCTCTTGTTTTGCAGGGTTCCGGCGATGGCGGATGACGGGCTGAAGTGAGTTGAAGATGGAGCCCGTGTGATGAATAGAAGCGCCTGGAAGCACGTAAGTAAGCGCTTGTTGCCTGCTTCACGATGCGCTCTAACTGTCTTTTTATTTTGCAGGTACAAGTTCGGAGCGGCTGCAGGGTGCTGGAATACCCACTGGGTTAGATGTGGAAAGGAGTAATGGCACGTGAGTATTAAAGTTCCCCAATGTCTTTAAACGCACCTTGTTTTGTCTTTCAGATGCGGGATGCAGCGCCGAAGGCCTCCGGAGCGTGCGAAGAGTTGGTAAGCTTTTGTCTTTCAGATGCCGGAATGCAGTGTGAAGACCTCCGAGCGCACGAAGAGTAGGTAAGCCTTTGTCTTTCAGATGCCGGAATGCAGCGCGAGGCGTTGGTGACAGCCGATGGACCAGGTAAGTGAAGAGCTGTCACTGAAGACCGTAATGCTAACCTGTTCTTTCTTGTCTTTATAGGTGTTGCTGAAGACTGGATTCAGGATGGTAAGCCTTTTTCCTTAGGCCCAGGATCAGATGCAGAAGACACGATGAGCGTTCTGCTGCAGAGGATGCAGAATAACGCAAAGCAAGATTCATCCATCGGGTGTGGTTTAAATAGCCTCCTGTAGTGCTTAGGTGTCTCCTTCCACAGCCACACCTAGGTAAGAAAAGAGTTCCTGCTTTCCAGAAGAGTTCCAGTGTTCTGAATCTAGGGAGTGGCTCCTGCCCCACCCAACAGGAAAAGTAGTTCCAAACAGAAGAGGATCAGAGGCTCAACTGGCAGGCAAGTAAGCAGCATGGTCTGCTGCAGGTAAGTCCACCCAAGCATTATGAGCCCGGCGCTTCCAGCGCTGGGACTGGGCATATTTATGAGCCTGGTGCCACTGGCGCCAGGACTGGGTCCAAAAGGTCCCAATTGGGACTGGTTGGCACTCGGAACCTGGGTTATGGATCTGCTTCCAAGGGAGTTGGGAAAACCCTGACCTTTTGGAAGCAGAGATCATGACAGTACCCCCCCTCAAGGCCCCTCCCAAACCGGGCTTCTCCGGGGGTTTTGGCTTGTCAGGAAATGTTCGGTGAAATCTTTTGATTAGGCGAGGAGCGTGGACATATTCAGCAGGTTCCCAGGATCTCTCTTGGGGGCCGTAGCCTTTCCAGTCAACTAGGTAAAATAGTTTAGATTTGGAGATCTTGGAGTCCAGAATGCTTTTGACTTCAAACTCGAGTTCTCCATCAACTAGGATAGGTTTTGGAGATTTAGTTAGTCGGGTTTGAGGTTGCACGGGTTTTAATAGAGAGACGTGGAAGACCGGATGTATCTTCATGTGCGGGGGCAAGTCCAACTTGACCGCTGCTGGGTTTAATATGGTAGTGATGGAATAGGGACCAAGGTATCTTGGGTTGAATGTGCGTGGCACTTTTAGAGGTAGATATTTGGTGGATAACCAGACTTGATCCCCTACTTGATATTGAGGGGCTTCCTTCCGATGTTGATCTGCTCCTTTCTTGTATTGTTCTTTAGCCCTTTGAAGGTGAGAAACAGCTTCCTTAAAGGCTTGGGTGATTGTAGAATGCAGGTAGTCTACTGCTGGTGTTTCAAGATCTTGGAGGGGATCCAACTCCGAGGTTCGAGGGTGACTGCCGTACAAAAGAAAAAACGGGGTTTTCCCAGTTCCCGAATGGACAGAGTTATTGTAGGCATATTCGGCTATCCAAAGGATGTCTTTCCAAGTTTTTTCAGTTTGTTGCAGCATGCAGCGTAAATACTGTTCCAGAGTTTGATTGGTCCTCTCGGTTTGTCCGTCGGTCTGAGGGTGGTGACTGGTCGATAGTCTCACATCAATTTGAGCCGACCGACAGCAACTTCGCCAAAAATGAGAAATAAATTGACTACCTCGATCCGAAATTAGAACCGAAGGAAAACCGTGCAGTCGGGCGATGTTTTCGAGAAATTCTCGGGCCAGAGTTGCTGCTGTTGGCAAGCCTTTGAGCGGAATGAAATGCGCCATCTTGGAGAATAAGTCCACGATTACTAGAATCGTATTGTATCCGGAGCATGGAGGTAGATCGGTGATGAAGTCCATAGAAAGCGTATGCCAAGGGCGAGGTGGGATGTCAATAGGGCGTAAGAGGCCTGCTGGTCTTTCCTTTTGACTCTTGTTTTGGGCGCATACTCCACAGGACATTATAAAGTCTCTGATATCTTTTTTCCAAGACGGCCACCAGAAGTAGCGCTTGATCTTTTCTGAGGTCTTGGCCATACCGGGATGTCCTTCCATTAAAGAATCGTGATAACAAGAGATTACTTTTTTCTGTAAATCTGTGCTGGGTAGGTATAATCGTTCTTGGAAATACAATAAGTTGTCCTTTACTGCAAAGTCCTTTCCCTGCAGATGCCAATTCTGTATGTCTGCTGGAGTTACAAGTTGCTTGGCTTTATCCTTAACTTCCTCTATGGATTCTGTGGCGATTACACCCAGAATTCTTTGTTCGGGAATGATTGGTACAGGTTTAGGGTTGATCAAGTGTTCTTCCACTCCCATCCGAGAAAGGGCATCAGCTTTACCGTTCTTTGTACCAGGTCGATAGGAAATTATGAAGTCAAACTCGGCAAAGAATAATGCCCAATGGAGTTGTCTAGAGGATTGGGCTTTTGCGGTTTTCAAATATTGCAGGTTTCGGTGATCCGTAATCACAGTAACGGTGTGTCGGGCCCCCAGCAGATAATGCCGCCAAGCCTTAAAGGCAGACTTGATAGCCAGAAGTTCCTTGTCAGTAATCGTGTAATTGATTTCAGGAGGCGAGAATTTGCGGGACCAAAATGCCACGGGATGCAACTGATTGGTTACCGGGTCCTTTTGTGATAGAACTGCCCCCATGGCAAGGCTTGAAGCATCAGTTTCCACGATGTAGGGGAGTTCGGGGCGAGGGTGTTTTAAGATTGGTGCAGAGATAAATTTAGTCTTCAAATCCTGGAAAGCTTGTTCCGCCTCGGTAGACCATTCAAAACGTTTGTTTTTCTTTAACAAGGCAGTGATGGGCTGGACTATTCGAGAGAATTCGGGGATAAACCTGCGGTAAAAGTTAGCGAAGCCTAACATGCTTTGCACACCTTTTACGGAGGATGGTGATGGCCATTTGAGAACTGCATCGACCTTCTTTGAATCCATACGCACTCCGCCAGGTGATAATATGAATCCCAAGAATTCAACTTCAGTCACGTTGAAAACACATTTTTCCAAATTAGCGAAAAGTTTGTGTTGACGCAATCTTTCGAGGACCATTTTCACGTGTTTCCGATGTTCAGATTCCGATGAAGAATAAACGAGGATGTCGTCAATGTAAACAACAACACACACATCTATGAGCTCTCTGAGGACATCGTTCATAAAATATTGAAAGGCGGCCGGGGCATTGCAAAGTCCGAAGGGCATGACCTGATATTCAAATAGCCCATACTTGGTGCGGAAGGCCGTCTTCCATTCATCGCCCTCTTTTACTCGTACCAAGTGGTAAGCTCCTCTAAGATCCAGCTTTGTATATATGCATGCTTTTCTGACTTGGTCCAGGAGTTCAGGGATCAAAGGTAACGGATATCTATTCTTAACGGTGATCTGGTTCAGGGAGCGATAATCTATACAAGTTCTAAGGTCTCCTTCCTTTTTTGGAACGAAGAACAAAGCTGAAGAAGCAGGGGACTTGGAAGGACGAATAAACCCATTTGCCAGGTATTGATCCAGGTATTGTCGAAGGTGAAGGTTCTCAGGCTCGGTGAGGGCATAAATTCTACTACAAGGAGGAGTAGATCCAGGTATCAGGTCTATCTGGCAGTCATAAGACCTATGAGGAGGTAGAGAGTTAGCCTGATCCTTCCGGAAAACATCTTGGTATTCTAGGTATTCGGGAGGTAACTGGGGAGTCTCTGAAGAAATTGCTGCCAGTGCAACACCAGGTGGAGGGTGACAAGTAGAGTCACATTCTGGAAACTGGACCGTTCTTGCTCGCCAATCGATCAGAGGATTGTGTTTCTCTAACCAAGGTATTCCTAGAATAATCTGAAACTGAGGGGCCTTGATCACATCGAACACGATCTTCTCATGGTGTCCATCTTGACTTACTAGCGTCACCTCTTGAGTGGTATGCGTTACTGGCCCGGAGGCTATCTCCGTACCATCCACCGTAGTAATGACGTCCTTTACAGCCTTGTGACAAAGAGTTAGATTCATCCTGAAAACCATTTCATGATCCACATAATTGCCGATGGCACCGCTGTCGACGTAAGCTTCAATTGCATGTAATCGATCCGGATTATCAGGGCTAATGAGGACCATAGGTATCACGAAATGCGAGGTCACGGAACTGGTTTTCACGCTCGGCAAGAGGACCTCTATTCTTGTCGGGCGAGGTCGTTTCCCTGCTCAGAGTTTGTAACTTTGGTAACTGCAGCTCCTACTGCCTTCTTGGCAGGTTTCACCGGACAGTCTCGAAGAAAGTGCCCTGAGTTTCCGCAATAGAGGCATAATTGCAACCGTTTTCTCCTTTCCCGCTCCTTTTGTGTTAGAGGACCTTTCAGACCCCCTATTTGCATGGGTTCCCCGGAGTCTACTCCTTTGGAAGGAGTTGGCAGTTTGGAAAATACTCGAGCATCAAACTTGGAACGATCGGCCTTCCTGTTCTGCAGTCTGTGATCTATTTGAACGACTAAGTCTATATAGTCCGAACAATCTTGTGGGGGATTCACTACTTGGGCTAACACATCTTTGAGCTCTCCACGTAGACCTCTATAAAACAGCGTAATCCTTTTGTCCTCAGGCCATTGAGTTTCCACTATCAGTCTGTTGAAAGACGCAATATAAGCCAAAAGGTCTTGATTACCTTGTCGCAACGAAAGAAGCTCATTGTCCAAGGCCTGCCCCTGTGAATGTCTTGCGAACAGTTTTTCCATACTGAGCTGAAAAGCTTGAAAATCATGGAGGACCGGATCATCTTGATTTACTAGAGGGATCGACCAGTCTGCCGCATTGCCACTAAGGTACGAAAGCACGAAAGCTACTTTAGCTTGATCAGTTGGAAAGGCTGCTGGCCGGCATAAGAAATGCAACCGGCACTGATTGATAAATACTGCAAACCTCTTTGGGTCACCAGAAAATCGTTCGGGCAGAGCCAGAGGTACATTCCCAGGTAGGTTGATCTGCACTGGATTCATAGAGGATGTAGAATTAAGATTTCCCCCAGATGCGGGTAACGGGGTCTGTCCGGCTTGTGACTGTAGCAATTGTCTAGCGAGATCATCTGTTCGCTCCTTGGAAATAATCAGTTCCCTTCTTAGAGCGTTCGTTTCCTGACGGGCTGCATGCACTTCTGCCCTTAGTTCCCCAAGTAACTGGGCTAGCTGGTCGGTATCCGAGGTTTCCATAGCGCCTGGACGGGAGTTTTGTGGTAGGCTTTGCGTTCTGTAACGCTCACCTGATTCCCGTAGAGGCGCCGGTCTTGACTGGGCGTATACCGTATCTTCAAAGGTGATGTGTAACACACGGCTGGCTCTTTGGGCTGGACCTCTGTGCACTGTATGTCTGACTCGAAGGGTAAGATGTCTGCAGATAGAAAATATGGGATTAAGGAACTGGGTTATTGAATGTCTCTCTCTTCTTCCCTTTCTCTTCTCCTGTAGAACCCCAAAGGTTAACGCTCTCACCTTAGGTAAGTGAACGCTGTGCTCTCCATCTGCCTCGGGGCAGGGTGCTGTAACCAGTTTCTTCACTGGATAAGGGGAGCAGGCCTCTTGACTTCAGAGGACTGCTGTCCGTCGTTTACTGCACGAACGGTAAGTTTCGAGTAATTCTAATGTCTTTAAAGTCTTAGTAATGATGTCTCTTGTTTTGCAGGGTTCCGGCGATGGCGGATGACGGGCTGAAGTGAGTTGAAGATGGAGCCCGTGTGATGAATAGAAGCGCCTGGAAGCACGTAAGTAAGCGCTTGTTGCCTGCTTCACGATGCGCTCTAACTGTCTTTTTATTTTGCAGGTACAAGTTCGGAGCGGCTGCAGGGTGCCGGAATACCCACTGGGTTAGATGTGGAAAGGAGTAATGGCACGTGAGTATTAAAGTTCCCCAATGTCTTTAAACGCACCTTGTTTTGTCTTTCAGATGCGGGATGCAGCGCCGAAGGCCTCCGGAGCGTGCGAAGAGTTGGTAAGCTTTTGTCTTTCAGATGCCGGAATGCAGTGTGAAGACCTCCGGAGCGCACGAAGAGTAGGTAAGCCTTTGTCTTTCAGATGCCGGAATGCAGCGCGAGGCGTTGGTGACAGCCGATGGACCAGGTAAGTGAAGAGCTGTCACTGAAGACCGTAATGCTAACCTGTTCTTTCTTGTCTTTATAGGTGTTGCTGAAGACTGGATTCAGGATGGTAAGCCTTTTTCCTTAGGCCCAGGATCAGATGCAGAAGGCACGATGAGCGTTCTGCTGCAGAGGATGCAGAATAACGCAAAGCAAGATTCATCCATTGGGTGTGGTTTAAATAGCCTCCTGTAGTGCTTAGATGTCTCCTTCCACAGCCACGCCTAGGTAAGAAAAGAGTTCCTGCTTTCCAGAAGAGTTCCAGTGTTCTGAATCTAGGGAGTGGCTCCTGCCCCACCCAACAGGAAAAGTAGTTCCAAACAGAAGAGGATCAGAGGCTCAACTGGCAGGCAAGTAAGCAGCATGGTCTGCTGCAGGTAAGTCCACCCAAGCATTATGAGCCCGGCGCTTCCAGCGCTGGGACTGGGCATATTTATGAGCCTGGTGCCACTGGCGCCAGCACTGGGTCCAAAAGGTCCCAATTGGGACTGGTTGGCACTCGGAACCTGGGTTATGGATCTGCTTCCAAGGGAGTTGGGAAAACCCTGACCTTTTGGAAGCAGAGATCATGACAAGTTTTCAAATTATCCTACATCAAACCCCTGCTCAATGAACCCCCTTTTGACCACCTTCTACCGGCCAAAAACAGACGTATGTCAAGCAACTGTTTCATAGCCTAATGTATTAAATGAAATGCCCACACCCAGCTTTTACTTCTCACTGAATCAAACCTTCTCCTACACCCCGCCCAGTCAAGCTTCATACCCCTATGCGGCACTGAATCATGCCCACTCTCCATCTTGGATATTCTCATAGGAACCTCAGACTCAGACGTTTGTATGACACTAATCCTTCTTGACCTCATGACAGCTTTTGACACCATTTACCATGGAACCCTCAGAGACATACCCCACTCTGTTGCCATCAGGGATGCAGCACTGAAGTGGATATCTGCCTTTCTTATACCCAGAGTCTTCTAATTCAACATTTAACTTATCAGCAACGTCTCCCATGTCATTTGTAAAACCTACCCCGAGGCCCTCCTTTGGGCTAAAGCAAGCACCCATTCCGTTGTAAGAAAACACCTTGTCCGCTACGAACAGCGGTCTACACAGACGAACAAAACTTTTTGAAATATTGGAAAACAAAACTGATTTGCATACCAATTTATTGAATCTTTCATCATCTAAAATTGATTGGATCGCTGCAGAAGTAAATAACCATCACAATTTCTTTTTAAAAGATCAACAAATTTCAGCTGTACCAAATCCAGCACGCCTGACAATTAGTGTGGTCTTGCAGCCCGCTGTGACTATCGGCGTTGGTTCCCAGACAACAGGCAACGTAGAAACTGTAAACCAATCAAATGTCATAATACAACCTGATCCAACGCTGTCCTCAAACATAGTTGAAATCATGGAATCACAGGAACCATTGTTTGAGGTTTTTCAATTACAAAAGCGGGAAACAAAACGACCTAACATCACAAAAGAAAAACTAAGAACCAATCCCTAGCGTTCAAGTCAACAAATAGCAAATCTAAAAGGTTTATTGACTCCTTGACTACTCCCCCATGTCCTACCATAGTCAAAGCATGAACTAAAATTGATTCAACACTTCCTAAACTGCAAATCAAATCTAAAAAGCAAACCAAGAGTGAAAACTCCTCAAATAGATCGCCTAATACCCCACCATCTCATACAATTGTACCTCAGGACGAAGGCAATGAGGATCTAATGAATTATTTGACCTACTTCATCTCCTCTTTACCGCAAAAAAGAGCTACTCAAGAATCCTCTCACTCCACAGTTCCTGTGCCCATGAATCAAGAAGATTTGGGAATCGAGTGATGAAAATGTTAACTTTCTCACCATGGAATAAAAGAGAACTCGACCCTCTAAGCTCCTAAACATCCCTGACAACCCATCCCTCAAATTAGGGCACGATAATTTGCATCAAATCATAAACAAGCAATTGAGCTCCGAACTCAGGGAGCTTTTGCATTCTATCCATAATGAATGTCATAAAACAGCGTCACTACCTCCCAATAGAGACGACTATGCGACAAGAAAGGCAGCTCTTAAGCAATCAGATATGCTAACATTACCAATGAAAAATAGACAAAGAAGAGATCCATTTCATAATAGAACGGCCAAACTAATCGCGTTCAAAGGAATCTCCAAACTAAAACTGATCCAATCACAAGATATCAAATTCATCTAGTTCATGAACAACTTAAAGATGGACACAGTGAAACTGACCATATTATCTCAGATTATTAAAGAACTGATATAGAGCGCAAGAGAGAAATTAACCCATCAAGGTTCTATGCTGACTGTCAGCAAAGCGAGGAATTCAACGAGAGAGAGACATAGATATCTCAAGCCGTAATAGGTTGGACTCCTTATGTTCCAATGCGATTGAACTCCTAATTATTGACTGTGAGGGCAAGAGAGGTAATTTTTAAAATGTGAAGTATACTTTAAAGACACCCAACAGCATCACTGAGAAACAACATGGTCCTGGCTCAAAAAAGCAATCAGTGAAACCAACCATGGAAAAACACATTAATGCCAAACAAATCCATTGTTTGATAACCTGAAGATGGCAGTATGGAACATCAGAGGCTTTAAACACCTAATGCAAAGTAATCAAAACCATTCCTTGGCTGCTTATGACATCATTGCACTCCAAGAAACCTGGCTTACTAAAGAACCTATATGGGTGAATTATGAAACCTTTTGGGTACCTGCCGTTAAACAAGCTATGGGTAGACCCAAGCCTGGACTCCTATTAGTGTCGTAAATCTCCTCCGTCTCACCTGGGATCGCTTCTTGCTCTGTTCCGCGGGAGAATCCCTCTTGTGGACGGATCGGGTCTTGTATAGGCTCGCTCGAGTCTCGTCCGGCTCCAGAGCGCGTTCAGAGTTCCAGGAAGGTCGCAGTTCCAGGATGTCCAGGAAGAAAGTAGCGGTCGCTAGGGTTGAGGATTCCGGGAGCAGATTTAGAGGGAAAAGGTGGAAGGAAGGAAAAAGGGACCAGGAAACTAGGAATAGTGAATTCGCCGACCAGCACACACACGTCTAGTCACTACCTAATGATAGCGTTGAGATGCGCAGGGCCGCAGGGGCGTGGCCAATTTATAGAACGTGCCATGTCCGATGTAAAGGCTGGTGTGAGGCAAGTCACTTGGCACGGCCATGTTGGGAGTAACAAGGAATACAACCCCCGTCGCGATAAGGACCAGGAAGTCCAGAAAGGGCAAGTTCTATAGGTCATTAGAGTATGCCTCCTCCAAAAACCTGTTCCACCAGGTTTGCCCGAGTGTATGAGATGGAATCTTCTAAGCAATTGAGGGGTATTTAGGTTAGAAACTGGTTCCCAGGTTCTCTCGCTAGGAGGATATCCTTTCCATTCAACCAGGTATTGAAGTCGACCCCGTTTATACATGGAATCGCATATTTTGGACACTTCATATTCCAGTTGATTGTCCACAATCACAGGACTGGGTCTACAGGTTTTCCGGGTGGATCGGATGTAGGGTTTCAATAGAGAAGTGTGAAAGACTGGGTGTATTCTCTTCCAGGAGTCTGGTAGCTTGAGCCGGAATGAGACAGGATTGATGATTTCCTTTATGGAAAATGGTCCATAGTACCGGGGGGCTAATTTGTTTGGCCGTAGATGTCGTGGTTATAGTTTCGAGGACAACCAGACTTGATCACCAACAGAATAAGAAGGCGCTGGTCTTCTTTTGGAGTCCGCATAACGCTTAGTGCATGTCTGGGCCTCTTCCAATTGTTCCTTGGCTTCCTTGTGTATGTTGATGAGAGTCTCAATCCATGAGTCGAGAGTAGGTACTGGTGTGGGATGTGTAAGAACAGAACGTAAAACGGACGGGTAAAAACCTTGACTGCAATAGAAAGGGCTGACCTTGACTGCTGAGTGATCGGAATTGTTGTAGGCAAACTCGGCCAAGGGCATAAGGAGAGACCAGTCATCCTGAAACTTGGTGGCAAAACAACGAAGATATTGCTCTAGAGTCTGATTTACACGTTCCGTGGCTTCGTTGGTTTGTGGGTGATAACCTGATGAGAGAGTGGGTTGGATCCCTAGAATACGACACAGATGTTTCCAGAATTGTGAGACGTATTGAGGTCCTCGGTCCGATATGATCTTGGAAGGAAGTCCATGAAGATGGAAAATGTGTTCCAGGATGATTCCAGCAAGTTCCCAGGAGGATGGTAGTTTATACAGAGGCATAAAATGAGCCATATGAGTGAACAAGTATATGGTTACCATGATGGTCGTGTATCCTCGGGAAGGTGGTAATTCCACAATGAAGTCTGTAGCAATGAATTCCCATGGTCTTGTTGGCAGCGATGGTTGCAGTAGAAGACCCGCCGGTCTCTTGTTATCATGTTTGTTTTGATTGCAGACAGCACAAACTTTGATGTACTGTTGTACGTCGGTCTTCATTCCAGGCCACCAAAACTGTCTTTGTATAAGACGGAGGGTGTTAGTTATGCCACAATGTCCCGAGTGAAGGGTATCATGGCAGAGGTTTATCATTCTTTGTTGTAATTTCTGTGTAGGAATGACCAGTGCATTGTCCTTGAATAAATATCCTTCCTTAACTCTTAGGTTCCATGGATTCTTCCTTGAAATATCGTTCCAGGGGTCAGAGGACTGGGTTTGCACTCGGATTTCTTCCAGGAGGTTGACTGCTTGAGCTACAAAGATCGTGTGGGGAAACATCTTAAGATAGGCCTTGTCTTCAGTGGTTACATAGTCAGGACGTCGAGATAAAGCGTCAGCAATCATGTTTAGTGATCCGGGAACATGAGTGATTTGGAATTTAGTACTGGGCAAAGAAGTAGGCCCAACGCGCCTGACGACTGTTCCTGCACTCCAACGACTGTAGAATTTGAAGATTCCGATGGTCTGTGCGGACCTGAACTGGATATCTAGCACCCAGAAGTAGATGTCGCCATTCAGTGAAGGCTTGGCAGATGGCTAACAGTTCCTTTTCCAGGACGGAATAGTGTGTCTCACTGGGAGTCAGGGTTCGTGAGAGGTAAGCAATGGGGTTTTCCAGTTTATCCTCAAGTACCTGTTTCAAGACCGCGCCTATGGCATAGTTAGAGGCATCCGTTTCCACTAGGATTGGGCGATTTCTGTCGGGTTGGGCCAGGATGGGGGCTTGCGTGAACTCTGTCTTCAATCGTTGGAATGCTTTATCTTGCGGTGTAGACCAGATAAAGGGGGTGTCTTTCTTCAAGAGAGCAACGATCGGCTGAACGATCTCGGAAAAAGTAGAAATGAACTTCCAGTAGAAGTTGGCAAGCCCCAGGAAGGATTGAACTTGTTTCACAGATGTGGGAGCGGGCCAAGCCAGTATGGCTTTTACCTTTGAAGGGTCCATACCAATTCCTTCTGGGCTAAGGATGAATCCTAGGTAGTGAACAGAAGTAACGTGAAACAAGCATTTTTCGGGTTTGGCTAAAAGTTTGTGTTCACGGAGTCGTTGTAACACTGCCTTTACATGTTCTTCATGCTTTAGAGGATCCTTGGAAAAGATCAATATATCATTCAGATAGACAATGACGAAGAGGAATAACATGTCAGAAAACACCCTATCCATAAAACGTTGAAAGACTGCGGGAGCATTAGCTAGTCCAAAGGGCATGACTAGATATTCATAGTGACCAAAGGGTGTTCTAAAGGCTGTTTTCCATTCGTCTCCTTCCCGGACACAGATTAAATGGTAGGCACCCCAGAGATCCAACTTCGTGAATGTTGCGGCGCCTCTCACAGTTTCCAGGATATCCGAGATCAGGGGCACTGGGTACCGATCTTTGAGGGTGCATTGATTTAAGCCACGATAGTCAAGGCAAGGTCTGAGTTCCTTGGTGTCCTTCTTGGGAACGAAGAACAAGGAAGCACCTACTGGAGATTTTGAGGGTCTTATGGTGCCGTTTTCAAGATTGGTGTCCAGGTATTCTCAGAGGGCATTTTTCTCAGAGTCGGAAAGAATGAACATTCTGCCGAAGGGAATCACTGCTGAGGGATCTGTATCTATGGCACAGTCTTCAGGTCTGTGAGGGGGTAAGGCCTGGACTATGGCAGTTGAAAATACATCAGCATATCCCTGATAGCCCTCTGGGACTTGTATGATATTGGAAACCATGAGTGGTGTTTTCTGGTCTCTTAGTGGTTCTTTAGGAGGTGTCGAGGAGGGATCCAGGGATAGACAGTGGGACATACAAAACTCTGAGCCCAGGAATAGTGATCCTGCTGTCCAATTGATATACGGACTGTGCTTTTGTAACCAGGGCATACCCAATACCATGGGGTAATAGGCTGACTTAATGATGTCGAATGTAATCCGCTCTTGGTGATGGTTTATGGAAAGTTGGATCTCTTTTGTCTGCAGGCTTATGGGTCCTGAAGAGAGGGGTCTTCCGTCAATTACTTCCACCGGCTGCATGGTGCTTCGTGTCTCGTACGGAATATGATGACTAACAACCCAGTCTTGATCAATGAAAATTCCCATTGCTCCGCAGTCCACCAAGGCCAGAATGGGATAGGTCTTATTCTTGGAGGGCGACAGGAAGGCCTGTAGTATCACCAAATTGTTTTGTCCAGGAGAGTTCAAGGATGGAATTGATGTGGAGCAAACATCTCTCTCCCGACACCTTGCTCCATCTAGGATCGGGAGCTGGCGTTTCCCGAACACCGTGGAGGGGCTAGAGGACATTCTCTAACAAGGTGTTTATCCGAGGCACAATACATGCGCAGGCCTGTGTGGATCCTTATCATCCTTTCTTGTGGGTGTGGAAATAGGTCCACGGAAGGCTCCTATTTACATGGGTTCCGGATCTATGTCAGGGGTTGGGGCAGGATCGGTCTTTACAGAAGTCTCAAGGGAGTTCTTTTGAAAGGGTATCTTGGTCTTTCTTCTTTCAGCCTTTCTTTCCTGGATTCAGAAGTCTATTTGCATGGCTAGATCCATAAGAGCCTGGAATGAGCTAGGACGAGCCACTCTGGCTAATTCATCCTTTATATCCTCATTTAGACCCTTGCGAAATAGAGTGAAACTTGCTTCTGAGGAACTATCTGCTTCCTTGGCCAGTTGTTTGAATCTAGTAACATACGTTAGCATATCCTGGGATCCCTGTCGGAAATCAAGTAACCGTTCCTGAGCACTATAAACCTGTTCTGGGCGGTCGAACATAGTTTTGAGTGCCTGAATAAATCCATCATAATCATCCAGGAGGGCATCTCCAGAGTTGACTAGGGGAGTGGCCCAGGTCAATGCGTTCCCTGTGAGGTGCGAGATTATGAAGCCCACCTTCGCCCTGGAAGTTGAAAAATAGTAGGGCTTAAAAGTAAAATGCACCAAGCAGGAATCCAGGAACCCACGTAAGGACTTTGACGAGCCATCATATTTGTCTACCACTCCACCCAGTAACACGCTCTCCTTGTTAGCGGAGTCGCGAGACAAAACAAGTTGCTTTAACGCAGCATTCTCCGCTTTTAAGTTCTGCACTTCAGTTATTAGTTCTTGCATGCCACGCATGAGGTCCTGGACTGCTTTCTCCATAGCAGTATCAGTGTCGGTCATTTGGCGTCTCAAACTGTCGTAAATCTCCCCCCGTCTCACCTGGGATCGCTTCTTGCTCTGTTCCGCGGGAGGATTCCTCTTGTGGAGGGATCGGGTCTTGTATAGGCTCGCTCGAGTCTCGTCCGGCTCCAGAGCGCGTTCAGAGTTCCAGGAAGGTCGCAGTTCCAGGATGTCCAGGAAGAAAGTAGCGGTCGCTAGGGTTGAGGATTCTGGGAGCAGATTTAGAGGGAAAAGGTGGAAGGAAGGAAGAAGGGACCAGGAAACTAGGAATAGTGAATTCGCCGAACAGCACACACACGTCTAGTCACTACCTAATGATAGCGTTGAGACGCGCGGGGCCGCGGGGGCGTGGCCAATTTATAGAACGCGCCGTGTCCGACGTAAAGGCTGGTGCGAGGCAAGTCACTTGGCACGGCCATGTTGGGAGTAACAAGGAATACAAGCCCCGTTGCGACAAGGACCAGGAAGTCCAGAAAGGGCAAGTTCTATGGGTCATGACAATTAGCAGTAAAATTGGATCTAAATAGTAAGATACTTTTATGAGCCTCCCTCATCAGTGAATACAATTTTCAAAACTTCACTTTTCAAATCCCTTAAACCCTCTGGGGTCTCATACAGCCTTCTTAAATATGTAATGGGACCCGGCTGTGATATCTGATGATGAATTTTTTGAACCAAATGTTAGATCTCATTGGGAATGAATCAGAGGGATGTACAACGTTAATTGTTGGAGATCTAAACATAAAATCTATTAGTGCCAAAGAGTTTATGTTATCACCTAGAGCCACTAGATGGATGAACTTAAAGTCAGAGAGAAATGTTATAATGCTTAATGGAACAATTGAAGGTGATACTCCTCCTTGCCCAACTTGTCAGAGAGACAAATCCTCTGTCATATTGGACTATGCATTAATTTCGACAAATTCGATCAACCATGTCCAGAATGTTGCTATTACGCCTACAATAGACAGTGATCATAACATCTTAGAAACTTTGTGGACACAAATGGCCTCCGCACAATGACAATAATATAGGCCTGCAATTGAACTTTCAGAGGGCAGAAATAGGATCAAATGGGCAGCATCTAAACTGGGCATAGTATTAGAGAGGTTACATGATGACCTTCATGCCTTGGATACTAAAATAGCTCTCCCCTACACTGAAACACTGCACTTATTTGTTGAAACAGCTCGAAGTGGACCTCGTCCAATCTTCACAGAAAAACACACTTTCAATCCTGCCATTCAAAATAGGAAAGCTGGGATAAGAAGAGATCTAAAAAGCATTGAGTCACATACTTCTATAGAGAAACGAAAAAAGCCTCAAACATTTGCACCTCTTACAAAAACATTTTGAAACAACATAAAATAATCAAAATCTAAGAAGCTGGTGAAAGCATGCTTGCAGCGCTGGCATCTAAATCTAGTGCCCAGATCTGGGGATTACTTAAAGAGGGAACTACCACCGGCACAGCATCGCTCTTACTGAATGCAATAGGCAAACAAACTCATCACTCATTTTGCTACCCTATTTGTTGAACTGTCTCCTTCTATCAAAATCCTGAGTCCTTGTAAAAACGAATTGAACTTAATAGTTATTGATCATGTTGCCATCCTTATACAAATCAATAAACTAAGTTCATCTAGAGCCCCCGGGCCTGATGGACTCTCTAATGCCACTCTAAAAGCCCATCCTGAACAGTGGGCCGGTATTTTAGATGTAATATTTCAAAAGGTCATTCTCGCTGGTGTAATCCCTGCATCATGGAAACAATCTATACTTAATCCGATATTAAAGAAGGGAAATCGGAAAGACCCCTCATCAGCCGATTGCCCTCCTGGATATCCCAGGGAAAATATTTGCACAACTGGGACTTAAGAGATCTAAACAAATGTCTTGTGCAGTTCTATATCTCTCTCCCCTTCCTTTCCATTTCTCTGTTCTCTCCTTTCCATCGTGCTCTCCCTCTCTCTCCTATCTATTCTAACTGCTACTCTATCACCTATCCTACCCTCTGCCCAAGTCTGGAAAGAAAAAGTTCAAAAAAGATCTCCTGGTCCCCAATCCAGGTCTGTCCATTGCTAACACCTACGTCAATGCTTCCTCCAGGCAGCACTGACATCCTCTTTGTCGCTGCTTCCCCTGACCTACGGGCTCCCCATATGAGATCTGTCCTCTCTACTTTCTCTTTTTCGCCCATTAATGGTGGCACCAGATGGGAAGTACTCTTGGCAGGCTTCTTATCCTCTAGGTGCATCATTAATGTCTTTCTGAATGGCACTATCATGACACAGGACTCTCAGTCCAACCTTCTGCTTGATAGGCATCTTCTGTCTCTCATCAACTTCCTCGCTTCTCCCTCCACTCCTCCTTCTACCTATCCTCTTGCCCCTTCTCCACCACCAACGGGGAATACCACACCCCTGTATCCCTCCTCGGAAGACCTTCATCAGGAAAAACTTTATTTTCGGCCATAGGTCCATACAAGTACATCATGACACAAATACATCAATAACAATATCATATTAAACATTTCATCCACATGACAAACAACTCACATACAATGCCATGTTAGCCTTCCTTTGACCCCAGGGAGCGTGCTTCCCTAGTAAAGTCTGCATCGATGTGGGACAGGCCTACCACTCCTTGCTTGTAAAAACAAGTAAGTCCACAGGTTAGTTTCCCATGGTCCTATTACCCAGCGGGATTGTATTAGGACCAGAATGCACAGGCCAACCGGGGCACTTTTCAAGATAGACAACTGTGTGGCCCCCACAATGCAATGAGACTTCTATCGAGGAGTTGGCTGGGGGTAGCATCTCTTATGAAATCCCAAAATGCTTTTTCACATAATTGGATCCCAAAACCAATTTGGACATAATCATAACTTTCCCCCGATAAGGCCGCCTGGTACACTTTTAGATCATTTCGCAGTTACAAATAAACAACCCCAGAATGTCTGAATCCAATAAGTACACTTGTTCACAAGAGCGCACCCTGGTTTCAACACAATATCGAGGCAGTCTAGGGACCCTGTGTAAGTATATTGGTCCTCCCGTACCAGACATCGTCCCCTTGCTGTAGTTAGCATTATGGTTCACTAAAGCATAGCCCTTTCCACTAGATGGTTCACCCATGCTGGCTTTGGTATTAGGGCCGTTTCTTCCCTCCCAATAGAGATCTGTGGAGGTATGATTGGGATGGGTGGATTTACTTTCTGTATATTTGAGAGACAGTCACACTTCCTTTGCGCTAGAAGGTCCAAAGGCACCTTTTCGCGCTGCGTGCTTCTAATTTTGTCGCTTTCCGTCAAGCATACACTACATCCTCTGACGAGACCTGAGCTCAGAGGGTTAGGACATGCATTCTTGGAAGGGGCCACAGGGTGGACAAGTGATGCACTCAGCAAAATATATTTCGGCTTGTGTCCCCTTCCCCACCCCATAAATCTACAGATAAATTACATTCCCTTTCCTGCTCCTCTAGCAATAGTTGGAATAATTTTTTAATCATTGCCAATTCAGTCAGAAACAAATTGCATTTACATGCATAAACCCGTGGGCCCCCCACTCCCTCCGGACCCTCGTTGACCCATAGTACTGATCCGCCATGAGGGTGCAAGAGTGGGAAGAAGTTACAGTGGGGCGGATCGATACCAGAATTGGAGCTACATTTGATCCCTGTTTGATCTACCCATGTTGGAATATTCCCAGAATACCCAGAATACCCATTGTATGGCTTACTGAAACCCCATTCTGGGTCCGCCCTTCCCTAAGGCACTTTGTTTGATGTTGTGGTCGGGCTGGATTTACTCTTGCCGCTTGCCATCAGCATGAATTCTCCACTCTGCCCCCAATCCATATGTGGCAGACCCTAATGTTGCCAAGGGGATGGTTGTGCCAGTCTCTCTTCCACGCCTCAATCCTCGACAACCAACCTTCCATTCCTTCCTGTGAATCTCTCCTCGTTAAACTATCCCTCTCCCCGTCGCTCCCACACAGCTTCCTAATAATCTACAGGCCCCCTGGCTACGATAGACAATTTGAAAACAACCTCTGCGACTCTATTGCCACCCTTCAACTAAACCATCCCAACCTCATCCTTCTTGGAGACTTCAACATATGGCTCGACATCCCCACCAACCCTATGACACACTCTCTGGTTGACGGCTTTGACGCAATTAACCTCCATCCCCACATAAATGACCCGACTCACTATAAAGGACACACTCTTGATAGCATCTTTAGCTCAAACACCCGGATTCATTTAAACCCCCCAACCCCTATCATCTGGTCCGATGACTTAATTCTCTCGTTCGCCATTCACTCACCCAACCCCCTTCCCGTACTCGAATCTGAACCTCCGAATCTACGCAAATGCTGGAAAAAACTAATTATCGTCCCGGACCTAGCCGACGCACGCCTCCAAACTCCACCACCTACCTGCCAACTCAATAAACAACTAACCCCTGACACCTTTGACTCATGGCTCAACGCATCTCTGATGCGGCTCACACCCCCTTGCAAATCGTCAACCCGCCGTGGCCTCTTTCCCAAATGGTTCACTCCTGAGTTGAAGACTACTAAACAACTATATAAATACCTAGAACAAAAATGGCAGAAACACAAAACCCAGGAGAGCAGGGCCACCTTGGCCCGACACCTCTATCAGTACAAGGCCGAAATTCGGAAAGCAAAAAAAGCCCACTACAACTCCCGAATCCTAAACTGCAAAAACCCGAGCAAAGAACTCCACAAAATCATCTCCGAATTCACCAAACCGGCTTGCACCACGACCGTCCCGACCCCCTCACAATCACTGTTCGACTCACTCTCCCTCCACTTTTACACCACAGCTCTCGAAAGAACAAATACTCTTGCCACCAAACTGGCTCTCTTACATCCACCAGGCAATACTCCCCCCCCCATACTGACCTGCCCACCAGCTGCAACCACTACGCAACCAACGTTCGAATCCTTTAGTCCAATATCACTGGAGCAATTTCTCAAACTGCTATCTGCCCGCAAACCATCTGGCTCTCCGCTAGACCCTTGCCCAGCCACAACCCTCAAAGAAATTTTCGCAAAACGGTTCATGTCAAACCTCTAATAAAAAAACGTTCCCTTGACCCTCTCGAGCCCAAAAACTACCGCCCCATCTCAAACACCAGGTTCCTTGCCAAACTCATGGACCGAACCGCCTACTCCCATCTAAATGCCTTTGTCGAAGCCAACAACCTCTTAGACCCCACACAATCAGGTTTCAGAGCTCGTCAGGGAACTGAAACCACCCTAACCTCTATCTGGGATGACCTTAAATGACAGCAGACTCCGCGGGATGCGGCGCACTAATCCTTCTTGACCTATCCGCCGCCTTTGACACAATCAATCACTCAATCCTCCTAAACCGCCTCCACTCCCTAGGAATACGTGGAACCGCTCTTAAATGGATAGCTTCATTCCTCAAAGATAGGTACCTCCCAAACCCGACCGGTCGACACAGGAGTCCCACAAGGAGCATGCCTATCCGCCCTCCTGTTCAATCTCTACTTGATCACCCTTCCACCAATAATTTGTTCACACAACATCCTGTGTTACAACTACGCCGACGACACTCAACTAATGCTAAAACTCCTGAACTCAGAACCCAACTCCCGACCTGACCTGGCCTCCTGCCTCCTTGACATAGAACTCTGGATGACCCAAAGCCACCTCCTGTTAAACCCCTGCAAAACGGAAATCATGGTCTGTGGCAACACTGAACTTCTTCCGCACCCACTACCCTGGCCACCAGCCATGGGGAACTCACCGACCCCCTCCAACTCAGTGAAAAATCTTGCATGCACCATTGGCTCTGACCTAACACTCTCGCACAAAGTCAACAACGTCTCAAAGTCCTGCCACTACCACCTTAAAACCCTTAGGCGCATCTTTCCATACCTCTCCTTTCCCAACAGACTCTCCGCGGTCCAATCAATCGTTATATCAAGACTGGACTACGCAAACCCCCTATACCTCGGAATCCATGCCTACCAACTGAATAAACTCCAAAGGGCACAAAACGCGGCAGCCAAAATGCTACTTGCACTCGGCCCATGAGACCACATCTCCCCAGCCCTCAAGACGCTGCACTGGCTTCCTGTAGCCCGAAGAGTAACTTTCAAAACCTTATGCATCTCCCATCGAGCGCTGCATAAAACCGGACCTCAATATCTTCAAGGCAAGCTAAAACCCTATCACCCCCCATGCACCCTAAGATCAAGTTCAGCCGGACTCCTAGTCATTCCTAAGACAAACTCAGTCAGGTTAGGCGGATCATCATTCTCAGCCTTGGCCCCCACGCTATGGAACTCACTCCCACCCCACATCCGCCTAATTGAGGATTTAACGTCTTTCCGCAAACTGCTGAAAACCTGGCTCTTCCCCTAAAAAACCAACCCATACCAAGCTAACCCAAACAGAATAACAGCATCTCAATGACACCAGCCCAACAAACTACCTGATGAGAGAAATTGGCAGCTAGTAACCCCTAATATAAACTAGAAGGACAATCACAATTAACCAAATTAAATAGTTCAGAGCAATGTGAATTGGTTAATAAGAATAAATCATATGGAAACAGTAAAGAGAATTAAACTCCTGAAATAGACATAATGCATGAGGAGCGAACGAAGTGAATGGCGTGGATGAAATAGTTAAAATGGATGAACCAGGTGGTACAGATGTATAGGCTGAGTGGAAAAATGCCAGAGTGGAAGAACAAATAACTATATAGTTCGAATGAGTGAGGAAATAGAATGAATATGTAGATCAGAGGAGTGTATAGAATGGATGAACTTGTTGAGTGGATGAGTGTGAAGAGCGGCTGGGTGTATAGAGCGGTCGAACGTGTAACATGGATGAGTGGGTAAATACAGAGAAGCGAGTAGAACACAGGAGTGTGTAAAACAGTCGAATGAGCAGAACGGTTGTGCGTAAAGCGAATGAGCGTGTAGAACAGATACATATGTGGAGCGGATGAGTGTGTAGAGTGCATGACTGTGGATAACGGATTAATACAGAAGTGCGGAGAGTGTGTAGATCGCTTGATCAGATGAATGTACAGACCTGGCGAATGTATAGAGCAGATGAGTGTATAGCGAGGATGAGTGTATAGAGCAGATAAGTGTACAGAGCGGATGAGTGTACAGAGCGGATGAGTGTACAGAGCGGATGGGTGGATAGAGCGGATGAGTGGATAGAACGGATGAGTGGATAGAGCGGATGAGTGGAAAGAGTGGATGAGTGGATAGAGTGGATGAGTGGATAGAGCGGATGAGTGTTTAGAGCGGATGAGTGGATAGAGCGGATGAGTGGATAGAGCGGACGAGTGGATAGAGTGGACGAGTGGATAGAGCGGATGAGTGTATGGAGCGGAGGAAGGTATAGAAAAGATGAATGTAGAGATGAACATATAGAACAGGATATTGCTGCTGAATGCGTGCAATGCACGAGTGCTCGACGGGGATGAATGCGGGGAGCGGATAGGTGCGGGGAGCGGATGGGTGCGTAGAGGGGATGAGTGCGTAGAGGAGATTTGTGCATAGAGGGAATGTGTGCGTAGAGGGAATGTGTGCGTAGGGGGGATGTGTGCGTAGAAGGACGAGTGCGTAAAAGGAATGTGTGCGTAGAGGCGATGAGTGCGTAGAGGGGATGAGTGCGTAGAGGGGATGAGTGCATAGAGGGGACTGAGTGCATAGAGGGGACTGAGTGCGTATAATGGATTGAGTGTGTAGTAGGGATTGAGTGCGTAGAGGGGATTGAGTGCGTAGTGGGGGTGAGTGCGTAGAGGGGAGTGAGTGTGTAAAACAGGTAAAATGATAATACGTGTGAGGGCATAAAGCGGATGAGTGCCTGGAGTCAACGAATGCCTGGAGCGATCGAGCGCCCAGAGTTAACGGACGTGTTGCATAGCGGATGAGTACATAAAACGAACGAGTACAGATGAACGCTGAATGCGTAGAGCATGGGCAGACAGGAGTGCACGCGTGGGGCAGACAAGAGTGCACGCATGGAGCTGCCAAAAATGCATGCATGGGGTAGACTGGAGTACGCAGGGCGGACTGGGGTGCGCAGGGCCGGCTGGAATGCATGAGTGCCGGAGCAGACTAGGGTGCACGGAGTGGATAGGAGTGCATGGAATTGACTGGAGCGCATAAAATCGTGTGACGTATATAGTATGGTCTGGAATGCAGAGAACGTTTGAAAAAGCATATAACCCATCATATCACACCACCACGCTTACTCTCTCCTTTACATCACCACTCAGCTAGAACACAGAGATACTATGACACCATTCGGTATAACTGTTCCCATACCAACATCCGCCGCCTACTCCACATCACTCTAAATAAACACTGCTGGTTACACCCCCCAGCCAGGCATTCTCCTCAGGCCTAACGCAGCCACATCCGGTCAGGATATATCCTGCCAGGACGAACACATACCCCTGATCTCTCAACCACCACACCTACCGCTAAGAAGCAGCTGTTACACGAATACCGCACAAGCTGCACACATACCCGGTGCTCACACGCACCTTTTGACTCTCTATACTCTCTCTACTGATCTGAACTTCTGTTCCCAAGGGCGTTCAACCTACCAGCGCCTTCAGACCATACCAATGGTATATAAGGCGCTATATAAATGCAAAATAACATAACATAACATAACATAGTAATCAATCCAGAGAGTGGTATAGAGTTCAGAATAATCATTGGGGCTGCTTGAATGCCTTGGTTGCCATTGACCTGGGTTTTTAGGTTTTCCTTGTCCACATGTATGTACAGTTTTTCAATGAGTATGAGCTTGAGCGTTTTGGAAGGATGGACCCTAGGCATTATTTGGCTATCCACCGACTTTGGTGGGTCCTCTGAATCCCATTGCACTGGCCCGCTTCGATCAACCATGACCTTATTACCAGAGCCAGAGCCAAAGCCTTGATCATGGTTAAATACCTTGGTGTTCTTGGCAACATGAATGTCCTCCTTTGTAAAATTGCCCACCCCCCTTGAATCTAGGCTTACAAGGATGTTTTTATTGCCCAAAAATTGATAAATTTCACTGATGAGGCTATGAGCCTCCTCAACGGATGTTGCACATTTATTGGGCCTATTCCTTTCGGTATCCGATGATGGGTGAGGGGGTCAGAATGCATTTTCCTCCTCACTGATAATATGTTCTGTCTAAGGGAGTGGGGGCATGTTGAAACGCTGGAGAGTCAAAGAGCGATTAAGGGACAGCCTTTGAGTTTTTCAAAGACTTTTGAAAATCATGTTACGGTCCTCATATGAGTGCATGCCCAGAGATCGAAGCACAGCACTACAGAATGTGAACATGAAGCTTGCAAAAGAAATTCAGTCACATTGCTCCCACCACTCAAACCTCTCACCTACTTTGAGTGCAATAATGTCTCTTGCACTCAGCACTCAGCATCCTCTTTGTCAGCTCTCCAGGTTAAATGATTAACTCCTGTTTTGAAATGCCTCGGACAAAATTAGCTGTGCAGGTTCCAGTGGCGCTCCCCTCGCAAGCACCAAACACCCTGCAGGCAGAAACACCCGTGCCTTTAACCCCCCGCAGGCTTCACCCTGCAAGGGGAGGCAGGTGACTTTATGGACTGGTGGGCAGGGCTTGGAAACTGCACCGGCAGTGACCTTCAAAGGTGGCAACCAGCTACATTTAGCTTCCCTCAACACTCGCTCTTCTGTTGAACACTCTTCTGATATTTGTCTCCTTCTTGAAGACTTTGACCTTGATGTTCTCGCTCACACTGAGAGATGGTTCACTGCCAGCTCTGTCACTGCTTTTGACACTCTCTTCCCAGAGTACCACAAGATCCTCTCTAATCCCAGGCCTAACCGGTCTGGAGGCGGAGTTGCCTTGACCTTCCCTGATTGGATACCTGCTACTATCATTCCCACTCAGATCTACTCTTCCTTCGAATGCCTCATCTGCAGGCTTGGTGTTTCTCCTTCACTCTTGCTCACTCTCGCCACCATCTACAGGTCCCCTGGTCTTGTATCCCTCTTCCTCTCAGAGTGGTCTGACCTCACATCTTCTCTTCTTGCCTCCACCTCCAAGCTTCTCCTCCTCAGTGACTTCAATATCCACCTTGATTCCCCTGAATTGGCCACTGGTCTCTTCCGCAGTCTCTGTGATGTTCTTTCCCTTACCATTCATTCTTCTGGTCCGACGCATTCTGCCAGACTTACCTTGGATGCTCTCATCTCTTCAGACATCCCTATCTCCAACCCTCTTACTACTCCTCTCTCCTGGTCTGATCATGATCTACTGTTCTCTCATCTGGATCTTTAAGCCTCTGCCTGCACTGCATGTCTCCTTCTCTGTCATTCAACCAATGAAGCGAGTGTCAGTTGCTGCTTTTGCCGCCGCTTTCATTCACCCTTCCACTCCTTCCGATGACTCCAATTCTGATGCTGCCATTGCTAATCTTCACCTCTCTATCAGCAACTCCCTTGACATCATTGCCCCTGTCCTAAGGATCTAAATGAAGCCAGTCCAAGCGCAACACCTGGTATGACTTCGACCTAGCCTCCCTGAAACGCAAGTGCAAAGTGGCTACGCATAAATGGCGGGCATCCGGCACATCCCCTGACAGACTGACCTGCCGCTTGCTCCAAAGACAATACAAGCTCTCCATCCATTTGAAGAAGAGGGTCCATATCCAAGCTGGCATCTCTGGGGCCACTAACAACACTGGTGAACTGTTTGCAAGGAACTCACCAATCCCACTGTAGTCTCCACTTCTCCCCTGCCATCACTCTTGACCCTCTGTACCTTACTGGCCTCCCAATTCCTAACCAAAGCTCGGGGCATTCTACCCTCACTCTCCTCTACTCCCCTTCCTTCTTCCCTACATCTCACAGGCCTCCACTGGCCCCGCTCTCTTCTCCCCTTCTACTCTCCTCTTTCTCGCCTATTGCACCGGTTGAGGTCTCTAGACAAATCCACTCTATGGAAGTCTCCTCCAGGGAGGTGCTTTACTGCTCCCCCAGAACTATCAAGGACAACATTGCCTCCCTTGCCAATTTCTGTAATCACTCCTTTGCCACTGGCTCCTTCCCGCTCACCCTCAGGCAATCCCTTGTGCATCGTATCCTCAAAAAGCGCTCTGCCGACCCCTTTTGCCCTGCTAACTACCGCTTATCTCCACTACCCTCTTCCTGGGCAAACTCCTGGAGAAGTTAGCCATCTCCCAATTGATCCAACACACTGAATCGGTCCGTTGGCTCCGCAACCATCAATCTGGCTTCAGAGCAACTAGAGGCACAGAAACTGCTCTACTGAATGCCAGTGAAGACTTGATTCCAACTCTTGTTTCTGTTCTCATCCTTGTTGATCTTTCCTCTGCCTTCGACACGGTAAATCACGCCACCCTGACTAATCGCCTCTGTGACACCCTGGGCATCATGGGCCTTGCACTGGACTGGACCTCCTCTCTGACAGTCCCTCCCATTTTCAACTGGGCCCTTTTCTTTGCCCTTTCACTATCTCTACCTGCGGTGTGCCCCAAGTCTCTATCCTCTCACCTTAGCTTTTCAACATACACCTTGCCCCTTTGGCCCACCTGATCTCCTCTTTGTCTCCTCACTTCTAGTGTTATGCAGGCGACACCCAGCTGTCCTTCAAGCTTCCTTGTATTGCCTCCTCTTCCTCTTTTCTCTTTCCTGACGGTCTGACTGCTATTCATTCATGGTGTGCTTCCAATGATCTATGCCTTATTGCCAGTAATAAGGAGATCCTTCTCATCGGGACCCCAGCTTCCACTTCTCTTCCCGCCTTCTGACCACCCTCTATAGGACCCCTCCCCTCACCATCTTGTGAGGCAAAAAACCTTGGTGTTATCTTTGATTCCTCTCTCTCTTTCTCTCCTCACATCACAGACCATAAACAAGAAGGCCCACTATCAGCTGCACCTCTTCAAAGGCATTCTCCCTTTCCACACCTATCCCCAGAAACTCGATGTCTCCAGAGCGCTGGTCCTCTCTAGGCTTGACTACTGCAACAGCCTCTTCCTCATTCCTCCTTTATCCTCCCTTCACCCCCTTCAACTAGTCCAGAATACGACTGCAAGAGTTATCCTTAGCCTCAAGCCCAGGGACTGCATCGCTCCAGCCCTAATGTCTCTCCACTGGCTCCCAGTTGCTGCTAGGATCAAATTCAAGACCCTCTGCATCATCTACAAGGCTTTCTGAGGCCTGGGACCCCGCTACATCCAACTCCCTCTCCCTAAATACCTCCCTGCTAGAGCCCTTCGGTCTGCTTGCTCCAACTCTCTGCAGATCAGATGCTTCTCTAAACAGAGAGTGGGGGGTAGATAGCACTCCTCCACAGGAGCGTCCCTCTGGAATGGTCTTCATGCCCCTCTCAGGCTTGAGCCGGATCTCCTTAAGTTGTGAAAGCTCCTTAAGACCCTCCCTTTCTCCTCGTCCTTCCCTCTCCCCCTCCCTTGCTAATTTCGCCCTCTGCCGCAGTGACTGGCTGCCTGTTTCCCTCTGAGTTGTACAGGGTTCCAGGCCCCCCCAGCCAGCCCATCCCCCTTCCTCGCACTGAGCTTGTGGACCCACACCACCGCAATCCTGGCACTTGCATCCATGGCCTAACCTAATCACTTGCACCTGCTCCTCTCTACCCTGCTTTTCCCTTCTCAACCTTGCACTGCGATAAATGTGCAGAGCGCCCCCTAACCCCCGGGATGTAATTTCACCAAAATGCCAGGGGTAGCGGAAGTGACATCACACGACCCTTGACCACTGATGACATCACAGGAAGTGATGGCAAATGACCTTCAGATTTTTTAGATGCATCTAGCACCCGTGTTTCCAGGTGCTCTCATTTCAGCCAAGAATCGAGGCACAGAGTGAGGCATTATTTGTCCACGATTACACATTTTGGGAATGCCATTTTCCATATTCGATGTGGGGTCTATATGTAAAACAAACATAATGCATTATTTCTAACAGGGTAACCGAAATCTGTTACGCAGGCTACAGCTAGTGTATGAAACATCTATAGATCAATGGACACAGAAGTAAGTGTTATCTGTGGCGCTGCTGTGTTAAACAAGCCAAAAAAGCACTGACCTGGGGAGGCGTGCGCTGCTGTTTAACCAGGAGATAAATGCTGCACGCGCAAGGCATGAAAATTAAATCATTGATCAGGATTTAGTATGAACAAAATTCTCTGGTTATAAGTGAATATAGGGCCCTGGGCCCCAGAGCGCACATCACACCCACCCTCCGTGTCCTGTACTGGCTAACAGTTGAGTGACGGTCAACCCACTCTCAAGGCTATATTCAACACCCACTGTGATCTGAACAACACAGGCCCATAATGTCTACAAGACAAGCTCTCCCACTACAGCCCCAACAGAAACCTGAGGACAGGCAGAGCTCTCCTCCTTGTCATCCCTTCTGCACCAACTAACAGAATAGCGAGATCCTCCTTCTGTGTCCAACACCCACAATATGAAACTCTATCCGTTTTAGCATCCGCCGCATAAAGGGTCACCTTGCCTTCCGGAAAGCACTGAAGACCTAGCTCTTCCCATCTGCATTATATCTGACCTAATCCACCTCTCGGGTGTTCTTACACCCACAGACAGATAGGTGGGGCATTGACAAGTCACATGAGGAGACTTCAAGAGAGTACCAAGCCCGCACAGAAAGAAATACTGTAGAGTCCAATGTGAGGACCTGCAGTCTGTCATCCAAACAAGACATCAGTCTTGACTCAAGGGTACATATCACACTCCATCTCAATTTTAAATAGCCATATCCCTCTCAAGGAATGGCCACCTACCTACATACATCGGTAATCATCCACTACTTACTATCATACTGCACATCACCTCTGTCACTGAAATGTAGCTAAGTTCCACATAACTATTTCAAAGTACCCGTGTTAGGAACTCATGGTGGCAACAGTAAAGACAGACACAAGTCATCATAGTTCAAGGGTGTTTGTTAAACTGTATAAATGGATGGGAAAACGCCTAATCTAAACCTAAATCTAAGATGGGAGCAAGTTACGACCATAAAATAATAATAATAATAATAATAAGGCAGTCCTAGTGACATCTTGTCAAATAAAAAGGGCCTATGCATACAAAAAATCTGTTACCAAGCATTACCCTATTAACAAAATAGTGTGGAATAATATTCATCAGAATAGAAAGAAGTGTTCACAAAATGATAGGTCAGGATGGTATAACTGGGGTTTCCCTTCCCCACATTTTTTAGCACGGAACAAGGCGGGAGTCTTGAGCACAGCACACTCTTGGCTTCTCCAGCACAAGCTTACAGTTCGTTTCCAAATTATTAGGGCCTTCTGTGACCAAGTCTCTTTTACACCAAGCCTCTTACCTCAGAGGACCTGATGTACTATTAACAACAAATAAAAAGTTCCTTTCAGTAATCTTCCCAAAGGGTGATTTCCTTTCACTTGTGGAACCCCCTCAACCGGGCTCCAATCCTTTTGTAACCTTGGCTTACCTCAGTTGTGTTCACTACAGCCTTCCGTTCAAGATCTCAGAAACTGGTAACATTCAAGAGTCTTACTATCTTTTCCAACAACTGTTCCTGTGCACATCCCTCAGCCAGGTTCACGCTGATCGACACAATGTTTACGGGTTGTTAAGTTTTGCTCTCATTCACGGGCATCCCTTAGCCGGGTTCACACTTGCCAGTTTAACACAGTTCACTTATTTTTGATGCCTTGCGGGATTCACTTCTGTTACCTTTCTAGCCCCCAGTCACGCTTTACACATTTATCATTCATACAGTGTTTTCCCTCAGCCGGGCGCACATGCCTGTTTCACACTGTCACAACTTTGATAATGGATTAAGGACTTTCGATTTTACAAGTGATTTTGTCTCGACCCTCGTATGACCACCTTAACTCTGTATGTCGGCCTTTCCCATGGACTCTTGTAAATATATTATTCACAAGAAAAGGGGACCCACCAGAGTCTTTCGAATGGATGCACACGTGGTGCCGGACTACTCTGTAGCTGGTGTTTCCCTTGATTTTCAAAGTTCAGTAGTACACATGTTCTTTGTTCATTACAAGTTGCCGTTTGCAACCATCGCTCAACACAGCCCGGTTATCTATCGGTTCTCCCTCTGACTGTGCTGACCTCCTTGTCGTTTCTTGTCTCTCGAGTCAAGGATGGTACCACAGGAGCAAGTACGTCTCCCCGCCTGTGTTATCAGTGCGGGAGGGTCCTGTGCACCGTTGACATCTGTTACACCACACGTCAGTTGTAGTTACCGGTCTTATGATTCCTTTATCTGAGGCTTTGCGGGCTCGGGTCGAAAATGGCAAGGGCCCTTCCCTCTTTGTTGTCCTTTAAGGTCTCTCCACCTTTCTTCTCTGATTGAACTGCCGTCCTGGAATAGCTGCTACCTCATGCGTTTGTCCTTGCTCCAAGTATGCTTTTGTGCTCTGCCTTTTATCTCTGTGGGGAAGGGAAAGGGCTGTCAGGTATGTGTAGTTATGGTCAATTGCCTAACACTGCCTGACCCTTGTGCCGGGACACGTCAAGTAAACAGCTCTGGTGTTAGTCTTTCATGATGTAAGAAAGTGTTTGTGTCGGAAAGGGGGGTAGAGCTTCGAAGTATCCTATGGGATGGGATGGGAAGAGGGTATCATAAGGAAGTGGGTACCACTTCTCACCTGTCGGTGTCCCACTTCCACTCCCCGAAGACCGACCATCTAGGTGATCCTCCCCCACTGGTCCATCCCCAGGAACTGGATCCAATAGTGATGGCTGTGTCCAGGCCACCTGGATGACAGATCTCCGGGGACTAGCGGGTGAGACACCTTCAGGTTTTTCACACTGGGAACAGGATGAGGAACTCAATGTGGAAGCTTTGACAGTTATGTAGGGGAAAGGCCATTAGCGCATGATTTCCACGTGTTTTTCTGTGCGTGGTACAACCTGCACATGTGCAATGCAAGCATGGTGCAATACGAATAGGGGGTGAATAGGGGACACATTTGCAGAGTGCATTGGCATCACGTAATACTAACGGATGAAGGACGTGGAGCATTTTGCTTTTTGGACATGGATAGCAAGTTGCATTTAAGACACCCAAAGGCAGGATACCTCTAATTCTGCATGGAAGATGGGCGTGGAACATTTTACTTTTCAGACACGCAGAGCAAGTTGTTTTAAAGACCTGCGAAGGCAAGATATCTGTAATTCTGCACATTACACCTATCATGAATCAGAGGGGATCTGATGGAGTTCGGGGACCATGTAACAAGGGCCCACCAACCCAACGTGGGAAGTAGACACCAATACCACCACGTGGATGCAAGGGACAACTTAAACAGAGGGGCGGTAGGGCTAGAAGAGAATAAGCCACAGAACCTCCTACGACCCAGGAACAGCCACAGCTTCACGAGAAAGGCAAAAGCAGGAAGCAGCACTTTTTAAAATTATTAATGTGGTTCAATCAATACAATCGACTTTTCACATAAACATTTTTTACAAAGGAAATAAAACATTAAAAACAAACACCATTTACAAAGGACTAATCAATACTCCCAACACAATATAAAGCAATTATATAGCGCTTCTTTCCATGCTACATCTCTTCACAATCTAATAAAACCCAAATCATTCAGCATTCTCAACACTTCAACAGAAAGGAGTGTTTCATGTCCCACCGAAAGTCTCTCCCAAAAGTCCTCAGTGTTTAAACACCGTTCTCTTTCAACGAAACGTATGAAGTGTTTAACTCTCTGAGCCTGGACTGCGTGGCATTCGATCATGATATGTTTTACATTTTGTATTGATGTTTCCCCACACAATTTACGATTATCATCTCTGTAGAGTATGTTCTTACGAATTGCAAAAATGTTTCCCGTCGGTACCAAATTTAGGCGAAATCCCAAAAATTACACTCTCCAAAGGGAATTGGGGAAACGCTTTAAATATGAATGAAGACAACCCTTAGCTTTATCGAGATTAGAAAATGAGTTGGCTAAAGTGTAACTGCACATTTGATCTATTGCACTGATCCAATCTTTGCTCAGAACTGCCAATTTTACCTCAGGGGGTTTTTTATGAGGTCTTCTTCTGATCTGTGGCAATTCTCCAACTTTTTGATTGCACTTTCCTTCACCTTATGTAATGTCAAACTAGAACCTCTTTCTAGGTGAAGAACGATATCCTCATATAATGAGTGTCTTTAAGGGACTAGCATGTGTCTGTACAGAGATGATATGATATGATATGATATGGTATTTGTAACGCGCCTATACACAAGTGTTTCAAGGCGCGACGAGGCAGGGAGGGAGGGAAACAAGGGGAAGACAGACAAACGATCCTACTAGGCCAGGTGTCATTCAGATCGCGCAAGTGCAGAGGTAGGGGGAAAAGGAGAAAGTGCAGGGGGAGGAGGTGGGGGGGAAAGTGCAGTACACGGTAAGTAGCGTAATAAAATAATAAATAATAAATAAAAGGGCCAGCTGGTGGCAAGTGCGAGGTAAGTGCAGAGCAAGTGCTAGGAAGGGGGCTGTAGGGATACAGTGACAGTCCCACAGTGCAGGGGGAGCCAGGGAGGCAGTGCAAGTGGAGAGTGGCTGGGCCCTGGACCGAGGTCGCTGAGAGTGGCCAAGATGCAGGTTTAGTGCAGAATTTCAGTGGGGAGTTAAGCAGGTTTAGCAGGGGAGAGGGAGAGAAAAGGCAGAAGCGAAGAGGAAGGTTTTGAGGTGCTTCCGGAACCGGAGATGGTTCTCCTCAAGTTTCAGGGAGGCAGGAAGGCTGTTCCAGAGGGAGGCCCCTGCTGCGGAGAGAGATCTACCCCCAGCTCGTTGCTTCGAGAAGCGGCTGACCATGAGGGAGTTGGAGACGGATGAGCGAAGGGCTCGTGAAGGAAGATATTTAGGAAGAGAGAGTTGAAGGTATTTAGGCCCCAGGCCCCAGAAGGCCTTGTGGACAATGCAGAGGGTTTTGAACTTAATCCTCGCAGCCACTGGGAGCCAGTGAAGAGATTTCAGTCCTGGAGAGATACGGTCCCTGGGCTTGAGGCCAAGGACAAGTCTCGCAGTTCTGTTCTGGATAAGTTGCAGAGGGCGGAGAGTGGAGGCAGGCAGATTAAGATAGAGGCTGTTACAGTAGTCCAGCCTTGAGAGAACCAGGGCTCGGGAGACAGTGAGCTTCTGGGGGAAGGAGAGGAAGGGAAGAATACCTCTGAGGAGGTGCAGCTGGTAGTGTGACTTCTTAGAGACGTCAGATATATGAGGAGAGAAGGAGAGTGTGGAGTCGAAGATGACCCCGAGGTTGCAAGCTTCAAATCTAGACTAGCCTGCAACGAGTTTAACCCTAACTCGAATCTCAAACTTGCCATCAGTAGAGATAGTGATAAACTTAAAACTTTTTTCCACCACCTCCCAATTCTGGTCCAATTAATTGTACAGGCAAGTGGCTCAATGTCCATCCCATACAACACTTTTGGAATGACCTTGCCTATGTAGAAGTGCAAGTGGCTCAACGTCCATCCCGTACAGCACTGTTGGAATGATCTTGCCTTTATAGAAGTTTATAAGTGGGATGATGGCGAATCTGCAATATCTTCCTAATATTCCTTTCATTTGGCAGCATATTTGACCCATATTTTACTTCATATTTGACTGTATACAGGCAATACTAGGGAAAGATTGAATTTTTAAGCCCAAATATAGAACCTCTTTGCAGATGGGAATGATTTCACTATTTAGGGTTCACTTAAAAATGATTGACCGAAACAGATGATGCTAGATTTTACAGGATTAATTTGCAAATTGTTAATTACCGAGTATTCCCCCACAGCATACAGTAGACCCTGGAGGCCTATCAGAGTGTATTCTAATAAGACAATATTATCCACAAAGGTGATCCAGCGTGCTGTTTGGTTCCCTATTATTTTGGGTCTGCCCGAGGCATAAGGGCTCAGGGCATTATTAAGGGGAAGGTATTCACCCCTGCCTCACCCCTGTTTCCGTTGGGACTGCACTGGTTAAGTGTACTTGACCGTCAAGCCTCACTTGTATCTGTATTTTTTCATGTAAGTAGATTATTATTGCCTGGAGGCTTGCAGGAAGTCCCCATTGCCTCAACTTTAGCTATAAGGGCTCTCTGTTAATAGTGAGAAAGGCTTATGATTGATCTACCCTAGCCCCACATAAAGTAGGTCCACGCTTTTTGCCACATATGATGTAAACAACCAGACCAGGGAGGGCAGTAGACTGACCCTTTCGAAAAACAACCTGTTGTTTGTGTAGAATGACCCTGGTGTTGGCCCATGCTTCCAATCCCAACAGTACATGGCCAGCAAAAATCTTGCTGTCCATATCCAGAACGGCAATCAGGCAATAGTGGACTGGATCCACCTGATCGCCCCTGATCCCCCTTTTTGTATATTGGAGTAATGATAACGGTCTTCCAAGTACGTGGGTATTGTCTATTGCTTATCATATTTGTAAACAACAATATTCTTGACCATATGACAACGTCTGATTTTAAAATCCTGTTAGTTAGCCCACTCGGGCTAACAGCTCTCGAGGACGAAGACTTCAATCATCAATCAGGCTACTTCCTCCCTTGTTATTTCTAACTTCTGTGATACTTCGACCTGTCCCTTATTATGTTCAATGGGTACTTGGTTGTGTCCCTTTTTACAATCAGACATAGGGCCTCATTACAGGTCGGGCGGTCCGGAAATAACAGTGGCGGTAAACCCGCCGCCACTGTTAATTCCGGACCACCCGATCCCGACTCCTGCAGGCGGGAGGTGAAGGTCTGACCTGGCGGGTTAAACACCTCCCGCCTGCAGGCGGACGTGGAAACACAGCACCATCACGAGATGGGACTCAATGGGAATGGGGAATGGGAATGGGGATTTGCCGAATTCCGCCTCCGGAATTCCCGGGACACCGGGGTCGTAATGCCCTGGTAATTCCGGGAGTCACGGAGGCAGAATGGTAATACGAGTCCGGCGGTAACTGAGGAGGTAAAACCACCTGGTTACCACTGGACTCGTAATGAGGCCCATAGGCTTCATATATAGACTCATCACATGAGATTTCCAGACACTCTAATTTATTGGATTAGTCTGGAGGTGGCATTGGGTCCCTTGTTCTTGATTCACCAAGAACCAGAAATTGCAGGTATTTTTATTTACTACGGTTCTCAACACCAGCTTACCATCTCTTGGATACGCAAATAATGGTGAGCTCTTGAGCAGTTCTTATAGGCGTTATATTTGTTCTTCCTCTCCCTTTGAAAGACTGTCTTTGATTCACATTTAGATTTAAAGGACCAAATACTCTTTCTTAGTTCCCTTTTGTGATTCCAAGTTTCTTGATCAAAAGTGTGCTTGTATATCTCACCAATTTTGATTCCAATTCGTTTAAGGATATTTTGGTTCCAAAGAAACTCTACAAAGTTCAAGGAGTAGTATAGACTATCCAGTTCCACTTCTGACATACCATCCAAATTATCTATTTAACTTTGAGCCACCTGCTTTGAATCTTGCTATTCTGTCCCCATCCGCACTGACAACCAGACTATCAAAGGGCTCAGTCCGGGCTTCAAATGCTGGCAGCAACAGTTGGTGAGCAAGTTGTGATAGCTATATCCAGTCTTTTTTATTGACATAACATCACAAAGAGAGAGCATGTCTCCAGATAAAATTAGATAATCAATAATGGAACTGGAGGAGCCATTCTTGCAAGTTGGTCTTAGATCTGAATGACCCCTGATACACCCATTCACGATGTGAAGGTCCCAATCTTCGAAAAACTCTTCCATCTTTTACCATTCCTGCAGTATTTTTGCATTCTGCACTATGATGTTGTAAAGAGTACACATTCAGATCACCTGTTATCACAAGCCCCAAGGGGCCATAAACAGAGGTGACATTTAACAAAAGTGATGACAAAGACTCCAAGAAAACTTTAAGAGTACAACATGCAGTGTTCCAATAGAGGTTCACAATAATTAATCTCTCCAATAGTAGGCCCTTTTTAAGCCCTACTATAACCGCCAGGATATTTTGGAGATCTGTAGATATTTTTTCCAGATCTATTACAATTGCACTGTGGGTAGCTATTAATAGTCCACCCGCAGGATGGCCACCATTGAGGTTAGTAGCTAAATCTTCAACTATCGTGAATCCGTTCATTTTGATAGTTTTTGTCAACCAGTTTTCCTGTAGTAATATTAAGTTATCAAACACTGCATCTCTCATTACCTTATTTGTGAAGCTCTTGAAACCCTGCGTGTTCCAGCTGAGAAGGTCCACTCTCTGTTTCACTAAAGCATAGTATTGTTTTCACTCAATTTCTGAATAACTTGTGTTAACATATCGGACAACAAAGACCATACTTTACTCGTACTATCTAAAAGAGAGCAGGCCCAAACGTCATCAAAAACCCCATTCACTGCCTTTCCAGATTGGGTTTTTTCTGCGTCATACAGTGATTCTGAATATTCAAATGAATTTCTATTATTGTTAAAATTATCATAGGAACACACTTTTTTCCAGGGATATGAGCTAAAATCTCATAGCCCAAATTTCTGAAGTATTCCTCCGCTATTAAGTGCATTAGCCCCCATACATGTTTTAAAACCAATTTACACAATATTTGTTAAATCATTGTACGGAAAGTGGACATAATCAATATCATAAATTGAGAAAAGATAAAAGTCAGGCATTTCTTTTACTATTCAGAGTATAAAACTTCTGTTCAAAACCTCGACTTCTGTTCACCCGACTTCAGTTTCTCTAAGCCACACTTTTAGGAAAGCAAACGGTTGGCTAATAATCTCATTTGTGCCCGAGGGGCCTCGATATTCAGCTTTCTTTTTCCAAATTACTCAAAGGCCCTAAATCGGAATTTTGCGACTTATGACAAGAGTTCTTTGAATCATCAGCTTTATCGTCTTTAGTGATTCCTGCAGTTCTGAGATCATCCAAATGTGAGCCATCAGTCTGTGATTCGATAGTTGCTGTTGATTTTATTGTAGTAGTATTTATGAGATTATTTTTTCCACAGTAGAAAATTGGTTCCCATTGGGTGGGTTTGCATTCCTAGACAAAATCTTTCCCTTGTGATTGGGTCTTTTCCTTGTTGAAGCGTGGTATTGCTTGTTGAGGGATGCTCTGAGTCCGTTACAAATATGATTGACTGACCCTGCAGATCTCAAGGTTCTGTTTGCTGATCAACATCCTTTGATTTGATTTTATCATTTCTCGAGCTTTTAAACTCCTGATCTTGCACCCGATTTAGTGCACAGAGGAATTTCAATTTTGATCCTATTTGTTACATTTGCGCATTTTGAGACTGGCATGGTATCAAGGGAGACACAGCGTCAGGTATTATAGTTTCAAAACCTTTAATTACTACAATGTTCGGGTTGGTATAATACCTAACTGGCCCTAACTCTAAAGGGTTTGCTCCGTCAACTGATGCTTATAAAGGCCGTTGATGTCTGAAAGTCCAAAACCAAAATCTGTCTGTGTCTAAACCTATGCTTGCCCTCCCTCTCTGATAAAATGTGGTGGGAATTCTTTTCAAAACAAAATAGCGGTTCAAATAAAAAGAAATGTAAACCACAGCTGGTTTCAGGTAATCTTACCAATAGGTGTAGTTCTGCCAGTACAAAATAGTTCAACTCCAAAAAAAAGCTAGCCCAGGGAAGATTCCACGTAGGGCTCTTGTACCAAATGAATAAAGCTCAAATTGTCTCTAAGTCTCTTGGGGGTCCCTTCCCCAAGCTTCAATCCTATTAGTTCCAAACACAAACACACAGTTCTTGTTAGGGCTCT
The DNA here is from genome assembly GCF_040938575.1 of Ambystoma mexicanum. Classification (NCBI taxonomy): domain Eukaryota; kingdom Metazoa; phylum Chordata; class Amphibia; order Caudata; family Ambystomatidae; genus Ambystoma; species Ambystoma mexicanum. Next base: position 495,209,846 of record NC_090933.1, on the reverse strand, counting down.
CACGGTTCCCTTCCCCAAGCTTAGGTCTCTTTTCACACAGTTCAACCATGTCTCTTGTAGGTCTCTAAGAGTTCCCTTCCAAAGGCTTAGGCTCCTCTAGTTTCAAACACAAGTTCAGCTTGTCAGGATGTGCCCTTTTCTTGTTTACAGTTTCTCTCACATGAAATCCTTTCATGGGGTAAAATCAGAGACTTTCGAAAATGCCAGGCTCTTTGCTCTTCCTAAACGCGATCCCTCTCTTACACTTGCTTTCCTTTGTACCTTTTATCTTCAGGTGCTTCCTGCACCCCTTTCATCTCTCTGTGTTCCTTTCACTTTGTTGTGCACACTTGCACCATCTTTGTCTTTCTCTTTCTCTCTGTCTTCCTTTTCACTTTATTGTGTACACTTGCACCTTCCTTTGATTTACTTCCTCTGTGTTGTGCATCTTGCATGTTCTCCTCCTTCTGCTGTGTACACTTGTACCTGTTCTTTTCCGTATCATGCCTCTTGAACACTTCTTTCACTCTTCCGTGCACACCTGAACTTCTTCCTCCTTTCCTTGTCGTTTGCACCCTTTTCCTTTAGACTGGACTTCACTTTTATTCCTGCACTACTAGTGTGCCTGTCTCCTTTCCTCTTTCCTTGTTCCTTCTTTCTTACTTTCTGTCTCATTAAGCTGTCCTTCTTGCTTTCTGCTTCGTACCGCTTTACACATTTTCCTTTTCTATTTTACTCTCCAACCACCTGCACGCTCCCGAGTTTCTCTCTCTCCCATGCGAAACTCACTGGGTAGCAAAGCGCTGGTGAGCAGTCTCTCCTGGATGCATTGGGTTGAGGTCAGGGTCTCACCACCTGCCCCTCAGACATCCTTGGGACAGGTATATGTCCCAAGGGAATTAGCATTTACTTGAACACTGGCAGCAGGATACCGGCTGCCTCACTCCTACTCTCTGGAGGCAGGGCTCCCTAGCCATGCTGCAGCCCCTCACAAACACAGAGCCAGCGTCTAGACACGCTGTACTCCTCTGGATCCTTCTTTCTGCAGCTCCTTGGCTTCTCTGGCCAAGTATGAATCCCCAGCTCGCCCCTTCACCTGTACAGAACCACACCTTTTGGATTGGAGTCAGGTGTGAATGATTAGTTTGAACCATGGGGGACATCTTCACTGCTTTCGATCCCCTCTTCCTCGTCCCAGTACTTGCTGGAAATGGGGAGGGTGAGATGGGGTGTGATTGAAAATACCCCATTAAGGCTAAGGGAGAGTGGGTTGGTGTGTAATGGAGAAAGGGGGGATACCATGGCTCACCCTTGGGTATTCTCCTCCCAATCCTCTGTGACCCTCCACTCAGGTGATCCTGCCTCGTTTTTCCACTCCCAGTGTCAGGACCCTAAAGCGACGGCCCTTCTCTGGCCACCTGAATGGAAAATCCCAGGGGAGTACGTGGGAGAATACTGTCAGGTTTCTCACAGCATCTTTTGATTTTTTGTTTTGGGGCCCTTTTGCAAATATGAAATCGGACCCTTTTCTTTACATTTTGAAGATTTCTTTTCTTCTTTTTACTTTTGTTTTTATACAGTTCTGGCACAGTTATAGAGGCTATTTCTGGCATTATACCCCCTCTCTCTCCACTGCTCTCTCTCCTTTAAACCCAGATCACAAAGAATGTGAGCAAGTCTTACACAATGCTCCCTAGTAGATTGTGAGAGAGGACTGTCATCCAGACTGAACATACGAGTTCATTTCTCTTGTATTTTGCCTCTAGCGGGTCGAGGCCCACGTCCACCAGTTTCTTATTCAAGTGCGGAGAGTTTATCAGGGTGATCAGATTTCCCTCCACATTGACCAGATGATCATTAGCCACCAGGGCTTTAAACTGCAGGTCGCACAAAAGGGAAGCCTGTTGTCTTAGTCCTGCCTTCATATCACTCGGACTCTCTTTGACTCTTACTTTTATCACAGATTAATGGCCCACCAATGCGAGTCACAGCACTTCGCCTCCATAGTAAGTTCCAGAAGTAGTCAAGAGTGCATCTGAACTTTGCCCTTCAAAAGCTCAAACACCTTCTACAAGGAATTTAAACCGAAATTCAGTGCCTTAACAGCTGTTTCAGTTGGGGCGTTTGCATGCTGAAGCTATTTATTTGAAGGAAGAGGTTGGTCTGTGGGAGGCTCCTTAGACATATTTGCTGCTATTTAGTCAGCTTGTTGTGCTAGTGATTCTTGTGCAACTGGTTGTGCAGAAGTTAGAAAAATAGGACTCAAGGTGAAGGCTGTTGAGGATTAATTATTTTGCCTGGTAGGCAGACTGTTTGGGTCCTATTCATGTAATAAGGATTCCTGCTCAGCCAGGACACCTACCACATTTGACTCCATCATTTGTACTGAATTCGTTAGATCATATTTGCTGCATTCCCAGGCTGCGACTTCGACCCTTAGAAAAGAAATCTGTAATTTTCCTTTTCATTGAGGTTACGGATAATGTGTACTCTTGACAGTTGTCAAGAACATGTCTCAGGCTATGTTTAGATGGAATGGGGCTGCAGGAAAAATTTAGCTCAGCATTTTGGTTAGTGCCTTTTTCCTGCATTTGATTATACGCCTCTTGCGCGATGTGATTACCAAAGGCCTGACCCTGTGTTAGGGAGAATTCTCATAAATGTGCTAATTTCCCTTACTTTTTGAGACCCCCTTCAACTTTGCTAGATTTCTAGGATTTACTTTTTACCTGGAAAGAGTCTGATCCTTTTTTACCACTCTTTCATGTATTTTGATGTGTGTTTTACTTTTGTGTTCTTTAGATATGGAGTTTTAGACAACTCCATGGACATCATCTTTTTCTTGTGTGTCACACAGCACCCTCAGTGTAAAAACAGGTTCCGATCAACTTTTTTGCCATTTCCTTTTGGAAAGGTCATTCTAGTGTTTGTCTCTGTGTGCCAAACCAGGTTTGGTCCCTTTGTTCGTTTTCCTTTGGTGGGCTTCAGTGCTGGAGCCCCTCTTTGGCGCCTGAGTGTCTGGGCTGAACAGGATGTGAGGGAGGTGCCCGAAACTCCCTGTGCTTTGTCTCCTGGGAGACCTGAATGCACTCTGGTGTGATTGGCTGGCTGACTGTCTGGCAAGGACAGGCACCCTGCTGGGCGAGTGGCAGCTAGGCTGGAATGAATGGGAGAAAACTGTTTAAAAGCAGGTCTCTGGGACTTGGAAGGCAGAGTCGAGCACTGGAACGAAAGAACCGAAGACATGCTGAAGGAAGATGACTGCTGCAACTCCTGGATCATTGGTTTGCCAAGTGAAGCCCTGCTACGGGTCCGAATTGCTTGAAACTCCCTCGACAGAGAAGCCCCTTCAAGGACGACTTCTTCGATTGAGCTGGTGGGAACAACCAACTTGCAAGCCACCTGGAAACCATCTCCATACTGGTCGAATTTTCTACAGAGTGCTGTTGAAAACCGGATAGCCAGTGAGAAGGATACCAGTTTGTGAGCTTTAAGGCACTCACACCTAAAACCAACGTTCTGCCAAGCTTGTGGATCCGTCCACGTGCAGTGCAGGAACCTCCCGACGTCCTCACTCTTGTCCCCACGAATGAGGCTCAGGAACAGTGAGATCTACAGTAACTGCCAGGAACAACTGCCTCAGCTACAGCTTTTCTTCATTCAAATGTTACTGTGCAAATGTGGTTGAGAAATCCTCTCTGCAGCAGTGAAAGTTTGTGAAACTTTCCCAACTTTGGAGTCTTGTTCGCTCCTAATCCGACATATAACTCTTTTTCGTACAAACTACTTATAAGAACATTGGCAAATACTTAACCGTTTACTACCAGAACTGTGCTATCCTATCCAAGACACTGATCCATTGACTTTGGCCCAGGTCTATTGAATTGAACTGCCTTTTGTAGTGAACTGAAACTATTTGCCCTGCCTAAGAAAGTAATTGTGTTTGATTGTTATAACCTTTGTCTTTTTACCCCTTTTTAAAGTTAGTGAAGTGCCATTTTGCTCCCACTTCAGGGGAGGCTAACTTGTTCAGAAACCTATTGGTTTAATACTGTAGTGTATTATAGTGTGATATTGAGATATTGAGCTGCTTATTGCTATTGCTAGTGGAAAGTTTAAATTGTGTAAATACATTAATAATGTTTTACCAAGAAACCTTGAGTAAGTGTGTGTTTGAACCACTGTGATTGCAAGTCCTTTGTGTAACATCTTGTACTGCCCAGATCCCTCTTGAGGTAAGCCTGGCTGCTCAGCCCTGCTACCACAAAACTGTGTAGTACAGACTTATACCAAAGGTGAGATTGTGCTTACACCTGTAGTCTTAATTGTGTGTAGTGTTCCCAAAGGTACTGCATGTATTTCTGCCTAACACTGGTGGCAAGTGGTGAGGATAAAGTATAGTTGTTACATTGAGAGTGCTGCTCTTACTTTTGTTCAAATAAACCTTCACAAGGCTAAGCACCACTAGAACAGCAATTGTTTTATCATGCCTGATATAGATAACTACAGACAGGAGGCCCTTGTCATTTTAACAGTTGATCAACTAAGGGAAATGTGTAAAACTAGGAACCTCACTGTTAAAGGCAAAAATAATGAATTGATAGAAAAGTTGTTGGAGTTTCAAAGTCTGAGAAGTAGCTCTGCTATACCTACTACTGCAGCAAATGTGGAAAATGATGATGAAGATGACAAGGTTTCAGAGTCTAACTCAAATGTTATTGAAGAGTTAGATGAGGCAGAGGAGTCTCAAGGAGTAGGCCCTAATGCACCTCTACCTGCTCTTAGGCCTCAACCTTTAGCCACAGGGACCCTACCAGGTCCATTATTGAGTCCAGAGTTTGTCTCTATTGAGAAGATGATACTTGAGTTAGAATTCAAAAGGCTCCCAGCCCAAACAGAAAGTAAACATCAAGAACTTAAATTAAGGGAAATGGAATTACAACATGCTCTTGAAATGAAGAAATTGTCTCTTGAGAATGGTTTTCTCCCAGAGTCTTCTAGATCTCCCAGTCCTAAGAGACCTCGCAAGCCCAAAGATGCAGTAAGTATGTATACGGCTAAGCTTGATATTTTTGGATTAGTTAGCTGCTTTTGAGTATAACTATGGGATTCAGGAAATTACAGGGAATCAACTGATTCCTTGGCTTTTGTCTAGGCTACCCCAGGTTGTAACTGATGCTGTAATGGAGGTGGTGGAAATAGACAGGATGGAGTATGATTTGCTTTGATATCTAGGTTTGGAAAACTTCCTCAGTATCTTAAGAGGTTTAGAACCCTCAAAAAGCATGATGGTACCTCTTGGGCTACGTGGGTCTGTGAATGTTTGAAAAGCTTAGATGATTGTGTTAAGGGTTACAGAGTTAACACTTATGAAGGCATGAGAAATCTGTTTATGTTGGAATCTATCTATGATGTCTGCTCTCCTGAGCTGAGACAGCACTTGGCTGACTCTAAGGAAATGGATCCAAAGAAGTTAGCGAAGGCTGCTGACTTTTGAGTTGCCAACAGGGCTACTCACAAGGATTCTGGGACTACTCAGAAAAAGGATGAGGGAAAGCAGCACAAGAAAGATAACAAAGAAAATTCTAATACCTCCAATCCAAAAGAGGGCCACAAACATAAGAAGGATAAACCCCCTGGGAAACCGAATCAGGCTAGTGAAACTTCTGGTGCTAAAACAGAGTGAGGTCAGACCAAACCCCCATTCATCAAAACATTTGGAAAATGTTTTGCTTGTGGGTCAACTGACAATGTGAAAAGGGATCCCAGATGTAAGGGTAAACCTTCAGAGATCCACTCTGTCTCCTTAGCATTCTCCCCAGAGGAAGAGGTACAAATGGAAAGTCGAAACTTTCACCTACTGGCTGAGGAACTCATGAAAGTCTTAGCCAGTGTTTCTTTGGTGTCCCTGGGTCTGTGGGAACAGCAGAACTTAGATGTCTATAATTCCATCCAGACAATACTAATGAGTATTACAAAGACAGTGTACTTGTGAATGGTCAGGAGACCCCTGCCATCAGAGACACTGGGGCCAGCATTACTGTAATGGATTAATCTTTTTTCAAGGTAGGGGACGTTGCTAAGGCACCCAAATACCTCAGTAAGATTACTGGGGACCCTGTCCTAATGATTCCACAGTTACCAGTTCTCATCCAGTGCAATGACATGACTGTCAAGATACCCGCTAGTGTGAAGAGTGAAGTACCTGGGAGAGTCCTGTTGGGGAATGACTTAAAAACTCTTGGAGTTGTATCAAGCACCCCCAGGCCTCCAAGCAAAAGGAAACAGGAGCAGACAGTGAAGGCCAGAGAGAGTACCATAAGAGGCTCTCTAGGGGAAATTATAGAGGAAACTATAACCCCCAGTCCACAGGATTTACTGACTGCTATTTCCAAGAATAAGGAGGAAAGGGGGAAACCTGTAGCATCCTGGTGTTAGTAGATGTTGATTTGCCATTTTGATGTAGTCTCTCTTGTCAAGTATAACAATGTTTTCCACCTTTATCGGCTTCTTTAATAATGATGTTCTTGTTTTCTTTAAGAGATTTTAGCACCTTTAATTCTTCAGGTTTCAAGTTCCCTGTGGTATAATGTTTGTTAGGTCTGGCTTTGTCTTCTAGTAGGTGGAAGTCTTTTGTTACTGCCATTTGGAAGATGTCAATGGCATTGTCTCCATACAGAATCAGGGTGAATTTTGATTTCTTTCTTAATTCAGGTATGTCTAAGTTCGATTCTTGTATGTTAAGGTCTTTCATCACAGATGGTTTAGCAATGTTGTTATCTGTTGATTCTGTGTCAAGATTCACCAGTAAGTGTGTGTGGTCCAAGTTCTCCAGGTCTATAGTGCTTATTACTCGGTGTTTTTGCGTAGGTGTTTGCCAATTTACCCTTTTAGCAAAAAATGTTTTCAATTTAAATTTTCTTGTGAATTTAAATAGTTCTATGTGGGCTTCCACATGGTCCATGGCTGCTGTTGGGGCAAAACACAGCCCTTTGTTCAAGATGTTAATTTACATTGTGCTTGGGGTATAGCTGGAAAGACTGAGTACCAAATGTACCTACTTGGGTTCCGTTGCTGTAATTTTGGCTGCGATCTGGTAAGCATGACAGCGTTTTCTTGTTCTTTGCTTAGGTTTCTTGATCCCACCTCTTGTGCCTCTCGTGGTTGTTTTCCTCTTTTTGCTTGATCTCCAACCAGTGGTTCCTGGAATCTCACCTTCTTGGTGTTTAGTAGAGTCTTGGCGCCTTTTCTGTATCTCTTGATCTCGTCTAAAAAACAATATCCTTTTGTGTAGCTTGGACCTGCCTCCATTGTTGCTTAAGTGTTAGTGCCTGTAACCGTTGCCGTCTCTGTGAGCTCCAATTCCTCATTATTGGCTTCGTTCTCGCTGTCTATTTCTGAACTTGCCGGGCGCTGTTGAGGATGCTTTCTTTCAAGGTGTTACGGTAACTGTCATCATATTTAGGTGGAAAAGTGTATATTCTGTTGTCTTCGTAATCACGTTCATCCCGGGCAAACTTATGGCATTTCCTTAGTTTTACCTCATTCTGGTGATTTTTGAGGATTTCATACATTGGGCCTCATTACGAGGTGGGCGGTAAGGGATTACCGGCACCGGTAAGGGCACCGGTAAGGGCACCGGTGCCAGTAATCCCTTACCGTCCTTCTACGAGGTCCCTTAGCGGGTCCCTTCCTTAGCGCCTGGTTTTACCAGGTGTTATGGAAGGGACCCGTTAAGGGACTTCAGAGATAATAATGGTACTGCAATTTGCGGTACCGTTATTAGCACCTTCCCATGAGCCCTATGGGGGCTGAAATGGGAATGGGGAATGGCTTTTTCAATGGGGACTTACCGGTCCCGCAAAGGAATAGACTGGTAAGTCCCCATTGAACGGGACCGGACACGGTACCGGTATTGGAGGTAGTCATGGCGCTAATAGCACCATGACTACCTCCAACCTCGTAATGAGGCCCATTATCTTGAAATTCCGTTCTTTGGAGCTATCCTGCGCATTGCTGTTATCAATTTCTGCCTTTAAACGGTCTATTTCTTTGATTAGTCTCTGGTGTTCTCTCTCAGCATGTTCTATAAGACGTTTCAACATATTCCTTGAGCCCTGCGTTAGATTTTTCTCCCATTGTGTTGCAAGGCCGATGTCTTCAGGATTGCTGAAGTCCGGGAAGATGATAATACGCAGTCCTCTCAGGATTTTGTGTTGCTCAATATAGGTCTGTAGGGTGAATATTTCCCAAAATGTATTTGTTTCTTTAGTATAGCATCTTTACAATTTGATGAATAGTTGTCTTAGGTTGTCTGGTGCCGTTGTTTTGGGAGGGAATGCATGTTCCACTGATCTCTTTGGAGTGAATAGGGTCTTCACATCAATCATCCTTTCTGCATAAGAGGTAGTCGGCCATTTTCTACTCCTTGTTCAGGTAAGCAGCAGGCATCCTGTTCCTGTATGATTGGTAAGGAGGTTTTGGAGCTTCTGAGAACTGTGGATCCCTGTGCTATCATTCAGTTCACTCAAAGTGCTTGTGTAGGTTTCTTCCGTTGTTTGCCTGCCGCCTATATGGGGATCTCAGAAGGACAGTGCTCCTGTTGTCCTAATGTATGTGAGAATTGCTTGGGTGACTGAGATCCAATAGTTATACTCTGGCACTGGCAAAGTGATACCTGTTCTTGAATAACTGTGCATTTCCACACTTGGTAAGTGTTTGTAATCCTTATTGATTTAATATTATTTCTACTCCATGTTTCACACAATGATTGTCACTCATGTGACATATATACTAGTTTGTCAGGGCTTTCCATAGGTTTTTCTCAAGGCTGTTCATGGTGGTGACATGTGTGACAGAGTGCCAGGTGAGTTGTGATAATTAAAATTATGGTGACATTTGGAATGATCATAGTTGTTGGTACATACAGCGAGACCAAGTTGTACATATTGTATATGTAAATGCATATCGGTTCCGTGACAGGTGCCCCGTATGTGCAGTATTCACATCATAATACATTATTTTTGCATCGTTATTAAACATAAATTTAGGTGGCCACGGTTTGGTTCCCATAATGCCACAGCTGTGTGGTTCATCACGATATTCATATATGTGAATCATCGTATTGCCCCAATGCACATAACACAATATATTTTGTGTATGTTTAATGGTTGTTAAGTTTGAGAAATGAGCAAGACATGGGTCATAATATCAAGGCGATTGGTGTGAGAAAAAATGGGGAAAGTCAAGGAAGGAAAATTGGAGATTGCTGTTAGCATTGGTACAGTGGGGCCTGTTGGGTAATGAATTAAAGTAGGGCTAGGCATGCTTACCAATAACGTCAGTTGTCTAGTCCCGGTAGGTAAAAGGCCTTAGTATGTGGAGAGTGGTTGTACTGGAAATAAATTGGAATGTTGAGAAAAGAATCAAGTGTAGGAAAAGTTATTCTGTGAGCTATTGTTAATGCTAACCAGCTGTTAATGTGTGATAATGTGCAGTTCTCCGTGACTGAGTGTTGTTTTTACCATTGGGGGCTGTTGCAGCATGCTTAAGTGGGGGCTGAATCAGTTGGCTACGTGTACGGGGTGAAAGGTGGTGTTTAGTAAATGTGATTGTGTCCCAGCCGGTGGTTGATTGTTTGGTGGTAGTTTAGGCCTTTCAGGTTAGGTCCCAATTATGTACAATAATGAGGGGCTCCTTAGCGGGAAAAGCATTGCACAGCGCTTGTGATGCGTTTAATAAAATGCTACGCCGCATCAGTTCACAGTCTTTCTCCCGTGTTTTAACATAATGCTATGGTGGTAGCACGCTTGGGTGGCAGCTGTATCAGGTGGGCTGCGTGTAAGAGGTTAGGGGTGGTGGTTCCTGGATAAGGTCATGTTTCTGCATGTGCCTAATTGCAATCGTGGCAGTCTAAGCCCTTATAATAAGGTCCCAAATGCGTTAAACTATAAGAGATTCCCGGGCAGGAGTAAAATTGCAGCACGCTTGTTCAAGCGTTTATTCAAAACGGCAACTGAATCAAGTTGGCCGCATGTACGGGGTTAGAGGTGGTGGTATCTAAATGTGGTTGTGTCCCTGCAGGTGGCTATTTGCAATCATGGTGGTCTAAACCCTTCTAGTTAGGTCCCAACTGCGTTTAATAATGAGAAGCCCCCCTTTGGCGCCTGAGTGTCTGGGGTGAACAGGATGTGAGGGAGATGCCCGAAACTCCCTGTGCTTAGTCTCCTAGGAGACCTGAATGCACTCTGACGTGATTGGCTGGCCGACTGTCCGGCAAGGACAGCCACCCTGCTGGGTGAGTGGCAGCTAGGTTGGAATGAATGGGAGAAAATTGTTTAAAAGCAGGTCTCTGGGAATGGGAAGGCAGAGTCGACCACTGAAACTGAAACGAAAGAACCGAAGACGAGCTGAAGGAAGACGACTGCTGCAACTCCTGGACTGTTGGTTTGCCCAGTGAGGCCCTGCTGCAGTTCCGAATTGCCTGGAACTCCCTCAACAGATAAACTCCTTCAAGGACGACTTCTTTCCTTGAGCTGGTGGGAACAACCAACTCGCAAGCCTCCTGGAAACCATCTCCATACTGGTCGAATTTTCTACAGAGTGCTGTTGAAAACCAGATAGCCACTGAGAAGGATACCAGTTGGTGGCCTTTAAGTCACTCACACCTTAAACCGACGTTCTGCCAAGCTTGTGGATCCATCCCTGTGCAGTGCAGGAACGCCCTCCCTCTTGTCCCCACGACTGAGGCTCAGGAACAGCGAGATCTGCAGGAACTGCCAGGAACAACTGCCTCAGCTACAGCTTTTCTTCATTCAAAAGGTACTGTGCAAATGCAGTTGAGAAATCCTCTCTGCCGCGGTGAAAGTTTGTGAAACTTTCCCAACTTTGGAGTCTTGTTCGCACCTAATCTGACATATAACTCTTTTTCGTACAAACTACTTCTAAGAACATTGGCAAAAAGTTAACCGTTTTCTACCAGAACTGTGCTATCCTATCCAAGATACTGATCCATTGACTTTGGCACAGGCCTATTGAATTGAACTGCCTATTGCAGTGAACTGAAACTATTTGCCCTGCCTAAGAAAGTAATTGTGTTTCATTCTTATAACCTTTGTCTTTTTACCCTTTTTTAAAGTTACTGAAGTGCCATTTTGCTCCCACTTCAGGGGAGCCTAACTTGTTCAGAAACCTATTGGTTTAGTACTGTAGTGTATTATAGTGTGATATTGAGCTGCTTATTGCTAGTGGAATGTTTTCTAACTAATTGTGTAAATTAATTAATATTGTTTTACCAAGAAACCTTGAATAAGTGTTTGTTTGAACCACTGTGATTGCAAGTCCATTGTGTAACATCTTGTACTGCTCACATCCCTCTTGAGATAAGCCTGACTGCTCAGTCTTGCTACCACGAAACTGTGTAGTACAGACTTATACCAAAGGTGAGATTGTGCTTACACCTACAGTCTTAATTGTGTGTCGTGTTCCCAAGGGGTACTGCATTTAATTCTGCCTAAAACCCCCTGCCTAAACTAAATAATCAATCTGAATGGCCCTAGGATCGTCCCACAGGCTTAATCACCACAAGTTGTAAACGTTATTCATCCTTGACTGTTTACCTATTCAGGGTAAACAACTTGTCATTGGAAGGCCCAGGAATCCAAAATAGCATGCTCTGAAGAGGAGTTGCTCATGCTAACAGATTTTGTGGACGAGCAACAAGCAGAACTATACCCTTGGGCTGGCAGCACTCTCACCGTGGCCCAGCGGAGGGAGAAGTGGTAGGAGGTCACTGATAAGATAAATGCCTGTGGGGTGGAAAGATGCACAGAAGAGGAAGTCCACAAGGGCAGGGATGGCCTCACAAGGCGTATCAAGGATAAACTTAGAAGCAATGCAGCCTCTGCTCTGGCTACTGGTGATGGCTCACTACAGGTTGAGGAGCTCACTCTATTCGAATAGGTCACCAGTGAACAGGTGTTTAGCTTGGGAGGCATGGACACCTATGGTCCAGCATCAGGTGAGTGACATATGTGACTGATAATGGTCATTCGTGCAACACATTACATGACAATGAATGATTGCATTGATGTTGTCCTGAGTCATTTGCTTCCAGCCATATGCAATCCAGCTAAACATACAGGGGCAGTCAGTCCACATGATAGGGATTTTGGATGTTGGATGATTGATGACTGGGTCTGCCAGTCATTGACATTTAGCCACTCCTTAATGGCAAATGTGATCATGGCAATGGTAACACACCAATATGTGAATCTTATCTGCATGACACTTGTAACTGAACACAGACTCAGTGGCATGCCTGTGTGGGGATCACTCTCAATGCTACGTGCACTCACATGACATCACACTTAGCAGTGGATGATGTCAGAGTAAATCCTCACTGCTCCGGTCAGACAGTGCCCTAGGAAGAGGTACAATGTCAGTGAAAAGTAGGGGGGGGGCATGTCATTCACTGCAGCACTTATGCTGCCAGCATACATATTAGTCATGTCATGTTCTATCTACTTTCGTAGTGTCAATGCTTAGGTGTCCATGCAAGTCCACACTAGTGATGTCCATGTTGGTCTTCCCTCAGACATGGTTGAGATGCATATGATGGTTTACAACTAGATGCCCATGGGCAATATGGAGAAGGGGTGTTGGGGATGTTGTCTACCAAAGGTAAAAGCATCCATGACATGTCAGTAGCATGTTTTGGTCTCACTAAAAATGCATGAGTGAATTTGATGAAGGAGTCAGGAATATCGTACTGTACTCCTGAAGTCCCATATTTCATATCCCTATCAGAAATGTGTATACATGGTCACATAATCCTCCAATCACAGCTGCGATGCTGGAACTCTGTATTGAATGTCATCAACGTGTGCCTAACACATCTGCAGATGGCATTGGTTGGTGTTTCATGAGAAGGGCAGGACTCGCACACTCATAACCAAAATGTCTAATGATGCGTTGTGCAAGTGGAATTACGTTACTCCTTTCAGTGTGTACAGTCTTTGCAGTTAATGTTAGGCACAGTGTGCTCTGGGATGTGCCCCAGTCATTTCTGCCCTTTCACAGGGTGCACTGCCCACACTCTCCCATACCTAATTGACAGCCCGACAACAGTATAGCGGCATTGTCCTGCATGTGTCATTCGTGTTGTAGGTAAAGAATCATGTGCTGCCTTTAGGGTGTGTGAATGGCTAATGCTCACTATACCGCACACATTCTTAGAAGAAACAAAAGGGACGGATAGGGAATGTTACATAGATGTCTCCAGAGCACAGTTAGTGGCCTCCGAACACATTGTGCAGACTTTCCGCACATGATCAAGTTCAATGAATACCTCATCACTTGCTCATCAGGATTGCACAACCATCATGGATTTCAAATATGGAGTGGCAGGGGTGGCATAGTGCTTCTGATCAGGGTGACATGGATGTTGAAGATGACTGAATGGGCAGTTTAAATGTCTGATGCATGTGGATCTGGGCCATTATGTCTTTGTGCTTTTTAATTGTTGCTTACATGTTTGGCTTGATGGGCCTCTGACTATTGTTGTATAACTTTGTTTAGATGATGATGATGCAGCAGAGGAGGTGCAGGAGGAGCCACAACCAGCCACCAGTACAGCCCGGGGTGCTGTGCCTGGTGACAACCCCCTCCAGTTTCAGCCCATACTCAGAGGAGGGTGCCGAATATTATTATGCAGCCAAAGTGAGGGGGATGGTGGACGGACCAGCGCCCAGCAGTCCCGATGCTATGGATCTCCTTGTGTTTCTACAGGCTTCTGAGTCTGAGGCGAGACAGGCAGTTGGGGAGCACTGCATCATTTGCCGCGTATGTGTCTGAAACATTGCCCTCTCCCATCCTGGAGGCAGCATAGGAGGGTGGTGGGAGTGGGATGAATGTAGACAGGCAGTCCATGACAGTGTGCTCTTTGAGACAGGTCAGAATGTTTCATCCCAGTGAGGTAGGCCACGCTCACATGCGGGACATGCGCCTGCTGTCCACTTGGAGTGGGAGGAGGTCTTGCTGCATACAGTAGCCCAACAGTTCGAGGTCCAGCAGGAGATGGGCAGGAACATTCATCGTCTGGATGGGAATCTCATCTCTTCTAATGCCACGATAACCTCCGAAATCCACCTAATGCATGAGGCCATTCGTGAGGAGGTCTCTTCTTTGAGGCAACCCATGCATGAAGAGATGGTGACCTCATGGGACCTCTGCAAGTGGGAGATGTCTCACGTGAGGGCCCTTCTGAATCTGCATCTGGATTCCTCAAGAGAGCACCTCCGGATGGAGATGACCTCCTTGACGGACACTCTCAACATGCAGATGGATGCCTCAAGAAGAGCATGCATGCTGACATGTTGGAAACTCAAAAAGAAAAACATTGTGACCTACTTGCCATTGGTGCACTCATACATGCAGCCATATTATGGGCGGGCGTGACCAACGAGGATCAGGCTTTGGCCTTGCGCGGTCAGGGTGGCCCATCAGTGGAGCCTCCACAGGATGGGTCTTTACAATGTACTAAGCAAGAGACGCCATTGCCCATGCCCCCACATACCCATCTCCTGTTGGCACACCCCTTTCTTCATGCCCTTTGCTGACTATTAGCACAGTGATGGAATGTGTACTTTTTCTTTAACATCTACTGGCCTTAATTGTTGGAGGCCATGTCATTTACACTCCTATCCTGTGGGCCTTGCATGCCATATCCGGCCATGATTTGTGTCAAGTGTCCATTCCATCATGCATGAGCATGGAACACACCTTACTCTTCAATGCCACATAAGGGGATGGTTCTGCAACAAGCATCACAATTTGTGTGTTTCACATGTTTGTATGTTGATGAGGAGTTAAGTATGCCGTACATTGCTGGAGAAGTGCTGATGTAAGTGGCCTTAGTGTGTGTCTCTGTTGCTATGTGCGATGTAGCTGCTCTGTCGTTTTTAGTGACAACTTAGTTCATATCATTGGGTATGAAAACGCATATCAGGTTGGTGTATTCAGGTAATAACATTGATTACTGGAAGCTCTGGATGAACATCATGATCATGGGGAGATGGTCATGTTTAGGGTAGCAGAGGCATACATGAGCTCTGAGGTGGCAGGGGAGGGGTGGCTGGTGTATGCCCATCAAGGATGCACTGCCAACCAGCAGAGGTTACAGGGGAATCTGCTCACACTGTCTCAGGTAGGGTGGTGAGTGGAAGGTGTATAGAGCCTGGTGTCATGGTTGACCTTTTCTATGCATGTGAGGCTCAAATGCTGTTGCACAAACTGTGACCATGACTGTTCGGTGTGCTGTTGGGGGTACAAGCGTTTTTGGACATGGGATGGAAAGGCCCGTTTACTGGCTTTTACATTGATGTTCCAGCAGAGAATAGTCTACTAATATTGTCACTTCTGGTGTGTGATGGGCCTAATGATGTACAGTATATGTAGTTCAGCCATCTGTCGGGCAGCAGGCTGACTGCCTTGTAGGAGATGCTGCTGTTAGTGAACAGTCTACAGGCTTGCAATGGGTGGCAGTGCAGGGCCTCGTTTGCTGAGTTCATTGATGGTTTATGCATCTGCATGTGGACACCTTCCAGAGGAAGGGGGTGAGTTGCCTGAGGGCTTCATATTAGAGTGTGGCACAAATCCAGGTGGGAGGTAGGCCTGGGTAACTTGAATGGCCAGTAGGTTGTCACAACAGGTTGTAATTTGGGTTCTTTGTCAGTTACTCCCACTTTGCCCACTGTCCCTCAACCTCATCCCATTATCAAACATCTGGTGGTGTTGCATGCAGGGCCTGGTCAGACACTATGATTGTTGTGTCACCAGGTGACAGGTTAGGTGATGTAGTGCAAATCAGTAGGAATGGCGTGTCAATTACAGGATCCACACATGGAGTCTGCAACCTGTCTGGAAGGAGGCCTTGCTGACTTAAGTGTCACCTATAGCTTCTTAGTCCCTTCACGGTGACGCGTTGCCAGGCAATGAAGGTGAGGAATATTGCACCGGCAACTGGGACCTCTTACTCAGCGTATACCAGTGACGCTGGAATGTCTGTGAGGCCGAGTGGCCCTTGTTATGTGGATTAGTATGCTTGGGACAGTGACTTACAAAAGTGCAATATCAATTTCAAATGAGTCGGCCCATGCTTTCTTCAATTTATGTCAAGGATGTTGATGGGGGAGATGTTTGGGGTAATGAGCCCACACCACTTGTCAACCCAAGACAGCCCTTCTCAGGGTGTTGTTGATGGCCAAACAGTAGTTGTCATGTTTCATCATTGAATCACATCAAGGATTTGTGTTTGGTGTGTGTCTTCCACATAGGATGTTGTTCATGTGAAGTAAGTTTGCACAAGCTCATTGCGTATGCCCTGTCCCCTCAGTCTTTGGCCTGCTAAGGGAATGGGAAGTGCCTGTTGCTGCAGACACAACCCCTCCTGCACCGCTATTGGTATGCCATGGCGTATGGCAATACTATGCAAGATGCAGCAAGCCAATATTATTTTGCATACAACAGGTGGTGCATACAACAATGCTCCACCTGAGTGGTCGAGGCAAAAGAAGCATGATTTTAGGACTCCAAATGTGCTCTCCGATATGCCCCTGGTGGCAATGTGAGCTAAATTGTGGTGAGCCTCAGCTAAAGTAGGGGGATTTCTGATAGTCATCATCATGAATGGTGATAGCGAGTAGGCACTGTAC
Source organism: Ambystoma mexicanum (assembly GCF_040938575.1). Lineage (NCBI taxonomy): Eukaryota > Metazoa > Chordata > Amphibia > Caudata > Ambystomatidae > Ambystoma > Ambystoma mexicanum. The sequence goes on along the minus strand of NC_090933.1, from coordinate 495,193,155 downwards.
CCTGACAATGACAGACATTAAATATTTTTAAGGTATGTCATTTTCAGGTTGTATGCATTGGATGTGACAAAATCAGTGGGTTTATGTACGTGTGATGGTTGATACTCACCAACAAGCCACTGGTTGCCAAAGGTTCCCGATGCCTGTCCCTGTTGGTTAGGGGAATGGCATAATATGTATTGTGCGAACATCCTGGATAGTTTGCATTCAAGTGCATTTTGTTCCACTTGGCATCACAGAAGACATGCACTTTGATTGAATGGCAGTTTTTTCTATTGCGATATATATATATATATATATATATATATATATATATATATATATATGTGTATATCAGTGAAAAAAACTTTGTTAAAGGGACGTTATGGTTAAGTTGCGCTACTAAAAACCTATGAAATTCAGTGAAAAAACTTTGTTAAAGGGACGTTATGGTTCCAAGTAAAACCGAAAAACCCTTGAAATTCGCAGTTATGGTAAGCTAAGCAACCATAACTCGGGCCACCACCGTGCACTGCTAAGACTAACACCCAGGACATCAAAGATGACATCACAAATGTCATTGATGACATCACTGATGACATCACATGTCTGGCTCACTATTTTTTCTTTTGCTGACATATCTAGGCCACATGGTTTTCTTCAGTAACAGTCAGAAACTAAGAATTTTATTTTATTTGTAGACATATCCTTCTAGTAGGTTCTTACAGTAATTCCCTTAGAGTACAGTCACATCATATGAAACATATACATATGGGAAAACACAAGCTTGAAAGACAGCAATCCTTTTTGTGCATAAAGATAATCACTAGACTTATGAGCACTTTCTGATAGTTCTGTTGTTTTTTTTTATGGCTGTACTTTCCCTGTATATGGTCATATTTGTAAACATTGTACTCACACTACTTTCCTTAGGGTCCAATCACATCAAGTGATACATATACATAGGGTAAATAGCAGCTTTGAAACAGAGCAATCATTTATTTGCATGAAACTAATCAGTTAAGTTATGAATTGTTTCTGTTACTACTTGTGCTTTTTTGCTAACTTCACTTTCCCTGTATATACCCATATTGGTATGTGTTCTTGTGTCTTTGTGTTTTGTCTATAGTAATGCAATTATGTAATACATGTTTTTTTTTTACATATTTCACAGTACACAAAAATCTATTAAGAAAACAATTATCATTTCATTATTCAACATATTAACATTACGAATATCATACCTTCATCTTGTATGCTGCACACAATGTTATGTTTCTGTATGAGTAGCTTAGTATACTAGATAGAACCCCATAATAGGATGCTATTTATATCAATGGATCGTTCAATGCACTTATTAGGGTATATTTCTTGCAATGATTCTTGGCACTTTTTTCGCAACATAATAAGAATCCCTTCTACACATATTTCATGAGAAGTACATACACATGTGATGTCATCAGTGATGTCATCAATGACATTTGTGATGTCATCTTTGATGTCCTGGGTGTTAGTCTTAGCAGTGCACGGTGGTGGCGCGAGTTATGGTTGCTTAGCTTACCATAACTGGCGAATTTCAAGGGTTTTTCGGTTTTACTTGGAACCATAACGTCCCTTTAACAAAGTTTTTTCACTGAATTTCATAGGTTTTTAGTAGCGCAACTTAACCATAACGTCCCTTTAACAAAGTTTTTTTCACTGAATTTCATAGGTTTTTAGTAGCACAACTTAACCATAACGTCCCTTTAACAAAGTTTTTTCACTGAATTTCATAGTTTTTTAGTAGCACAACTTAACAATAATGACTTTGACTTTATATACATGTCATATGGAACTGACTAGATCTCTTCTTATGAACTTGATGTCCGTGAACTTATTTAATGTTCGCGGACATGTTCGGAAAACAGTACCACTACCTAAAAACTGTGGGGGGGTGGCGGGAGAGTATGTTTGATTGTTATATCATAATATAGGAACATTTAACAAATTCAAAAAGCAGCACACAAACACATTATATATAGTAATACATAAGAAATGTAACCCATATATGTAACACACTAACCATTCATTTAAATACAATATGTTCTGAAATGGAATATACCACAAGAAGATAAATTGGCTTCCAACGTAATTACCTCATAATTACCTCATAATTACCTCACAGACACAACAGAACTGAGAACAGAACTGAGAACAAGACCAGACCCACTGAATACATAGGACTTATCTTACCAGAAATAGTACGTGTACTTCATTTTACTCATATATTTATAAACTTTCTGTATTAGATTAAAAAATATATTATCTTTTTTTTTTCTCACAGAAATGTCTAGTACTCTGGAATGGCTAGAGGACAATTTCCCACATGAAGAAATGTCACAAGATAGTGAAACTAATGGTAAACACTTTATAATATAAACCATTTATTTATTATTTTTTTTATATACATTTAACATATATATTATTTTTTTGTACAGAGCATACCAAAATAGAAAAAACTTCAGAAAACCCTGTTATGGATAACAGTCTTCACAATATAGAAGAAAAAATGGATGTATTGTTGGCTAATTTTAATAATTTAAAAACTTTTGTAGAAAATCATTTCAAACCAAAAACCTCGTACCATTGCCCCACATGTACTTGTCCCTCCTCACCATATCCCAGTCAATTATCCCCAAACCCTCTCTATAATCCAAAACGTTTTCATGAGACTTCCATCCCTTCTTTACCTAATACCAATCATGTTGAAACCCCAAATTCTCCTGTTTTTGTTTCTGTTTCTGCCTCACCTTCTCTGTCATAAATTATTAATATATGTTAAATAAAGTTTAATTTTTATATTGTATTGTGAATAGTTTCCGTTTTTTTTTTTTAAAACAATAAAAGTGTCCGCGGACAGTGCGAGTGTTCTGAAATGTTCGTACATAAACGAAAATGGAGGTGTCCTGAAGAACACTATACCTGTTCGTACTGTTCGCTAGCAAGTTGAAACTGTTCTAATAACACACGTGGTGTCCTGAAATGTTCGTAAAGAAACAAAAATTAAAGTGTTCTAAAGAACACTATATCTGCCCGTAATGTTCGCTAGCAACATGAAACTGTACTAAGAACACACGTGGTGTCCTGAATTGTTCGTAAACAAACAAAAATTAAAGTGTCCTAAAGAACACTATACCTGTTGGTAGTGTTCGCTACCCAATTGAAACTGTTCTAAGAACGCTATTGGTGTCCTGAAATGTTCGTACGTAAACAAAAATGGAGGTGTCCTGAAGAACACTATACCTGTTCGTAGTGTTCGCTACCCAATTGAAACTGTTCTAAGAACACAATGCCTGGATGAATGAAGCTATTGAACGGTTGAAGGCTCTGAGTGACTGCTTATTCTTCCGGTGGTGCTGAGGGGAATCCCCTGGGCTCAGACGACTCTACAGTCCTCTTTCTTTGCCCTGGGCTCAGCCTCCGCCTCCCGCCTCGTTTCCATCCCGCTCCAGGCACTTATGTGCTGGATCGGCCGCCCGCGCACATTGAGGAAGCTGCTCCACTCGAGGACAGCTCCTAAAATCGGTTTTTTAAACTATTCTGTTTAAAGTATTTTGTTTAAAGTATTGCGCTATTGATTTCATTGTTGTTCTCCTGTTATAACAACTGTGCAGTAGTGTGTTTTAACATGCCTGGATGAATGAAGCTATTGAACGATTGAAGGCTCCGAGTGACTGCTTATTCTTCCGGTGGTGCTGAGGGGAATCCCCTGGGCTCAGATGACTCTACAGTCCTCTTTCTTTGCCCTGGGCTCAGCCTCCGCCTCCCGCCTCGTTTCCATCCCGCTCCAGGCACTTATGTGCTGGATCGGCCGCCCGCGCACATTGAGGAAGCTGCTCCACTCGAGGACAGCTCCTAAAATCGGTTTTTTAAACTATTCTGTTTAAAGTATTTTGTTTAAAGTATTGCGCTATTGATTTCATTGTTGTTCTCCTGTTATAACAACTGTGCAGTAGTGTGTTTTAACATGCCTGGATGAATGAAGCTATTGAACGATTGAAGGCTCCGAGTGACTGCTTATTCTTCCGGTGGTGCTGAGGGGAATCCCCTGGGCTCAGATGACTCTACAGTCCTCTTTCTTTGCCCTGGGCTCAGCCTCCGCCTCCCGCCTCGTTTCCATCCCGCTCCAGGCACTTATGTGCTGGATCGGCCGCCCGCGCAGCGGGCGGGCGCAGCGGGCGGGCGCAGCGGGCGCGCCGCCAGCGCGCCGAAGGCGCGCTTAAGGCAAGCCCGTCTGTGCCCGTCCGTGCGGGGACATGCTGGAAGGGCTACTTAGATAGAAATTTTCTAATTTCCTTGGCTCAACCCAACACCAGGTGGCCAGTTGGCTGGAACCTCAACACAGCCTCACCCACCCCCTCCCCCACCGGAAGTACTCATAGCATTGAGCCCACGCTGGATACCCCCACTCTGTGCCTGCTTAACACAAGGTCCCTTCCCGCTCATTCGGGTGAAATCTGGGACCTGTTAACAAATAGGCAACCAGCCTTCTTATGCCTAACCGAAACTTGGCTGACACCGAGCTCGGCACCTACGGTAGTACAAGCCCTCCCCCCCAATTACCGTATCATCCACTATGACCGCCCGCCCCCCAAGCGCGGTGGAGGAATTGCAGTTATTTTTAGAGACAAGTACACGGTTAGCCAGATACCTTGCTCACATACACATACAGGGTAATTCATAGAATTTCGCAGAAAAGTGTCGCAAGCGGCTGGCGCAGAGTGTCCGCGTGCGATTGTCTGCGCCAGGCACGTGCGCTAAAACCGATTTCCGCGCACAGCGTATTCATGGATTTTAGGCTCCCAAACCAGCCGTGGCGCAGAGTATCGCAGCGACCCTGCAGCAGCGCCAGTAACGCCCCCAAGAACGCCCTCGCGCAAGGAAAAGCCATCAAAATCGCTAAATCATCGCAAAGGGCTGTGCTAACCCTGGACCAGTCTACAGGGCTGCCAAACAAGGAACGCAAAGCGGGTAACGTTCATATCAGGGGTACGCGTGAAGTTATACACGCGATTAGCCAGGGTACGTGTATTACAGGGGTACGCGTAAAGTTTTACACGCGATTAGCCAGGGCACGTGTATCACAGGGGTACGCAGGAATTATCACACGCGATTTGGCTGGGTACGTGTATTACAGGGGTACACGGGAAGTTCTACACGCGATTCGGCTGGGTACGTGTATTACAGGGGTGCGCGGGAATTCTCACATGCGATTTGGCCAGGTACGTGTATTACAGGGGTGCGCGGGAATTGTCACACGCGATTTGGCTTGGTACGTGTATTACAGGGGTGCGTGGGAAGTTCTACACGCGATTGGCCAGGGTACGTGTATTACAGGGGTACGTCGGAATTATCACACGCGATTTGGCTGGGTACGTGTATTACAGGGGTACACGGGAAGTTCTACACGCGATTCGGCTGGGTACGTGTATTACAGGGGTGCGCGGGAATTCTCACATGCGATTTGGCCAGGTACGTGTATTACAGGGGTGTGCGGGAATTATCACACGCAATTAGGCTGGGTGGGTCCTCACAGGTGTTCCCTGTACACCCTCCACGGCCCCTGCAGGCAGCCCACAAAACAGGGGACTACCCCGCACACCTGCTCATGTCCCCCTGCACCCCCACCCCCCAGCAGTGCAGGGGCAGCCTCCACCAAGCCCCCACCCATGTCTCCCAACACCCCCACCCCCCAGCAGTGCAGGGGCAGCCTCCACCAGGCCCCCACTCATGTCTCCCACCACCCCCACCCCCCAGCATCCAGGGGCACCCTCCACCAGGCCCCCACCCATGTCTCCCACCACCCCCAACCCCCAGCCACCAGGGGCACCCTCCACCAGGCCCCCACTCATGTCTCCGACCACCCCCACCCCCCAGCATCCAGGGGCACCCTCCACCAGGCCCCCACCCATGTCTCCCACCACCCCCAGCATCCAGGGGCACCCTCCACCAGGCTCCCACCCATGTCTCCCACCACCCCCACCCCCCCGCCACCAGGGGCACCCTCCACCAGGCCCCCACTCATGTCTCCCACCACCCCCACCCCCCAGCATCCAGGGGCACCCTCCACCAGGCCCCCACCCATGTCTCCCACCACCCCCACCCCCCAGCAGTGCAGGGGCAGCCTCCACCAGGACCCCACTCATGTCCCCTATCACCCCCACCCCCCCGCCACCAGGGGCACCCTCCACCAGGCCCCCATCCATGTCTCCCACCACCCCCACCCCCCAGCAGTGCAGGGGCACCCTCCACCAGGCCCCCACTCATGTCCCCTATCACCCCCACCCCACCCGCCACCAGGGGCACCCTCCACCAGGCCCCCATCCATGTCTCCCACCACCCCCACCCCCCAGCAGTGCAGGGGCACCCTCCACCAGGCCCCCACTCATGTCCCCTATCACCCCCACCCCCCCCGCCAACAGGGGCACCCTTCACAAGGCCCCCATCCATGTCTCCCACCACCCCCACCCCCCGCCACCAGGGGCACCCTCCACCAGGCCCCCATCCATGTCTCCCACCACCCCCACCCCCCAGCAGTGCAGGGGCACCCTCCACCAGGCCCCCACTCATGTCCCCTATCACCCCCACCCCCCCCGCCACCAGGGGCACCCTTCACAAGGCCCCCATCCATGTCTCCCACCACCCCCACCCCCCAGCCACCAGGGGCACCCTCCACCAGGTCCCCATCCATGTCTCCCACCACCCCCACCCCCCAGCAGTGCAGGGGCACCCTCCACCAGGCCCCCACCCATGTCCCCTATCACCCCCACCCCCCAGCAGTGCAGGGGCACCCTCCACCAGGCCCCCACTCATGTCCCCTATCACCCCCACCCCCCAGCCACCAGGGGCACCCTCCACCAGGCCCCCACTCATGTCTCCCACCACCACCACCCCCCAGCATCCAGGGGCACCCTCCACCAGGCCCCCACCCATGTCTCCCACCACCCCCACCCCCCAGCCACCAGGGGAACCCTCCACCAGGCCCCCACTCATGTCTCCCACCACCCCCACCCCCCAGCAGTGCAGGGGCAGCCTCCACCACGCCCCCACTCATGTCCCCTATCACCCCCACCCCCCCGCCACCAGGGGCACCCTCCACCAGGCCCCCATCCATGTCTCCCACCACCCCCACCCCCCAGCAGTGCAGGGGCACCCTCCACCAGGCCCCCACTCATGTCCCCTATCACCCCCACCCCCCCGCCACCAGGAGCACCCTCCACCAGGCCCCCATCCATGTCTCCCACCACCCCCACCCCCCAGCAGTGCAGGGGCACCCTCCACCAGGCCCCCACTCATGTCCCCTATCACCCCCACCCCCCGCCACCAGGGGCACCCTCCACCAGGCCCCCACTCATGTCTCCCACCACCCCCACCCCCCAGCATCCAGGGGCACCCTCCACCAGGCCCCCACCCATGTCTCCCACCACCCCCACCCCCCAGCATCCAGGGGCACCCTCCACCAGGCTCCCACCCATGTCTCCCACCACCCCCACCCCCCCGCCACCAGGGGCACCCTCCACCAGGCCCCCACTCATGTCCCCTATCACCCCCACCCCCCCCGCCACCAGGGGCACCCTCCACCAGGCCCCCATCCATGTCTCCCACCACCCCCACCCCCCAGCAGTGCAGGGGCACCCTCCACCAGGCCCCCACTCATGTCCCCTATCACCCCCACCCCCTGCCACCAGGGGCACCCTCCACCAGGCCCCCACTCATGTCTCCCACCACCCCCACCCCCCAGCATCCAGGGGCACCCTCCACCAGGCCCCCACCCATGTCTCCCACCACCCCCACCCCCCAGCATCCAGGGGCACCCTCCACCAGGCTCCCACCCATGTCTCCCACCACCCCCACCCCCCCGCCACCAGGGGCACCCTCCACCAGACCCCCACTCATGTCTCCCACCACCCCCACCCCCCAGCATCCAGGGGCACCCTCCACCAGGCCCCCACCCATGTCTCCCACCACCCCCACCCCCCAGCCACCAGGGGCACCCTCCACCAGGCCCCCACCCATGTCTCCCACCACCCCCACCCCCCAGCAGTGCAGGGGCAGCCTCCACCAGGACCCCACTCATGTCCCCTATCACCCCCACCCCCCCGCCACCAGGGGCACCCTCCACCAGGCCCCCATCCATGTCTCCCACCACCCCCACCCCCCAGCAGTGCAGGGGCAGCCTCCACCAGGCCCCCACTCATGTCCCCTATCACCCCCACCCCCCCCGCCACCAGGGGCACCCTCCACCAGGCCCCCATCCATGTCTTCCACCACCCCCACCCCCCAGCAGTGCAGGGGCACCCTCCACCAGGCCCCCACTCATGTCCCCTATCACCCCCACCCCCCCCGCCACCAGGGGCACCCTTCACAAGGCCCCCATCCATGTCTCCCACCACCCCCACCCCCCCGCCACCAGGGGCACCCTCCACCAGGCCCCCATCCATGTCTCCCACCACCCCCACCCCCCAGCAGTGCAGGGGCACCCTCCACCAGGCCCCCACTCATGTCCCCGATCACCCCCAACCCCACTGCCACCAGGGGCACCCTTCACAAGGCCCCCATCCATGTCTCCCACCACCCCCACCCCCCAGCCACCAGGGGCACCCTCCACCAGGCCCCCATCCATGTCTCCCACCACCCCCACCCCCCAGCAGTGCAGGGGCACCCTCCACCAGGCCCCCACCCATGTACCCTATCACCCCCACCCCCCAGCAGTGCAGGGGCACCCTCCACCAGGCCCCCACTCATGTCCCCTATCACCCCCACCCCCCAGCCACCAGGGGCACCCTCCACCAGGCCCCCACTCATGTCTCCCACCACCACCACCCCCCAGCATCCAGGGGCACCCTCCACCAGGCCCCCACCCATGTCTCCCACCACCCCCACCCCCCAGCCACCAGGGGCACCCTCCACCAGGCCCCCACTCATGTCTCCCACCACCCCCACCCCCCAGCAGTGCAGGGGCAGCCTCCACCACGCCCCCACTCATGTCCCCTATCACCCCCACCCCCCCACCACCAGGGGCACCCTCCACCAGGCTCCCATCCATGTCTCCCACCACCCCCACCCCCCAGCAGTGCAGGGGCACCCTCCACCAGGCCCCCACTCATGTCCCCTATCACCCCCACCCCCCCGCCACCAGGGGCACCCTCCACCAGGCCCCCACTCATGTCTCCCACCACCCCCACCCCCCAGCAATCAGGGGCACCCTCCACCAGGCCCCCACCCATGTTTCCCACCACCCCCACCCCCCAGCCACCAGGGGCACCCTCCACCGGGCCCCCACTCATGTCTCCCACCACCCCCACCCCCAGCAGTGCAGGGGCAGCCTCCACCAGGCCCCCACTCATGTCCCCTATCACCCCCACCCCCCCGCCACCAGGGGCACCCTCCACCAGGCCCCCATCCATGTCTCACACCACCCCCACCCCCCAGAAGTGCAGGGGCAGCCTCCACCAGGCCCCCACTCATGTCCCCTATCACCCCCACCCCCCCGCCACCAGGGGCACCCTCCACCAGGCCCCCATCCATGTCTCCCACCACCCCCACCCCCCAGCAGTGCAGGGGCACCCTCCACCAGGCCCCCACTCATGTCTCCCACCACCCCCACGCCCCAGCATCCAGGGGCACCCTCCACCAGGCCCCCACCCATGTCTCCCACCACCCCCACCCCCACGAAGTGCAGGGGCAGCCTCCACCAGGCCCCCACTCATGTCCCCTATCACCCCCACCCCCCCGCCACCAGGGGCACCCTTCACAAGGCCCCCATCCATGTCTCCCACCACCCCCACCCCCCCGCCACCAGGGGCACCCTCCACCAGGCCCCCATCCATGTCTCCCACCACCCCCACCCCCCAGCAGTGCAGGGGCACCCTCCACCAGGCCCCCACTCATGTCCCCTATCACCCCCACCCCCCCGCCACCAGGGGCACCCTTCACAAGGCCCCCATCCATGTCTCCCACCACCCCCACCCCCCAGCCACCAGGGGCACCCTCCACCAGGCCCCCATCCATGTCTCCCACCACCCCCACCCCCCAGCAGTGCAGGGGCTCCCTCCACCAGGCCCCCACCCATGTCCCCTATCACCCCCCAGCAGTGCAGGGGCACCCTCCACCAGGCCCCCACTCATGTCCCCTATCACCCCCACCCCCCAGCCACCAGGGGCACCCTCCACCAGGCCCCCACTCATGTCTCCCACCACCACCACCCCCCAGCATCCAGGGCACCCTCCACCAGGCCCCCACCCATGTCTCCCACCACCCCTACCCCCCAGCCACCAGGGGCACCCTCCACCAGGCCCCCACTCATGTCCCCCACCACCCCCACCCCCCAGCAGTGCAGGGGCAGCCTCCACCACGCCCCCACTCATGTCCCCTATCACCCCCACCCCCCCGCCACCAGGGGCACCCTCCACCAGGCCCCCATCCATGTCTCCCACCACCCCCACCCCCCAGCAGTGCAGGGGCACCCTCCACCAGGCCCCCACTCATGTCCCCTATCACCCCCACCCCCCGCCACCAGGGGCACCCTCCACCAGGCCCCCACTCATGTCTCCCACCACCCCCACCCCCCAGCATCCAGGGGCACCCTCCACCAGGCCCCCACCCATGTCTCCCACCACCCCCACCCCCCAGCCACCAAGGGCACCCTCCACCAGGCCCCCACTCATGTCTCCCACCACCCCCACCCCCCAGCAGTGCAGGGGCAGCCTCCACCAGGCCCCCACCCATGTCTCCCACCACCCCCACCCCCCAGCAGTGCAGGGGCAGCCTCGACCAGGCCCCCACTCATGTCCCCTATCACCCCCACCCCCCGCCACCAGGGGCACCCTCCACCAGACCCCCATCCATGTCTCCCACCACCCCCACCCCCCAGCAGTGCAGGGGCACCCTCCACCAGGCCCCCACCCATGTCCCCTATCACCCCCACCCCCCAGCCACCAGGGGCACCCTCGACCAGGCCCCCACCCATGTCTCCCACCACCCCCACCCCCCAGCAGTGCAGGGGCAGCCTCCACCAGGCCCCCACTCATGTCTACCACCACCCCCATCCCCACCCCCCAGCCACCAGGGGCACCCTCCACCAGGCCCCCACCCATGTCTCCCACCACCCCCAGCCCCCAGCAGTGCAGGGGCAGCCTCCACCAGGCCCCCACCCATGTCTCCTACCACCCCCACCCCCCAGCGCTGTGGGGCACCTGCCAGCAGGCCCCCACCCATGTACAACCCATGTCTCCCACCACCCCCACCCCCCAGCCACCAGGGGCATCCTCCACCAGGACACCAACTTCCCTGGCACTGAAGCTGGTGCCCCTCTGCCTCCTTGGCCGGGGGTTGCCACTGGTGCCAGATGTTGTAGTGCCCGACATGGCAACCCCAGAGGCAGGAGTGGGTGGGCAACTGGGTCCTGGGGCTGGGCTGTGGGGCGACGGAAAAGCAGTCGGGAGCCTTTGGTTCCAGCAGGGGTGGTCACAGCAACAGCACCCCTGGCTGATGTGCAGGCAGCAAATGGCAGGGCACGTGGGCAGCAGGCAGTCAGGCAGCAGCAGATGTCAGGTGGGAGCGTGCTCAGGGCTCTGGGGGGCAGTAATTTGGCCTCCTGGGCAGGAGCGTGGTCTTTCGTGTGTGAACGCGTGGACAGCTTGATACGTAGTGAGTGATTTTGCACGTGAAAATCCCACACGTCTGCGTGTAAATCGATGAAAGGCCCTTAGCGCGTAAACGCGTATGCGCGTCTATGAAGTCACGTGCACGCGTAGGAAAAAGTTGCGTGGCACGTCCGAGTGTCAAAGGGTGTTATTGGTGGAAATAGCCCTACACGCAGAAGTGTCAAAGCGTGTAATTGGTGCAAATGGACCTACACGCAGAAGTGTCAAAGCGTGTAATTGGTGCAAATGGACATACACGCAGAAGTGACAAAGCGTGTAATTGGTGCAAATGGACCTACACGCAGAAGTGACAAAGCGTGTAATTGGTGGGAATGGGCCTAGCACGTACACGCCGCGTAAGTGACGCTGTACGTGTGGGCCTGCATATAAGGTATGTGTAGAACACCAATTCCTTGTACTGCTTTTCGTGGAGAGCGAGTGGGTGAATTCTGTACTTCTTGTCGTTTCACACGCGATTTACTTCACAGTGTTTCAAGTTCGTACTCCCTGTTACCTCTTGACAGCTTTTTCTATTTTTTCTCTTGTACTGGTTTACCTGGGCCTGTTCCCTCAAACAGTGTTCCCTTCTACTGTTGTCCTGTCTCCTCAGACAGCGTACATATCTTCTTTTGGCGGGGGTGTTGCCAACCAAACGCGCTCATTTTTCACGCTCTTTTACCTGGCAGACGGTGAGTCACGCACGTATCTAACATCTGTGCTTGCCCCGTGTGTAGCCTACCCCTTCAGAGGTCATTCTAGGCTGCGTGTGACACGCATACGTTCATTTTTGTGTTACTGGGTGCCACAGCGTAGTGCAGGTTTTTCTTTCTGCACACATGGTCTAGGAGGGGTTGCGTGCACGTCATCTCCCTTTTTTGGGCCTCCTGTGCGTTGCGTGACCCGTCATCTTTCCCCAGGGGTTACATTCAGCCTTGCTAGAGCACTAGGGTACAATTACCATCTGGTACCCAACCCCTTTGACCCCCAATTGCCCAGGACAATAGTCTACATCCACTCCCATACGCACATTAACATCAGTGCCATGGCTGGGAGGCGAGGATTCCGTAAGGGTGGCAAAGGTGGAAGAGCCACAAGTGGTGGCCGTGGTGGATCCGTTAGGGGACGTGGTCGTAACTTGCAGGGTGAGCCTGTCCCCCCATGTGTGGAGGACCAGTCACGGGCACCCATAATCCCCCCTCCCCCCCTCCCATTGAGGCTGATGTGGCTGACACCATCCATGCTCAGCCCTTGTTGGACCAGCCCATTGTGGCACCAGACCTGGCTGACTCCATGGCTGACTTCCAGGTCAGCAGGGCTACGACACGTGCGCTGGTGCACGTTGATGCCATCATGCCACGTGGATCTGGGGCAGCAAGGTCATCTGCTGCACCAAGGAGGCAGGGCGGAGAGGCTGCAGGGGCAGCTGCGGCTCCATCCACCCCAGCCCTCACACACCCAGCCAGGACAGTGTCGGTCCTAGTCCATGCTGCTGACATTCCCCCTGACACCATCACACTAGAGCCAATGCCTGCACCAACTCCCATGCTGAGTGTGCAATCCCACACTCCTGATACAGAGTCCACCAGGGCTCCTGCCCCTAGTGTCCAGAGCGGCGCAGGACACTCAGGATCACCACCACCTTCCAAGCGGAAGAGGAAGAGTGCTCGTCCGGCACAGGCTGATGCCCCAGACACGGCTACACAGTCCGGCCCGTCCAGGAAGCCCAGCTTCACGGATGACGAACTGAATGCACTTGTCGAGTATGTGTCCGGACATGACAACGAGATGGTCATTGTTGCAGGATCCAAGACCACACCTGCACAACGCCAGGCACACTGGCAGACCGTTGCGGACATCGTAAGTGCCCTTGGAATCGTGAGGCGCACAGCCAATGATTGCTATAAGCGCTGGAATGACCTAAAGCGCAGGGCAAAGAGTAAACTGGCCTCAAGTCATGCCGCAACTCTAGTGACTGGAGGTGGGTCTCCAGTAGTAGACATGGAACTCACTCCACATGAGTCAGTCGCTGGGACCTACGTCACGGAGGAACAGATCCAAGGCGTGGGAGATCTGGCTGATTACGAGACATTGTCCGGTGAGTGCACATGCATGTGTGTGTCATCCATGTGCATGGTGTGTGTGTGAGGGCTTCTGTTTGTGTGCCAGGTGAGAGTGTGTGCACCTGAGTCGTATGGGTCAGCCATGTGCTTCATGCAATACTTCCTGCGCAGCTGCATTTGGCCATAGCAGTATCCCTTCTGCCAACAGTAGACATCTAGCCCAACTGCACGCCAGTTGCCCTTGAAGTGTCACCTTGCCACAACATAGTTGCTTATTTTTCACTGTTCATTCAGTCAGATTGTTTGCATTCCCCCACTTTTACTAGCCATGTCGCTGTCCACTAGTCACATGTCTGACATGGCTATGGTAAAGTGGAGTGACTTTGTTACCTGGATATCATTTGTACACACATGTCCCTGTGCAATTGGACCATTTCAGACTGGCAGCTCCAGGTGAAAAATCTGACCTGTTAGAATTAGAAAAGCAATTACATGCGGGAACTGGACTGAATGAATAGGTGCTGCCCTCCTCTCCATCTTCACTCAATAGCAATGGTACATGCCATCTGTGTGATGGCATGTGTGTTTCACCTGGCAATCACAGGCCAATGTGTGATGCCACTGCCAGGCAGCATGCAGAAAATGTGTTCATCTTCCATCTTGGTGTCATCAGTGTGTGCCATTTGCCTGCACTTCATACGCAGTGAGGGTGCATGCATGGGAGGGTTTTAGTCATGTGGGACATGTGTCAATCAAGTACTGGTTCTCTTGCTTCTCAGCCCTCATTGTGTGCCATGGTGCTAATGCCTGTTTCCATTTCTTTGTTTTCATGTCTTTGCAGGGGAAGATGCACCTGATACTGCTGGGGTTGTGGAGATGGTGCAGACCTAGGAGGAGTCCGAGGGCCGACCAACCACCAGTGAGGGACGTGGTGTGGTGGTGGGGGAGAACCCACAAGTGCTGCAGGTCGTGCTCTCAAGGGGTGTCTCTGGCTGCACCTCCCCCGAGCTGTACTCAGGTGTTGATTCGGATGAGACCTACGTGCCGTCGCAGGTGAGTGTTCCAGGGAGGGATTCTGTTCTGTCTCACCCACCTGCACCAGGGTCAGAACCCTCCATGGGGATGTCAGTGTTGGCAGCTACGCCTTTGGTGGTTACGGATGCAGGGTCACACTCCGCGACATCTGATCCTGTTCCTGGGCCAGCAGATCAGAGGGGGAATGCAGTCCTGCAGCCTCAGGCAGTGCCGGCACAGCAAGGCGCAGTTCGCCTTGCCCCAGACAGGTGTGGTGCCCGCCGACGTGGTGGCCGTACGCCACCTGGCAATACCGCATGGGAGCAATCCATTTACGGTATGGCAACCCAACAGGCTGCATCATCCGAGATGATGGCTCAGGCCATGGATAGGGTGGCCACTTCCATTGTCCCCCCAGAAAGGCTGATGGAGCGACTAGAGCAGGCAACCGACTCCATCTGCCAGTCACACAGGGAGGACATGTTGGGGTCCAACAGGGACAGGCGGGCAGCACTGGCGACTCTGCAGGAGGCCATCTCCATTGAGTCCCAGGGCCACAGGGAAGCCCTGAGGCAGGAGCTCCTTCACCTCAGGACGACTCTTGTTGAGCTTGAGGCTTCAACACACCAAAGGACAGAACAGCAGTTGGAGCGTCTCACCCGTACGCTCTCAGCTGAGATGCAGGCAACGAGGGCGGAGGTCCGGGCATCCCGTGAGTTGTTGCATGGGGACCTCCGCACACTCATCCTCCAGAACCAGACCTACCACACCCGCATGCTTGCAGCCATGGAGGAGCAGACTAGGGCCTACACAAGGACCTCTAGTCTGGAGATGGGGTCCATGTTGGCAGCAGTGCACCTACAACTCTACATGGCGCCAACACTGCACAGTTGGTAGTGGTGGGAGTGCAGGCATTTCCAGGTGGTGAGACTACTAATATGTAACATTTGTGATGTCATGTTAATGGTAGTACGTGCTCAAGTATGTTGTTGGTCCGGCATTGCTGTGAGCATTTCAGGTGTTGCAGGTTTCTAATAGGGACACTGTACATAGTGACACAAGTGTCATGTTGTGGGGATTACTTTGTTTACCTGCAAATAGCATGACATGGCACGGTGTGTCATGTGGCGGTGCTGGGGTTGGGTTGGCTGACATGGCACTGTCCTCTTGTTGCATTTTGCAAGTGGGTATTCTTTTTAGCTGCTTGAATGTGTAACTCCACAAAACTGCATTGGTGGTGTCTGTGTGGGTAGGGATGCACACATTGTGACACTTCCAGGTGAACAATCTCAGGCTGATATGGTATTCACGGTTCATTCTCCAGACATTCAGGATCAGTGTCAGGTTGAGTCATCATTGATTGTCAGATGGAATGTGCCAGGGCAGTGTGCATTCCACAGGGGTGTGATTTCTATGTGAAGTAATTAGCCACTAGCTGTGTACGGGCTGCCTCCCCCCGTGCCCTTTCCCCTCCCATGCGCAGCGGCTGTGCATGTGGTTGGGGATGTGGGGCCACCACCATGTCCACGGCCAGGCCCCGGCGTGTTGCAACGTTGTGCAGGACACATGCTGCCACTATGATCCTGCACACTACTGGGGGAGCGTATAACAGCTGGCCGCCAGAACGGTCAAGGGAGCGAAAGCGTGACTTTAGCACTCCGAATGAGCGCTCCACTATGCCCCGGGTCGTAATGTGGGCTGTGTTATATCTTACCTCGGGTGGCGTGGTGGGGTTCCGAATTGGCGTCATCATGTGGGGGCTGAGAGGGTAGGCACTGTCCCCTGTGGAGGTGGTCATTGGTATCATTGGTGGGGTTGTGACCTTGCTCAGTATCCAACATGCATGCATGTGCAGTGGCATACATACTCACCAAGCAGCCATGTATCGCCATGCCGCCCAGCTTCTAGGTCCCGGTTTAGGGTGGACATTCGGTAAATGAAGCTGTCGTGGGTGGACCCGGGATAGTTGGCATATACTGAGGTGATGATTCCCTTGGCATTACATGCTACCTGCACGTTGATGGAATGCCAGTGCTTGCGGTTCCTATAGATGTGCTCAGATGCCCTGGGGGGACGTAGAGCCACATGGGTGCAGTCGATGGCACCTAGCACTTTGGGGAATCGTGCCACACCGTAAAAATCCAGGGCGGCAGCATGCCTTTCTGCAGGTGTTCTGGGCAGATATATGTGCCTGCGGACTGATGGGCGTGCAGTGATGATGTTCAAGACCTGGTGTAGGCAGCGTGACTGGGTGGCCTGTGACACCCCACCCACTATGGCACTTGTCCGCTGAAATGATCCAGTGGCTAAGAAGTGCAGTACATTGAGGACCTTCTCCAGGGGGCTGAGTGCTTGGGAGCACAGGGTGGGTGATGTGAGGTCATCCTCCCACTCACTCACCAGGTCCAGTATTATGTGTGGTGGAAACCTGTACCTCCCATACACCTGGTCATCAGGCATCCCGAAAAGGCTGGTTCTGGGTGTGAATATTCTGGCCCTGACTATCCTCCTCCTCCTCCTTTGGTAGCCCACTGCCACTGCTGCTAGGAACGGTATGTTCATCCTGGCGTCTGAGCTTGTTATTGTTAAAGTGCGCAAATTTATGCTTTGCGCGTGTTCTAGGCGAGCGTGTGACCCGCGCACCCCTGGAATCCAGTTCCCAGTCCAATATCGTGTGGAAATTCCCACGCACCACGGGATACAGGTGCGCTGACGTACTTGCGTGTGTAAGTGCCCGCGCACCCATGAAATACACGTACATAGGCCAATCGCGTGTACGCGCACTTTTGTCCAATTACACGCTGACGTGCAGTATTTCCACGTGTCCTGCGTCATCACGTGCTGAGTGGGGAACACCCGTGCGGGTCACGTCACAGACGCGCTTACGCGCTGAGGGACTCTGGTCCAATAGAATAGTGTATGCGTGCTGACGCACTTACGCGCTAAGGGCCTTTCCTCGGATTTCACGCTGACGTGCAGGATTTTCACGTGCCAAATCACTCCGTATCAAGCTGGCCACGCGAAAACACACGGAAGACCACGCTCCTGCCCAGAAGGCCGAGTTACTGCCCCCCAGTGCCCCGAGCAGCCTCCCACGTGCCATCTGCTGCTGCCTGCCTGCCTGCCTGCCTGCTGCCACCGTGCCCTGCCATTTGGTGCCTGCACATCAGCCATCTGCAGGGGTCCAGTTGCTGTGTCCACCCCTGCTGGAACTGAAGACTCCCGACTGGGATTACATCGCTCCACAGCCCAGCCCCAGGACCCAGTTTCCCACCCACACCTGCCTCTGGGGTTGCCATGTCGGGCACTTCCACATCTGGCACCAGTGGCAACCCCAGGCCAGAGGGGCAGAGGGGCACCAGCTTCACTGCCACCGAAGTTGGTGTCCTGGTGGAGCATGTCCTGGGGCAGTATGATGCCCTCTTTGGATCGTCCCGCGCCAGCAAGGAAGGACGGAAGAGGATCTGGGCCGACTGTGTGGTTGCCATCAACGCGGAGGGGGTGGCAACCCGCAATGTCCTGAAGATCAAGAAGCGCTGGGAGGACTTGAGGTCCAGGACCCTTGTGAAGGCCCGGCGCCTCGTGGAGGGGGGCCGGGGCCGCATGAGTTCCATCCAGATGAGGGTCCTGGAACGCGTACGCCCAGCGCTCCACGCCCAGATCCTTGAGAGGGAGGCCCGTCTGGAGTTGAGCGGTAAGTGTCCAAGCATTACTGTGTGAGACAGGGCATGTTGCGGTGTGCTGGTTCTATGATACTTGCCTGTATGTGTGCCATAGGCCATGTATGCATGTATGTGTGCAGGGACATCATAGTAATGCATGTGCGACCAGTGATGTGTGACCCACATGGTTGTTGCATGTGTTCAAATGCCGCAAGGGGAGCCCTATGCAGATTTTGAACATGAGAGCATGCCAGTCTCTGTACCTGGACATGGGTGGGGGTGAGGGATGGGTGCTGATGCCAGGTACATATATGGTAGCCATGTCTGTATGCCTGACCTGCGTGTCTGTGACTTGTGCATGCCATGGATGCATGACACATGTGTGTGACAATGCACAGATTCAGTGAAGCAGCCAAATTACCCTTGTATCCGCTGTGTTTGGTGTGTTTGGGGCCAAATGGATGTGACTGAGGTGAAGTGTGTGCATGTGATAGGCATGAGCCATGATGCATGTGAGTTACATATCATTGAATGTTTCAAGAGTCCATTGGACATGCATGGAAATGTCCATGGCGTGCACCATGCCTGTTACTGTGTGTGTTTTGCCTGGACTGACCCATGTGTTGTGGAGGGACATGATGGAAGTGTACTTTGACAGTGGTGCTCATCTGCTATTGCTTCCTGTCTAGGGGACCATTGTGCAGTACCCTGATGCTTGTGTTCTTTGTCTCCCTCTACGCAGCGGCTAGTGAAGAAGAGGGCGGAGACGGCGCTGTGGAGCAAGGCGGCGGGGATGCCCCACGGCTGCAGCGGAAGGGGTGGGTGAGCCCCCACAGGGGCCTGCTACGGTGGGAGACGGTGAGGAGCCATCCAGGTTGGTGGTTTGCACAGAGGAGGAGGAGGCCGCCACTGGGGCACACATGGGGCCTGGTGGGGGCATCCCTGCTGGTGCAAGTGGTGCAGTCCAGGGCCAGGGGCAGGAGGCAGCACAGGTCACCGTGGAGGGGCCTGTGCATGTCGCTGTCCCTGACCCTGTGAGTGCACCACCATGCACCAGCAGGGATGCCCCGTCCCAGGCCCGTCCGCAGGTAGAGGGGATGTCTATGTCACCTGACTCCCCTCCACCTGCGGACGTGGGAACCCCTGGCCGTGTGGAGAAGGTCCTGATTGGGGTCGCGATGCGCACGGCTGTGATTCGTGATGCCGTGCATGCTTCCCGGGAGGAGCACGCACGTCATCACGAAGTGCACCGTGCCTACGTGGCCCAATTGGGATTGGCCATGTTCGGGGGTTTGCTGCATGTGTTGGCCAATCTGGCGGCCCTCTCCTCCTCTGTGCAGGCTATACACCAGTCGTTCTCCTTGCCGTCTTCCGGCCCAGATGCCACCAGGGCCCCCTGTGGACCTGCCCCGACCAATGCAGCCAGCTCGGTGGGGATCCCATCCCTGCCACAGTTGGGAGTCGGAGGTCCAGCAGGGGTGGACAACACAGCAACTGGACCCCAGCAGATGGAAGATGTGACAGCATCATCGGGCAGGGCACGTGCACGACGGCGTCGGTGGTTTCCATCAGCCTGGATGCCGTCGTGCTGGCAGAGGCAGTGGCGTCGGAGGCAGCAGCAGGCTCGACGTGGGAGGCATCATGGCTCGGGGGCCATCAAGATCAGAGGGGCAGGCATCGGCCGGAGGGCAGGGCAACCCTGGGATGGTGGTGTCTTCCGTGTGGGAGCAGTTGGTCCAGCGGATAGGTGCGGAGCGGCAGCGGGCGGAAGAGGAGCGGCTCACCATGGTCAGGGCGGAGTTCTCCATGCGTCGGGCGTTGAGGCGGGCTGAGTGCCTCGAGGAAGCTCGCAGGGAGTTTGAGCTGAACATGGGGTTATCCCTGCGAGACCTCGGGGCCAGGACAGAGTCCCGCCTCCAGGACATCGACATGGAGTTCGATGATGCCCTGGCCAGCAACATCACCGAGTGAGCCGCAGGACTTGCCCGCTGCCTTTTTATATAGTTATTTAGTTAGTTAGTGTTATGTTTCCTTTATTCATTTTTATTTTTTTGGACCGCTCGGACAATGGCCACTTTTTTGTAGATATTTTTTTCATTAGGTAGTAGTAGGTTTCATTTATGGTGTTGGGCTCATGGACCCTGGAATATTCGTGTATATAGTTTGCTTTTTGAAGAAACATTTTTTTTATTGATTATTGTGTTCACCATGAGGAAATGGTTTTTCATTATTTTCCTTCCACATGACATTGCTTTGGACAACATTTGTTTTTGGATTACTTTGTTTTTTTTATTTTTACATTTGTTCTCGGACATGGACCATTTATTTTGTTATCCCCATTGTTGTATGTTTGATTTGTTTACTTATTTTTCATCTTTAATACATGTTTTTTTAACTTTCACTTGTGGTATTTTCTCATTGGTTTCATACATGTCATGATATGGGTTTTGACATTCACTTGCACCCGTTGTGTATGTGTGTGTGACGGACATGTGTTCATTTACATACTTGCCATTGGGGTTGTATCATGTAATTGCATTCACTATGTGGGTGGATGCAATCCTTGCCTGGGTGTTTGTGCTGGGTATGCTGCCCATTACTGCCATGATTGAGTATCGTCAGGACCTGGGGGCAGGGGGACATGTGTGGGTGCCTGGTGGAGGCTGCCCCTGCACTTCTGGGGGGTGGGGGTGGTGGGAGACATGAGTGGGGGCCTGGTGGAGGCTGCCCCTGGATGGTGGGGGGTGGGGGTGGTGGGAGACATGCGTGGGGGCCTGGTGGAGGCTGCCCCTGGATGGTGGGGGGTGGGGGTGGTGGGAGACATCAGTGGGGGCCTGGTGGAGGGTGCCCCTGGTGACTGGGGGGGTGGGGGTGGTGGGAGACATGGGTGGGGGCCTGGTGGAGGGTGCCCCTGGTGGCTGGGGGGTGGGGGTGGTGGGAGACATGAGTGGGGGCCTGGTGGAGGCTGCCCCTGCACTGCTGGGGGGTGGGGGTGGTGGGAGACATGGGTGGGGGCCTGGTGGAGGGTGCCCCTGGTGGCTGGGGGGTGGGGGTGGTGGGAGACATGAGTGGGGGCCTGGTGGAGGCTGCCCCTGGTGACTGGGAGGGTGGGGGTGGTGGGAGACATGAGTGGGGGCCTGGTGGAGGGTGCCCCTGGTGGCGGGGGGGTGGGGGTGATAGGGGACATGAGTGGGGGCCTGGTGGGGGCTGCCCCTGCACTGCTGGGGGGTGGGGGTGGTGGGAGACATGAGTGGGGGCCTGGTGGAGGGTGCCCATGGCGGCAGGGGATGGTGGGGGTGGTGGGAGACATGAGTGGGGGCCTGGTGGAGGCTGCCCCTGGATGGTGGGGGTTGGGGGTGCTGGGAGACATGAATGGGGGACTGGTGGAGGGTGCCCCTGGTGACTGGGGGGGTGGGGGTGGTGGGAGACATGAGTGGGGGCCTGGTGGAGGCTGCCCCTGGTGACTGGGGGGGTGGGGTGGTGGTCAACATGAGTGGGGGCCTGGTGGAGGGTGCCCCTGGATGGTGGGGGGTGGGGGTGGTGGGAGACATGAGTGGGGGCCTGGTGGAGGCTGCCCCTGATGACTGTGGGGGTGGGGGTGGTGGGAGACATGAGTGGGGGCCTGGTGGAGGGTGCCCCTGGTGGCGGGGGGGTGGGGGTGATAGGGGACATGAGTGGGGGCCTGGTGGGGGCTGCCCCTGCACTGCTGGGGGGTGGGGGTGGTGGGAGACATTAGTGGGGGCCTGGTGGAGGCTGCCCCTGCACTGCTGGGGGGTGGGGGTGGTGGGAGACATGAGTGGGGGCCTGGTGGAGGCTGCCCCTGGATGGTGGGGGGTGGGGGTGCTGGGAGACATGACTGGGGGCCTGGTGGAGGCTGCCCCTGGATGGTGGGGGGTGGGGGTGGTGGGAGACATGAGTGGGGGCCTGGTGGAGGGTGCCCCTGGTGACTGGGGGGGTGGGGGTGGGGGGAGACATGGGTGGGGGCCTGGTGGAGGGTGCCTCTGGTGGCTGGGGGGTGGGGGTGGTGGGAGACATGAGTGGGGCCTGGTGGAGGCTGCCCCTGCACTGCTGGGGGGTGGGGGTGGTGGGAGACATGGGTGGGGGCCTGGTGGAGGGTGCCCCTGGTGGCTGGGGGGTGGGGGTGGTGGGAAACATGAGTGGGGGCCTGGTGGAGGCTGCCCCTGGTGACTGGGGGGGTGGGGGTGGTGGGAGACATGAGTGGGGGCCTGGTGGAGGGTGCCCCTGGTGGCGGGGGGTGGGGGTGATAGGGGACATGAGTGGGGGCCTGGTGGGGGCTGCCCCTGCACTGCTGGGGGGTGGGGGTGGTGGGAGACATGAGTGGGGGCCTGGTGGAGGGTGCCCATGGTGGCAGGGGGGTGGGGGTGGTGGGAGACATGAGTGGGGGCCTGGTGGAGGCTGCCCCTGGATGGTGGGGGGTGGGGGTGGTGGGAGACATGAGTGGGGGCCTGGTGGAGGGTGCCCCTGGTGACTGGGGGGTGGGGATGGTGGGGGACATGAGTGGGGGCCTGGTGGAGGGTGCCCCTGGATGGTGGGGGGTGGGGGTGGTGGGAGACATGAGTGGGGGCCTGGTGGAGAGTGCCCCTGGTGACTGGGGGGTGGGGGTGGTGGGAGACATGAGTGGGGGCCTGGTGGGGGCTGCCCCTGCACTGCTGGGGGGTGGGGGTGGTGGGAGACATGAGTGGGGGCCTGGTGGAGGGTGCCCATGGTGGCAGGGGGGTGGGGGTGGTGGGAGACATGAGTGGGGGCCTGGTGGAGGCTGCCCCTGGATGGTGGGGGGTGGGGGTGGTGGGAGACATGAGTGGGGGCCTGGTGTGGGGTGCCCCTGGTGACTGGGGGGATGGTGGTGGTGGGAGACATGAGTGGGGGCCTGGTGGAGGGTGCCCCTGCACTGCTGGGGGGTGGGGGTGGTGGGAGACATGAGTGGGGGCCTGGTGGAGGGTGCCCCTGGATGGTGGGGGGTGGGGGTGGTGGGAGACATGAGTGGGGGCCTGGTGGAGGCTGCCCCTGCACTGCTGGGGGGTGGGGGTGGTGGGAGACATGAGTGGGGGCCTGGTGGAGGGTGCCCCTGAATGGCGGGGGGTGGGGGTGGTGGGAGACATGAGCAGGTGTGCAGGGTAGTCCCCTGTTTTGTGGGCTGCCTGCAGGGGCCATCGAGGGTGTACAGGGAACACCTGTGAGGACCCACCCAGCCTAATCGCGTGTGTAACTTCCCACGCACCCCTGTAATACACGTACCAAGCCAAATCGCGTGTGATAATTCCCGCGCACCCCTGAAATACACGCGCCCAGGCTATTCGCGTGTGGAAATTCCCGCGCACCCCTGAAATACACGTACCCTGCTGAAATCGCGTGTTAAACTTCCCGCGCACCCCTGAAATACACGCGCCCAGGCTATTCACGTGTGGAACTTCCCGCGCACCCCTGAAATACACGTACCCTGCTGAAATCGCGTGTTAAACTTCCCGCGCACCCCTGAAATACACGCGCCCAGGCTATTCGCGTGTGGAAATTCCCGCGCACCCCTGAAATACACGTACCCTGCTGAAATCGCGTGTTAAACTTCCCGCGCACCCCTGAAATACACGCGCCCAGGCTATTCGCGTGTGGAACTTCCCGCGCACCCCTGAAATACACGCGCCCAGGCTATTCACGTGTGGAACTTCCCGCGCACCCCTGAAATACACGCACCCAGGCTATTCGCGTGTGGAACTTCCCGCGCACCCCTGAAATACACGTACCCTGCTGTAATCGCGTGTGGGACTTCCCGCGCACCCCTGAAATACACGCGCCCAGGCTATTCGCGTGTGGAACTTCCCGCGCACCCCTGAAATACACGCGCCCAGGCTATTCACGTGTGGAACTTCCCGCGCACCCCTGAAATACACTTACCCTGCTGTAATCGCGTGTGGAACTTCCCGCGCACCCCTGAAATACACGCGCCCAGGCTATTCGCGTGTGGAACTTCCCGCGCACCCCTGAAATACACGCGCCCAGGCTATTCGCGTGTGGAACTTCCCGCGCACCCCTGAAATACACGTGCCCAGGCTATTCGCGTGTGGGACTTCCCGCGCACCCCTGAAATACACGTACCCTGATGGAATCGCGTGTGGGACTTCCCGCGCACCCCTGAAATACACGTACCCTGATGGAATCGCGTGTGGAACTTCCCGCGCACCCCTGAAATACACCTACCCTGATGGAATCGCGTGTGGAACTTCCCGCGCACCCCTGAAATACACGCGCCCAGCCTATTCGCGTGTGGAACTTCCCACGCACCCCTGAAATACACGTACCCTGCTGTAATCGCGTGTGGGACTTCCCGCGCACCCCTGAAATACACGCGCCCAGGCTATTCGCGTGTGGAACTTCCCGCGCACCCCTGAAATACACGTACCCTGCTGTAATCGCGTGTGGGACTTCCCGCGCACCCCTGAAATACACGCGCCCAGGCTATTCGCGTGTGGAACTTCCCGCGCACCCCTGAAATACACGTACCCTGCTGTAATCACGTGTGGAACTTCCCGCGCACCCCTGAAATACACGCGCCCAGGCTATTCGCGTGTGGAACTTCCCGCGCACCCCTGAAATACACGCGCCCAGGCTATTCGCGTGTGGAACTTCCCGCGCACCCCTGAAATACACGCGCCCAGGCTATTCGCGTGTGGGACTTCCCGCGCACCCCTGAAATACACGTACCCTGATGGAATCGCGTGTGGGACTTCCCGCGCACCCCTGAAATACACGTACCCTGATGGAATCGCGTGTGGAACTTCCCGCGCACCCCTGAAATACACCTACCCTGATGGAATCGCGTGTGGAACTTCCCGCGCACCCCTGAAATACACGCGCCCAGGCTATTCGCGTGTGGAACTTCCCGCGCACCCCTGAAATACACGCGCCCAGCCTATTCGCGTGTGGAACTTCCCACGCACCCCTGAAATACACGTACCCTGCTGTAATCGCGTGTGGGACTTCCCGTGCACCCCTGAAATACACGTACCCTGATGGAATTGCGTGTGGAACTTCCCGCGCACCCCTGAAATACACCTACCCTGATGGAATCGCGTGTGGAACTTCCCGCGCACCCCTGAAATCCACGTACCCGGCCAAATCGCGTGTGAGACTTCCCGCGCACCCCGGTATACACGCACACATATTTTTTGTCAGCGTGTCCGTGTTTGTGGGTACCCCTTTGCACGTCATTTGTCCTGGAGGGCCACAGTATAGGACATTCATCATGGTAGTATATGGGTGCTATTTGTTGGCGCACCTTTTGGCGCACATTCCTTACAGCCGCAGAGACGCTACCGCCTGCTTTCTTGTGGCGGTCGTGTTTGTGCCTGTGCGCTGGTTTGAGCGTGCGCTTTTTTGCCCTATTCTATTCCATGAATACGTGTTGTAGGCAAGCGTGTGGGCGTTCCGCGCACTTGTGCCCTGTACTTCCCCCGTGACGCCCACGTTTTTTGCAAGTTGTTCCCCATTCCGAGTGTTACGCCCATGTTCCGCCTACTTTTGTTGCGTGCGCCGCGCTATGTGCGAATTTCACTGTGGCCTGTGCGATTTTCGCTGTGACCTGGCGCACGCTGTTAGATGGCCTGTGCGCCAACGTGCGCGGCGCACTTTTTATCGCACATCCGCTGGTTTTCTCACGCACGGACTTCCATGAATCGACGTGCGCTGCTTTTCGTGCGATTTTCGCACTTGCACTGCGATTTTCGCTATTCCACTGCGATTCGCACGTTTTTGCCCACTTGCGCCGCGCTAATTATTCCATGAATCGGCCTGTTAATATGGAAGCCCTCCTTTGTCGATGTGTGTTATCGACATCATGTGTCACCCACCTTCTGCTTATCTACCGCCCCCCAGGCCCTATGGGAACTTTTGGGAAGGACTTAGCTGACCTTATTGCCGCCCTAAACCTGCAGCATACCAATCTCGTGGTATTAGGTGATTTTAATCTGCATTTTAACCCCCCAAGATCAGATGAACTAAACTTGCTTTTGGATAGCCTCTCTGATCTTCATTTCTGTTCTTTGATCCAAGCACCCACCCACCTGCATGGAAATACTCTAGACATGGTATTTGCCAACGATGCTCTACTCGGCCCTGGCCTTATTGAGCCTTTGA
Source organism: Ambystoma mexicanum (assembly GCF_040938575.1). Taxonomy (NCBI): domain Eukaryota; kingdom Metazoa; phylum Chordata; class Amphibia; order Caudata; family Ambystomatidae; genus Ambystoma; species Ambystoma mexicanum. Next base: position 495,166,608 of record NC_090933.1, on the reverse strand, counting down.
CTTGGTCTGATCACCATCTGATTTCATGCCCGTTTATTCTAGTCACTCCTGTCTGTAAAGCTCTCCCTCCCAAGACGTTACTCCGCTCCTGGCGGTCAGTTGATCCCAAGGCACTTGGGGCCTGTATCGTCTCTAAGTGCACCTCCTTGGGACCTGTATCTCTATCCACGCTCTCAACATCGCTGCTATCTGCCGCCAATGTTCTCGCTCCACCTAAACTTACCCAGAGTCGGAGATTACTCTCTCAGCCCTGGTTTACTGATCAGCTAAAAAACGCCCGCCTGCTACTTAGACAAGCCGAACGCAAATGGCGAGCTAGTTACGACCCTTTGCTTAAAGACTTGTACAAGCTCAGCCTTTCCACTTACCTAGCCAATGTCAAGCTGGCTAAAGCCACTTTTTTCGCCCAACAAATTGAAAGTGCTCTATGTAAACCTAAAACACTATTTTCTATTGTTCAATCACTCTCCTCCTCTGAACCCCTTACCTCGATGGTTAAACCATCGCAAAAGCTATGCAATGACCTAGCATCGTTTTTTATTACGAAAATCGATGTGATACGATCTAACATCGCCAAATCTCTCGCTATGCAATCTTCCGGCACTACTAACCTTGTGCCACTCACCCTCACTGACCCCCCTGCCAGCTGGTCCACCTTTCCTCTATTCACTGAGGCAGAGGTTCTAGCAGCGATTCTTAAAATTAAATCCTCTTCTCCAGAGGATGCTATTCCGGCAAGTATGATGAAGACTATTGCCCCAGACATTCTGCTTGACGTCACAGCGGCTATAAACAATTCATGCCAGTCTGGTCTGGTTCCGCCGGAACTTAAATCTGCTAGGGTTATTCCCCTGCTTAAGAAGCCGTCTCTTGATCCTACTATCCCCTCTAATTTTCGCCCCATATCCCTGCTCCCGTTCTTGTCTAAACTCTTGGAATCTCTGGTCACGCCCCTTCTCTCCTCCTTTCTGGAATCTTCTAAGATCTTTAATCCTGCCCAGGCAGGTTTTAGGCCAGGAAGAGGAACAGAGAGTGTGCTTGTCTCAGTGCAAGATGACATGTCCAGACTCGCGGACGCAGGTGGTGTTGGAGCTTTGATTCTGCTGGATCTGTCCGCCGCATTTGATACGGTGGACCATCCTATTCTTCTCTCACGTCTAGCACAAATCGGGATCTCTGGATCAGTCCTGGCTTGGTTCACCTCTTTTCTTGCAGACCGCACTCAGACCCTTGCTATGCCCCCTTTTCTCTCTGTCCCTTGTGCCCTCACCTGTGGTGTCCCCCAGGGATCCTCTCTTTCTCCTATCCTATTCAATATCTACATATGGGCGCTGGTCTGCCTTATCCGCTCGTATGGACTTAATTGTTATTCCTACGCGGATGATACCCAAATCCTGATCCGTTTGGATCAGGATCATATCAAGGTCTCAGCTTCTCTTCATGACTGCTTGACATCAGTCGGTGTCTGGATGGACCAAAATTGGCTCAAGCTTAATGGCGACAAGACTGAGGTGATGTTGGTGGGTTGCCCTCCCTGCCCGTCATTATGGACCCCTGCTTTCTGGCCTACCTCACTGGGCCCCTTGCCCTGTCCAGTGGACAAAGTAAAAAACTTAGGAGTCATTCTTTCCACCTCCCTGTCCATGACAAATCAGGTCTCTACGGTCTGCCAATCCGCCCACCACCAGATTAGGGTACTTAAGAGGGTCCTTCCTATGATCCCAGAGGCTATGCGCCCCCCTGTGGTAGCTGCATTAGTCCTCTCACGGTTGGACTATTGTAATTCCTTATACCTCGCTCAGCCGACGGGCCTTCTCCAACGTCTCCAACGTATACAGAACCTGGCAGCTAGACTAGCCACAGGTTCCCCCTATGGAGCTCATATCTCGCCAGTGCTTCGTCAACTCCACTGGCTCCCAGTGGCCCAGCGAGTTAAGTTCAAGTCACTGTGTATTGTCCACCGAGCAATCCAGGGCCTAGGTGCTGAGTTTCTTCAAACCAAATTTGTCCGTTATATCCCGGAACGCAACCTTCGTTCCCTGAACACCAATCTCTTGGTGGTTCCTAAGTATAACCGGGAAAGACTCGGTGGCAGAGCCTTTTCCATTGCTGCGGCAAGGCTGTGGAACACCCTCCCACTGCCACTCAAGTCTATCTCCAACCATCTGGCTTTCAGGAAAGCCCTGAAAACTACTTTATTTTAGCTCTCTGACTATTACTGTGCTTCCTGTTTGATAGCTTCCTCACCAGCGCCATGATGCCCTAGGGCGACCGTGCGCTTTACAAGTTCAGGTAACATAACATAACATAACAATTGGTGTCCTGAAATGTACATAAACGAAATTACACGTGTCCTGAAGAACACTATATCTGTCCTTACTGTTCGCTAGCAAGTTCAAACTGTTCTAAGAACGCTATTGGTGTCCTGAAATGTTCGTACGTAAACAAAAATGGAGGTGTCCTGAAGAACACTATACATGTTCGTAGTGTTCGCTACCCAATTGAAACTGTTCTAAGAACACAATTGGTGTCCTGAAATGTACATAAACGAAATTACACGTGTCCTGAAGAACACTATATCTGCCCTTACTGTTCGCTATCAAGTTTAAACTGTTCTAAGAACACACGCGGTGTCCTGAAATGTTTGTTTCACGTGTGACGCACTTTTAATTACTTCAGAACCCGAACAGTGTCCGTAGGACATCAATGCGCATGCGCTAACCAATCTCCGTGCACTTGGTGTCCTGCGGACAGGCGCTTCTTTCGCGGACTAGTTCGCGAACGGATCAGATGGCCGCGCCCACGCTCATTGTGTGTCCTGAAATGCGGACACTGTTCGTGTCCCCGAACAATTTAAAAGTACATTTTCAGTTAATCCATAATATTTTTCAATAAAATCTCACCGTGGCACAAGTCCCACATAGCAATCTTGAGTTTCTATATACCTTTTGAAACTTTCCGATCCTTTTTTTGTGTTCGATCTGTCCGCGGACAGTGCGCATGTCCGCGAACCGCGCAAAAGCACCCCTATAAAAGACCACGCCCAAGAGCTTATTCCCATTGTGTTTCTGGCTATTCTTCAGAACACAGTGATTTTTGCTGCCACCTGCAGACTACACCATCATCGAGATGGCATCCTTGGCTGCTGAACTGCCACTTGGTGCTGCACCTGATTCAGCACCACCCCCAACCCCTCCACCACGGGCCTGAAGAGGGGAACAGGAGTGAGGATGCAGAGGAGGAAGAAGAGGATGATGAGAATGAGGTAGAGGAAAACCCTACTACCCGCACTAGGCGTGAGTCTTGGGTGTGGCGGTTATTTACCATTCATGGTAATGTTCCTAAGGCTCGTGTGAACCGTGCTACCTGCAATGAGTGTAAAATGATACTCAGTCGCGGGAAGCACGGTAAGTACAGCTTTGGGACCACTACTATGAAGCGACACCTGAGGTCATTTCACTCTGGGGCTATTCGCAGGGTTGTATCTTGCGAAGAACGTAGCAGGTTGATTTCCTCTACTTCATCCTCTGTTTCTGATCCTGTCACCACAAGGACCACCTCTGTGGGACAGCGTCTTCCTCAAGCTGCCTCACAGGCCATACAGAATGCTGATGACCCTTACCTTTCGAGGGTCACAGTTGTATGTATGTACTGTGACACAGTACTCTGCAGGGGGGAGCGACTTCAGAGTGCTTTTGAGACAGACTATCGTCTCAGAGCATGAGAAGACCTGCTCACTACCCAAATAAAACCCACTCTACATCTTCCTCTCTCAGCTCGCCCTTTCTTATCCCTGTGGTTGGTGTCCCCCCTTTACCCTCCTCTCCTAGTGTGTCGTGTCTGAAAAACCAAAAAAAATACAAAATTACAAAAATCAAAAAAAAATAAGGCTCTTTTCAGAGCCGCATTTCCCAGTTAAAATATAGAAGTGAAAATAAATGAAGCAGGGCTCTTTGTATTTTTTAGAAGTCCGCGGACAGTTCACGAACATTAAAAAAATTGGGTTGCTACTCCATCACAAACATTGTAATTTTCTCTGGAAAGAAGTGGTGGCTCTGAAAAGAGCCTTTGGGTGGTGTTTGTAAGTCAAAAATTGTAAATGCTTAACATCTACTTCAAAATCGTTGTTGTAATTCCAAAAAAGGTCGCAATGCATTTTGTACATTTCTTAGAAAAATCTGATTGCCAGCATAAGTAAGATGGACTCCATCTCTGCGAAAAATGTATGTACTACAAAACATAATATTTTCATTGTGAAAAGAAGACATGCCAAAATCTCTTAGAAAGGCACAAACAGCCTTATTAACATTGCGCCTTGCTTTTTCCATTTGTGGACCAAATGAAGAAGAACGAGGCCACATTTGTCTCTGCGCAATCCGTGAAAATATCACTTGAGAATTAGGGAACATGTCCATAACCTTCCTAAGTCCTTCTTTCATAGCAAATTGCAAAAAAATTCCAGTCACATGTCCTAAACTATTCCCTCCACAATGAATTACAATTATGTCTGGATGTTGCTCTGTCTCCAAAGTAGCACAGAGAGGTAGCAAGTCCAACCACTTCATTCCACGTACTCCATGCCAGTGAACTTCCACATGTGGGAATCCAAGATCTACAGCTACTCCACAGCTTTCTGCATGCACCTTCAACCAATGTATCCACGAATCTCCTAAAATCCAAACAATCTGTTTTCTGAAACACACAGCCATAGCTATCTTTTGTTCTCTCAGCAAAAAGAGTATCTGAGAAAATCTCTCCTGGCACAACACACCCACCAAACTTTCCTGACCAATCCCTTTCAGTGCTTATTCTCATTTGCATGACTTCTGAACCCAAAAATCCCCAGATGTAACTCCCGATGTCCGCGAACTACCGCCATGTCCGCGGACATATCGTAACATGAACAGCCCTTCTACCATTTCCACTACACTCTCTCTGCCATTCCATCATTGGATGTACCTCAAAAATCACATGACCATGCACCAATCACATTCAAGACCTCTACATCTAACTGCATCATCATAGATCAGCACTGCAAATGTACTCTGAATCTCTCTGAGTACAAGTGCCATATCATTGGCAAGCAGCATCTACCAGAAATACTGTACAAGTCTTCAAGATTTCTACTTGCAGCTCCATGCATATCCATATGCATGAACACAAACTTCAGGTATGCATATTTTCTGTATAGTAGATGAACACATTTTCAAACAGACTTTTACCTTGTAAAATCTGTAAAATGAATTTACTGTACTTTTTTCAATTTCCTAAAATCAACTGTCACTTATAAACCTTTATACTATTTACTTTCTTTATACACAGACACTCAAATCATGTTAAACTAACATTTTTTAAATGAAATATATAGACTACATATATTTAAACAAAATTGCATGCAAACACAATCTATGTTTAAACCTTTATAAAAATACTTATACAATTTCATATTTTTTGTTTTTATTTATATATTTACTTAATTACTTTAAATTAGACATGACATTGAGGTGCTATTACCTAGAACAGTTTACTTACAGAAATAGTGGTATTCACTAATATATTATACATTTCACAAGACATAGTAAAGATATTTTTTTTGCTACAGTTAGTCATTCAATAAAATTTGTTCATTAAGAACATATCATATGTACTGAACTGATGCAATGTATCTTATGTAAATAAATTAGTTTCATGGTTTTAAAGAAGGCACTGAGGATTTCAATTAAAAAAATCAATATCTAAATTAAAAACAGTGCTATATACAAACAAAGTTACTAATTTGAAGCTTTTACAATTGCAGTGAAGACCAGTTTCCTGAAAAGAAGCAGCCAAATTCAAAGAAGAAAGAAAAAGTAAGAAGTTACCTGTTAATTTTAAAAAAAAGTAAGTAAAATGTCACCATAATATTTGTATTATTAATCAAATAAACTATAACGTTAATACGAGCTATTTCGGTTTCTAAAAATAGAGATTTTGTACCATTTTGTCCAAAAATGTCCATGTCTTAAACAGCGATTTACAGCCAGAATGGCCCACAAATTTCTATTTTTGGACACACAAATTACCCAACTGAACCACTACAATTTTCATATTATAGAACAAACAACTGTTTTAATTGTATACATTAAATTTACTATTTGTACTTTTCCACACCACTAGCTTACTTTTTTTTGTCATCTGAACCCCAGTTTAGTAACACATACATTCAAGAATACCTATCCCTACTAGTTTTAGTTCCCAATGCACAATCACACACCATTACATACATCTTTATCATCTTACTCAAACACTCATGCACACAGCACACATACATTCCAGAACACCCCAACCCATATCTTCTTTATTTTTTTCAACAGACCCTAAAGAATGACTACCAAAAGTCAAGTCCGTAGAAAGCAACGCAAAAGTAGAGCAAATGAAAATAAAGGTGTCCAACATAAGCATCAATCTCTAGCAGAATTTGTAAAAAAAGTTGAAACAAAACAGCTAATACAATCATTTAGTGAAACACAAGAAGTTTCAAGTACAACAACTTTGCTTCATCTATCAAAATGTAAAACAAACCAAAAAACAATTAACAGAAAATCAGCTATCAGTACAGATAAAACTACTTCTTCAAATTTTAATATAGTGCAAAGTAAGCATACCAAGAAAAGTATTTTAGCCAAAATATACCGTCACAAAGTCCTTCAAAATCTTATAAAAACAGGAAAGAAATCAGGTTCAAAGCTTAAAACCTATCGTAGGAAATTAATCTTAGAAGCATTGATGGACAGTGCAATTCTTCTCAAAAGAAATGTATTTATTTTACTGTTAAACAAAATGAAACCACTAACAAAACTAATAACTAAATTACAAAAAAGACTTCTCAATAAGCAAAATATCAACAGAAAGAACTTCTTAAGTATCAGCGGAGGTGAATGGAATCACACTACAAGCACAGAACCATATTTTAATGAAGAAGCGTACAAACAAAAGCAAACAAATACAATTGCCATACATAGCAGTGGTCGAGGTTATGAAAAAGTGAATAATAGCATAATGGAACAAGAAATACTTCTTACAAAAATATGCCCTGAAAACTTAGAATTACCCCTCCATTCAACTGAATCAGAACGTCTAGTGTACAAATGGCCATGCACGTCAATGTGTAATATTCCCAAACAATGTTTCAAATCTTTACGCCAATTCCTCAATAAATATGTAAAAAGCAAAGACAAAATCAAAATTAAATTACTGCAAAATATAGATACCTGTCCAGTGCGCAAGTACACAGGACTACAAGGACATTCATTGACCTGCATTACAGGACCTACTTGTAAAACCACTTTCCATGATATCAAAAGGATATCAACACATCATTCAACTATAAGAAATCTAGTCTATAAACTGTACTATGCTAAAAGTCCTGCTTTAGCACTAGCAAAGTTAAATAACATCCTTCTACATGGTACAGCAAAAGACCTACTTGAAGAAATTCACTATATCCCAAAAAAATATTTTGGAAGTGAAAGCCATTTACAGAATGAAATAGCTTTAAACCAATTAAGCAAAAATTCTACACATGGCAACCTTTTGCTAAACACATACAAAAAAGAAATACTAAAATTTAAAAGTACATCAGCTGAAGTACCAAACCATGTATGTGTATGTTGCCGTAGAATTTTTTATAAAAGTAACACAAAAACTGTGGACCTATCATACAAAATAGAAGACAATGAAGATTCTAAATGGTTTGAATTAGCTCTCTACCTTGTAGCAGAAAACAAATATGAAATAACTGAGCCCTTAATACTTTGCAGTTATTGCACTACAAAACTTGACAACAACCAAACTCCTTCACGTTCTATCACAAATAATTTGGAAATATACCCAGTACCAAAACCTCTACAGCAACTTAATTTATATGAGAGCATCATAATTCAAACAGTACACCCATTTCAAGCAATAATACGCCTTCAACCAAAAACAGCAAAATTACCTCCCTCTGAATTGGTAAAAGGCATTTGTGGAAAAGTAGTTTATTTACCATTAAATCTAAAAGAAAATGTGCATACTCTAGGAGTGCAACGTCCAATGCAGCAATCTTTAATTATATTAGTAAATGGAGTACCTACAAAAGACAAAAAACTATGGCAACAGCTGGTAGATTTATATAAAGTTAGACAAGCCTTCCAATATCTTAAAGAGAATAATGAATATTACAAAGAAATTAATATTGAAGAAAACTTGAAAGATACAACTGAAATAATTCAAGAAACACAAGAAGCTGGTCGATTTGAGCTACTAGATCATGCTACAATATCAAATACTTTAGACCATTATACAATTCATCCTTTGCACTGTAATGACACCGTACAAGATGTACTGGAAACTTACCAAATGCGTCAAACAAAAGGATCGCCAATCAGTATGGGAAAAAAGTATAGAAGCATGTGCTTTTCCTCTGCTCTTTCCTACTGGCAAAGGAGGAAGGTATGATGATAGACCTATTCAAATATCAGCTTCAGAATACCGCTCATTAGGGATGTATTCTGAAGATCCCAGATTTAGACAAAATGTGGAATACATATTCCACCTACTCTTTGAAAGTGAACTAGCAACTTTATGTTACAGAGTTGCACAGATATTAAAATCAGGATCACACTTTCAAAATATGACAGCTACACAATTATTAGAGAAAGTGCAACAAAAGGATGAGGTTTTACAATCAAATATTACAAATCTATTAGCAAATATGCCTGGTACTAAAGAGTACTGGTTTCGACGTCATGGAGATGTACGTTGTATGATCAGAAACCTTGGCCCACCCACTTGGTTTGTTACATTAAGTTGTGCAGAATATGCATGGGAAGATTTACATGATTTCCTACGCATATCAAATAAAAACAAAACAAACATAGATATTCTAACACCTGGAGAACTTTGTTCTTTGGATCCTGTTAATGTTTCAAGATATTTTCACCATCGCTTCATTGCTATGCTACATTTTATTTGTAATAACACTGTTCCTCCTCTTGGAGAAGTGCAACACTTCTTTTGGAGAAAAGAATACCAAGCCAGAGGAGCACCACATATCCACATGCTTTTATGGATTAAAGATGCTCCTAAATTTGGTCAAGACAGTGATGCCACTGTTTTACAGTTTATAGAAAAATATGCCACTTGTGAAATTCCATCAGAAGCCACAAATAGTGATCTTCATGCACAAATTTTACAATTTCAAAGACACAAATGTGGAAAATATTGTCGTCGCAAATGCAAAAACAAAGGCAAATACTACAACAAATGCCGATTTGGTTTCCCTAGACCAGTTACAAATACAGGTCAAGTAAACAACCTCATGTCTTCAGTTAGACATAGTGTTAAAGGTAAGTCACCTAAAAATACATATGACATAAAAAGAAAAGAAGAAGAAAAATATATCAATGATTATAATGCAATCATTGCCCACTTATGGAATGCAAACATAGATGTGCAGTACATTGCATACAATTCTACTGCAGTTGCACGATATGTCACAGCATACTTAACTAAAGCAAAAAAGACAGAGCTCCAAGACATCTGGAATGACCTGTCATCAGATAAAACAGTATCTCAGAAATTATACAGCTTGGACATAAAAATGCTCACCCATAGAGAATGTGGATCTTATGAAGCAGCTGATCGTTTAATTGGTACTTCATTGTATGGTAAATCTGAAAATATAGTATGGCTAAGTCTTGGTCCAGCTAAATCTTGAAAAAGAGTTCTAAAATCATATGAAGATATAGAAACAATAGCCAAACATGATCCCAACAGCCAAGACATTTTAAAAAACAATTTATTGGACACATACTACCCAAACAGAAGTAATACTTTGGAAAACATGTGTCTATACCAAATAGCCCAAAACTACACATACAAAAATAATATGAAACCTGATGAAAAAAAAGGTAAATATAGAGTGACAGACTGTGAAGGCAGCTTAGTTAAACTCACTAAACCAAATTTAATTAATCATATCAAATTGTCATTGAAGACTCCTCAACATAAAGAAGTATATTACATGTCCCTGCTACAACTCTTCAAACCATGGAGAAAAGAAGAACAATTACTAGATAACTATGACTCATATGAGGATGCTTTCAAAGCAAATGAAAGCACTATAACTGATGTAAACTTTACACAGTACAAAACAATGTTGCACAATGAACAGCAACATGAAGAAGAACTCCAAGCCCAACTAGATAAGGATACTCCTGACAGTAGTCAACCTTTGGTAACAGGAAGCCAAGAACCACTGGGAGAACCACTAATAACAAATGAGGCAGAATTAGCTATGATAGAAGTAGAAAACACCATGTGTCAGTATGAAGATAAGGAAGACTTAACTATACTACAATCAAAACTAAACAATGAGCAAAGTAGCATTTTTCAAGAAGTAACAAAACAAATTGCATATGGTGTAAAACATGAAAATAAAGAATGTTCCTGCCATAATTATAAACCTATACTACTGTACGTCAGTGGTGAAGCTGGTTCTGGCAAAACATTCCTAATCAAAATCATTAGTAAGTTCCTTCAACAATTGACAAACAACAAACTGTCAGCTGTTGTCACTGCCCCCACAGGTTTAGCTGCCTACAACATAGGTGGTGTTACATTACACAGATTACTACTATTACCCGTAGAACACCATAACAAATTAGACTATTACAAACTTTCTGCAGAAGCTGCAATGGAATTACGCAGAGTATTGAAACAAATGAAAATGCTACAAATAGATGAAGTGAGCATGGTCTCCAACCTGATGTTAGCTTTGATTCACCTCAGATTACAAGAAGTACTCAAAACAGACTATGAAGAGCTCCTTGCAGGAAAACACATTATTGTTTTTGGAGATCTGCTTCAATTAACACCAGTAAAAGGTGAACCTATTTTTAAAACATTAGGGCACAAACTCTGCCGTAAAACTGTTGGCAGCATTGGAAATGTCAACCTTTGGCAACATTTCCAATACAGAGAATTAACAGAAAACATGCGCCAATCTGCAGATCTAACTTATGCCAACATTTTAAAAAGTTTGAGAGTTGGTATACTTTCTAAAGAAGCAGAAGCAACATTGAAAACCCGGCGCATTAATGCACTTTATGGCGATAATGCATGTGCTACAGATGTTATGGAACAATTAGCCCACAAAAATGTCAATTGTATGGCCTTAATGCCAACTCTTGCAAGCTGTCTCAAATTCAATGAAATAATGTTAAGTAAAGAAATGCAACCAATAATGGAAATTAGCGCCACATACAAACTAGATGTACATGGTATGACACTACCCATGTGTGACCAAGCCACAACAAGACTAAATAATTTAGAAAAATCAATCTCAAACACAGCAGGCTTAGAAAAGATGTTAAAATTATCCTTAAATTGCAGAGTAATGCTTAAAAGTAACCTTGACGTGGACCAAGGACAAGTTAATGGAGCACTGGGTACAGTTGTTGGCTTTCAAACATACCCACGTGACAACAAAATTCAGTTTGTCAATATACTCTTTGACAAACTTTCAGAAGTAAAACGGATAGGACGCTCAACAGCTAGATTCCTTCTCTTCAAAGATATGTATGTACGCAGAGAACAATTTTCTCTAACTCTTGCATACGCAGTCACGATTCATAAATCACAAGGTCTTACCCTAGACAAAGCAATGATAGATATTGGTAACACAGTCTTTAAAGAAGGCATGAGCTACGTAGCACTATCACGCTTACGTACACTTGACGGTCTATTTCTAATCAACTTTGATGCAAGTAAAGTAAACGCTGATATTCCTTGCATTTTAGAATATAATAGACTTCGCTCACTATACACTCCCCATCTAAACACATATTCTGTTCCACAAAAACTAAAATGTTGTAAAAGAAAACTAAATCAAACAGAAATGCAACAGGACGTCACTGCAAAACCTCCAAAGAGAGTAAAAGAAACTAATACTTCATCAAGTACCACAAACAAAAAAGAATCAATTAGAGAAAGTAAACCAGGTACTTCTTTAAAGAAGGAAGACAAACTCCAAAAAAAGCAGTTAGATACAGAACTACCTGGACCATTTAAATTCTCAAATATAGTTGGTGTAAGTTGCTATGCAAATGTAGCAATGAATATTCTATTTCAATTACCACCAATTGTTGACAACATTTACTTAGACTTTAGAGACCCATTGTGTATGCAAATATTAGTACTTCATAGAAACGCAAAAAACAATCCTGACAACACGTATAGTGTTTATGGAATAAGACAAGAATTGGACTACTGTGCTGGAATGGTGAAATTCACTATAAACTCACAGGAAGATCCACAAGAATTTTTAATGTACTTACTACAAGTACTGGAAAACAAAAACATACCTATAAAGGAAATCTTCCAGATTTCATACATGTGGAAACATACATGCACTCTGTGCAACAATGTGACACAAGAAGAAATTCACAATGAACGCTTCATATATATATCAATACCAAATTGTGAATCCATTCCATTTCAGCAACTTGTACAAAATGCAAACCATGGTAGATTATGCTCTACCTGCAATTCAGATAATCGCTCCACGTTAGTAATACAAACATATAGTAAATACGTAATACTAATGCTTCTACGTTACAATGCAGATTGTACCAAAAACAACTGCAAGCTGACTGGATTCACAGATAGTCAAATATCACTTGGTAAGAAAACGTTCACAACAATAGGTATAATCTACCACGCAGGAGCCACAACCAATTCAGGGCACTACACGGCATATATAAAAAAGAAATGTGGATGGTTTGAATGTAATGATAGTACCATTACTCTAAAGCAGAGATTACCAGCAAATCTTACAAACGCTTATTTGATGTTCTTAAAACCAAAATTTGATAAATAAACTGTATTTAAACCTTTAAGTAAATTTGTGTTAAAAAATATAAACTGTTAGAATACTCCAAAAGCTATCTAACTGCTCAAAGATTCTACAACAACTAATCAGATAAATGAATACCACTAAATTAGACCAAAAAATACACAGTTAGAATACGCCAATTGGTATCTAACTGTCCCAAAATTAGAAATTTGTGTTAAAATAATTTAAACTGTTAGAATACTCCAAAAGCTATCTTACAGCTCAAAGATTCTACAACAACTAATCAGATAAATGAATACCACTAAATTAGGCCAAAAAATACACAGTTAGAATACGCCAATTGGTATCTAACTGTCCCAAAATTTAACAATATCCAAATAGATAAATCAAAACCACTAAAATATATTAAAAAAATAGACAGTTAGAATACGCCAATTGGTATCTAACTGCTCCAAAATTTTATAATATCAAAACAAATGAAGAATCCGTTACTGCTCCAAAAAAAATACAACAAAGCAAAGTATAAAGCATTAGCCAGAAACAACAAGTGAACACTGAAAACAAACAAACAAATAAACTGTAGCATAACAGAAAAAGGGTTTTTTTTTTAATCCAACATGGATTTATTCTTCTCCCACAGACACAGACCCAATGATTTTAGCAACAAATACAGAAACTGAGCAAATTGCACAGTACTCTGATTTGTACTCTACTAAATATGAGGGTCGAAAAAAAATAAAAGTATATTGCTTATACAATGTAATAAGTCATTACAAAATACTAATACTAACATGCTATTTTCTTTTATCACAGAAATGAAGAAGAAAAACATGGACTCCCATTACTAGACCAAACAGTAAGTATACAATAATAAGGACAACCATAGCAGCATATCACATCCATAGTATCTAATACCTTTGTTCCTTATACATTTGTTTTTCACCCAAAGTTATAAGCAAATATGAATGTGATTTGGTGCGGTGGTTGTTGCCAGGGCATTTAGTCTTGGGTGGCCATGCACCCAAGACTCTATGCCCTGGCAACAACCACTGCAGCATATCACATCCATAGAGTCAAACATTTCAACTATGATCTATGGGAAACTTTTAATGTCCGCGAACAATGTGAGTGTTCTTAGAACACTTTGAACTTGCCAGCTAACAATACGGACACCGTTTTCAGGACACCCCCTACGAACATTTCAGAACAACGCGATAGCTCTTAGAACACTTTCAACTTAACAATGAACAATACAGACAGCGTCCTAAGGACACCCCCTACGAACATTCCAGCACACCGGGAGTGTTCTCAAAAACGTCTTCAGAACACCCCCATTTTGTTTATTTGCGAACATTTCAGGACACCGCGGGTGTTCTTAGAACACATTCAACTTGACAGAGAACAATACGGACAGCGTCCTCAGGACACCCCCTACGAACACTCCCCGGACACCGCGAGTGTTCTTAGAAGCGTCTTCAGAACACCACCATCTTGTTTATTTGCGAACATTTCAGGACACCAAGAGTGTTCTTAGGACACATTCAACTTGACAGAGAACAATACGGACAGCGTCCTCAGGACACCCCCTACGAACACTCCCGGACACCGCAAGTGTTCTTAGAAGTGTCTTCAGAAGACCCCCATTTTGTTTATTTGCGAACATTTCAGGACACCGCGGGTGTTCCTAGAACACATTCAACTTGACAGAGAACAATACGGAGAGCCTCCTCAGGACACCCCCTACGAACATTTCAGGACACCGGGAGTGTTCTCAAAAACGTTTTCAGAACACCCCCATTTTGTTTATTTGCGAACATTTCAGGACACCGCGGGTGTTCTTAGAACACATTCGACTTGACAGAGAACAATACGGACAGCGTCCTCAGGACACCCCCTACGAACACTCCCCGGACACCGCGAGTGTTTTTAGAACAGTTTCACTTTGCTTGCGAACAAAACGGACACATATTGAGTCCTTAGAACACCCCCCAGTCAGTTTATTTAGAACATTTCAGAAGACCCGTGATGTCCGCAAACAAATCGAACACAAAAAGAACGTCTAACACATAAAAAACACAACTTTCATCCTATCTCATACACTCCCACCCTCCCCAAACACTCCTACACACCAACACACTCTACTAAATACACATTTTGAACAAAGTTTCACCGCGCTGTCCGCGGACGTCCGCGAATCCAAGATGGCGGGCGCTACCGAAAAATCTGACGCGCTTCACGCTCCACGCCGTCCAATCAGCGAACACGTTGCATGTCCGTGAACATCACGCAAGACGATTGGCCAATCAGGACACTGTCCGCGGAGCGAACAGGGAAGTGTGTCCGCGAACCGAACACAGTTATCACTATTTTTTTTTACCTACTTTTTGGTCATTTTAAAAAAAACTACTGGACGGATTTTCACCAAATTTGCAAAAGCACGCTTTCGGGACCAAGCCGCTGCTCCTGGTCCAAATTTGGTGGAAATCCGTCCAGCGGTTTGGGCTGTAGGCACGAGCAAATCTTTTTTCCCATTCAGTCTATGGGAAAAAAAAAGTTTTGGGACCCCCCCTATAACTTTGCCCCCCCTGGACGAATCCTCACCAAACTTTGCAAAAAAATTCAGAGTGACCCAAATACTTTTTTTTGCAAAGTTTGGTGAGGATCCGTCCAGGGAGAGCGAAGTTATATGCCACCCAAAAAGTGCTCTTCCTATGGAAACAGCAACTTAACCATAACTACATGGCCACTACTGTGGCCATGTAATATATTCAGTGAAAAAACTTTGTTAAAGGGACGTTATGGTTCAAAGTAAAACCGAAAACCCCCTGAAATTCGCCAGTTATGGTAAACTAAGCAACCATAACTCGAACCACCACCATGCACTGCTAAGACTAACAACCAGGACATCAAAGATGACATCACATGTCATTGATGACATCACTGATGACATCACATGTGCATTTACCTTTCATGAAAAGTCTGGTCAAGGGATTTTTATTGTAATGTTAATAAAAAATTGTCAAGGATCATTGGAATAAATATCATGAGGTAATTAGTGCATTAAGTAATGCATTAATCCAAATAGCATTGTATTATGAAGTTTTTTCCAATATACCAAGGTACACATGTAGTAACATAGGCATAGTGTGCAGCAGACATGATGGAGATGCAATATTAATAATCTTGCCATGTTAAATACAATAATTATAAATGGTTTCTTATTAGAGTCTTGCATACTGTGAAACATTTAATAAGTACCTAATCAAACCCACTTACTACATTATTGCATTACTGCACACAAAACACAAACAGACAACAACACATACAAATAGAGCATATACAGGGAAATTGAAGTAAACAAAAAAACAGCAGTATTACCCGACAGTCTTCATAACCTAACTGATTATCTTCATGCACAGAAATGATTGCTCTGCTTCAAAGCTACTACTTCCCTATGTATAACCATCACATATTGCGACTAGACCCTAAGGAAAGTAGTGTAAGTGCAATGTGTACAGATATGAGCATATCCAGGGAAAGTACCGTAATAAAAAAAACAACAGAACTATAAAACAGTGTTGATAACCTTACTAATCATCTTCATACATGGAAAGCATTGCTGTCTTCCATGTCTGTGTTTTCCCCTTTGTATATGTTTCATATGCTTTGAGTGGACCCTAAGTGAATTACTGTAAGAACATATTTGAAGTATAAGTCTACAAATATAGTACCTTGTACTGTAGTATAGTGATTTTTTTTTTGTTCCTGACTGTTACTAGCCTTGATATATCAGTAAAGGAAAAATGAGTGAGCCAGACATGTGATGTCATCAGTGATGTCATCAATGACATTTGTGATGTCATCTTTGATGTCCTGGGTGTTAGTCTTAGCAGTGCATAGTGGTGGCACGAGTTATGGTTGCTTAACTTACAATAACTGGCGAATTTCAGGGGTTTTTCAGTTTTACTTGGAACCATAACGTCCCTTTAACAACGTTTTTTCACTGAATGTCATAGGTTTTTAGTAGCGCAACTTAACCATGATGTCCCCGAAACAAAGTTTTTTCATTGAATTTCATAGGTTTTTATGAGTCCAACTTAACCATAATGTCCCTTTAACAAAGTTTTTTCAGTGAATTTCATTGGTTTTTATTAGTGCAAATTCACCATAATGTCTACTAACATCTGACTTCATTGCAGACCTTCCAGAGAGTGCCACATGACCATATGCTGACGCGCGGCATGATACACGTGTCCGAGCACACGTACGCACTTCATGATAAGATCTGTGCTTCGCGGACAGTTCGGTACTGCATTTTCTACTGATCTAGGAACCTTCAAGTTCAAAATTTCCCTTGCACAGCTCCAACACCTATTCCTACTCATCCATTAACAATCTAGTACACAGTACATACCTTTAGCAAAACTGCTATTTATCTTAAAATAAATGCCATCCCTTCTCCCCACGAGACACAACCACTGCTGTAATCAAGGAGCATGAGAAACACTGCCCCCTACCTTAGAAATAACACACGTGCAACATTTTCCCCTATGCACCTGCCCCTCCATATTAGTGTTTGGTGCCTCTTCCCTCATTTCCCTCCTCACCTTTGGTTGTAAGCTTTCCTGCCAAAAAAAGATTGCATACAAAAACAAAATAAATGTTCCTTTAGGAACCACCCTTCAGAGTTAAAAAATAGAACTAAAAAAAAACATATACACTCCATCTACTTTATATTTCTCAGTAAAGTACATAGACTCAATAAGATTTTCCAAAATCTCCATTTGTATTTTGTGTTATGCTAATGAGAATATTGTGGTGTTCATCCTCCGTTCCAGGGACTGGAACGGTGGATACCGGCCCAGCAGCCCAAGTTATCAGCCCAAGCGAAGTGGGGGTGGATAACGAGGTCTCTGGACCGTTATCCCCCCATTCTAACCCCTGAAATGGGGGATGAAGGCTGTTAGCAGCCTAGGTTCCCAAAGCGGGAACCCGGCTTACTAAAAAAGAGGATTTTTCCAAGATGGCCGCCAAGGAAAGGGAATGCAGGGGTTCCATACAGGACCCCTCTTCACTTTCCATGGCAGCCTGCAGAAGACAAAAAGAGAACCCTATGACCATATTACCACAAGCACATGTTTCTTCCCTTTCAAATATATCCTAATTTTGAATAATTTTACCACAAAGCCAGTCCCAGGTGGACATGGCCACTTTAATCCTATGTTTTGTCCCTTGTGGTCATGGCCAGTAGCCAGATTGTCTGGATCATGACCTTATTCCATGACCCAGACAATCTGGCCACTGCCCATGGCCACAGGCTACCCCTCAGTCACTAAAGGTATACCGCTATTTGTTGTAGCTACATTATGACACTTGTTAAAAAATAAAACACTTGCACATTTCCAAAACCATGCTTCTAGGTCCTTGCGAATGGTCCTTACGCAAGTTTGCTGGAAATCCACCCATGTTTTATTTTTTCAAAAATGTCAAATGTATGCACATACAATCGTCGTATAACCTAGCCCCCACTTGACAAAATCTATTCAGACTTTACGAAAACATTTATATGTAGATCTATAATCTTTTTGCAAACCTTTGTGTAGATTTGTCAAATGGCAGCACATTTATAAGCCTTTACAATATTTTGGAACCCCCCTCTAATGTTGCTCCCTCTTGACAGAATCCCACCAAACTTTGCAAAAACATTTATATCTAGATCTATTATCAGTTTGCCAAATGAAGTGTAGATAAGTCAAATGGCACCTCATTTATAAGCCTTTACATTATTTTGGCAAATCCCCCCTATTTTGGCCCTTCTTGACAAAATCTCACCAAGCTTCTCAAAAACATTTATATCTAGTTCTATTATCAGTTTGCCAAATTAAGTGTAGATTCATCAAATGGCACCTCATTTATAAGCCATTACATTATTTTGGGAACCCCCCCTCTAATTTTGCCTCCTCATGACAGAATCCCACTGAACTTTGTAAACCCATTCAGAATCAGGTCAGAAATATACATGCAACATTTCATGCAGTTCTATTAAGTGGCGCCAAAGTTATAAGCCATTCAAGAACTGCATTTCACAAACCCTGTAATGCTGAGGTGTCCGTGAACTTTTCAGGACTGTTCGCGAACATCCGACTTTCGCAGCAAAAAACACCCATTTTTTTGCTTCTTGCAGCCATATCCCATCCCATCCCCATCCTCTCTCACCTCCCCAGAGATTATTTGATAAGTTTGACAAGTGCAATGTGTTTTTAATATGTTTTTACCACGATGTTCGCGGACACCGGCAGATGTCCGTGAATCCAAGATGGCAGGTGTTTCCAATAATCTGACACACTTCACGCTCTTCACCATCCAATCAGCGAACACGTTGCATGTCTGCGGACATGACGCAAGTCAATTAACCAATCGGTGTCCTGTCTGCGGAGCGGACAGGGAAGTGTGTCCGCGGAGCGGACATAGATATCACTAATTTTTTGTGACCTACTTTTTGGTAATTTTTTTAAAAACTACTGGATGGATTTTCACTGAATTTACAAAAGCACGCTTTTGGGACCAAGCCACTGCTCCTGCTGCAAATTTGGTGAAACTCTGTCCAGCGGTTCAGGCTGTAGGCGTGAGCACATTCTTTCCCCATTCAGTCTATGGGAAAAAAATTAATTTTGCCCCCCCTGGACCAAACCTCACTACTCAAATTCAAAGTGGGCCATATACTTTTTTTGCAAAGTTTGGTGAGGATTCGTCCAGGGGGAGTGACGTTATAAGTCGCCCAATAAAGTGCTCTTCCTATGGGATTAGCAATTTAACCATAACTACACAGCCACTAAAGTGGCTGTGTAACATAGATATATACATATATATATATATATTCAGTGAAAAAACTTTGTTAAAGGGACGTTATGGTTCAAAGTAAAACCGAAAAACCCCTGAAATTCGGCAGTTATGGTAAGATAAGCAACCATAACTCATGCCGCCACCGTGCACTGCTAACTCTAACACCCAGGACATCTGGAGATAAATCTACTGATAATTTTAATGCACAAAAAGGATTGCTGTCTTTCAAGGTTGTGACTTCTCCTATGTATATGTTTCATATGATATGACTGGACCATAAGGGAATTATTCTAAGAACATACTTGAAAGATAAGTCTACGAATATAGTAATTTACAATTTTTAGTCCTGACTGTTACTGAAGAAAATCATGTGGCCTAGATATGTCAGGAAAGGAAAAAAAGGGAGAGCCAGCCATGTGATGTCATCAGTGATGTCATCAATGACATTTGTGATGTCATCTTTGATGTCCTGGGTGTTAGTGTTAGCAGTGCACGGTGGCGGCGGCAGTTATGGTTGCTTATCTTACCATAACTGCTGAATTTCAGGGGTTTTTCGGATTTACTTTGAACCATAACGTCCCTTTAACAAAGATTTTTCACTGAATTTCATAGGTTCTTAGTAGCGCAACTTAACCATAACGTCCCTTTAACAAAGTTTTTTCACTGAATTTCATAGGTTTTTAGTAGCACAACTTAACCATAATATCCCTGACTTCATATACATGTAACATAGAACATACTAACCCCCTCGTAGTGATTTTCATGTCCGCGGACTACCGCCATGACCACGGACACATCGAAAATCTGAGCGTGGTGAATGTAAATTTAAATAGTGTGCCCCATTTCCCCTTTGAAGTTGGCTCTGAAAAGAGCCGTTTTTTTTTTTACAGATGCTTGACAGACACCTGTTATTTTATATTTTTTTTCTTGCTTTTTTTTTCTTACTTTACTCCTAAAATCTTCACATAACCTTCTCCAAAGCAACCCTTACATTCCAAAATAGAAAGGCATTTCCGGTAAAAGATAAAGAAATGCCATCTTCTTTAAAATTAACAGCATTACTGGCATCAATATTCTCATTGTTACAGAAGAACATACCAGCTCTAAGCATGAAGGCACACATGCCTCGGTTGATGACACACCTAGCAATGTTTTGCTGAGGACAAAAAAACTGAACTATTGTCCCATATTGCCCTAGGTAGTAATCCAGAAAAAATTACTTTCGCATTTGGAAGGATCTTCATTACGGCTTGAACCAAGCGTTCCAAATCAGCCAACAAAGTAGGGGCACTGACGTTGCCCAAATGGAAAGCACCATAGTGCAAAACTACCACATGCGGACTGTTCATCGTGGCCATATCCGCACAAACTTGTACAATTCCCTGTACATTGCAATCAGGCACAGTGCTCCACACCACCTCCACTCCTTTCACATCAAAGTTCTTTGCAACATGCCTGCATTCAGCGTACCGCTGTAAACCATGCACAAACATATCTCCGAGCACCAACACCCTGACTTTCTCCACTTCTGCCATCTTCGCCACACACAGTCTCTTTCAACACAAATCCACAACCTCGACATCTGATTGGCTGATCCGTACAGTCTTCTTTCCATGTTGGATTTCCTGGAAAAACCCGGATGTACCACGCCCTGTCCACGAATAGCCGCGGTGTCCGTGGACGGCGTCCACTTTAATCTCTGTGCCATTCCCTCATTGCATACAGCTAAGCAATCACACAATACGAATAACGTCCTCAGAACACCCCCATTTTGTGAATTTTCGAACATTTCAGGACAATTATCATTTCATTATTCAACATATTAACATTACAAATATTATACTTTTATCTTGTACTCTGCACACAATGCTATCTTTCTCCGTTAGTAGCTCAGTATACTAGATAGAATCCCATAACACAATGCTATTTATATCAATGCATCGTTCAAAGCACTAATAACGGTATGATATTTATTGCAATATCCTTGACACTTTTTTTCGGAACATTATAATAAAAATCCCTAGTACACAAATTCCATGAAAAGTACATACACATGTGATGTCATCAGTGATTTCATCAATGACATTTGCGATGTCATCTTTGATGTCCTGGGTGTTAGTCTTAGCAGTGCACGGTGGTGACGCGAGTTAGGGTTGCTTAGTTTACCATAACTGGTGAATTTCAGGGGTTATTAACCATAATATCCATTTAACAAAGTTTTTTTTTACTGAATTTCATAGGTTTTTATTAGTGCAATGTAACCATAACGTCCTTTTAAATGGATGAAGACCATAACCACCCTAGGTTCCCAAAGCGGGAACTTGGGGTGCTAAAAAAAAGATTTTTCTAAAGTTTTTTTTTACTGAATTTCATAGGTTTTTAATAGTGCAACGCAACCATAACATCCCTTTAAATGGATGAAGACCATTACCACCCTAGGTTCCCAAAGCGGGAACCCGGGGTGCTAAAAAAAAGATTTTTCTTCCCAAAGCAGTACGCTTGCGGCGTCCCGGTGTAGGAAGGAAAATCCTTTAACAAGATGGCCACCATGGAAAGGGAAGGCAGGGTTCCATACAGGGCCCCTCTTCACTTCACAACACGTGTTCACGGTCTTCGCAGGTACGTGTTTTCTACAGCACGTGTGCATGTTCAAATGAGGCGCATGTGAGCTTGGATTCATGTCATTTCTGCGTGTTTTTCTTCAATGCGTGTGCGTGGTCTCCTCAGCTCCATGTTATGTACAGCGCATGTGCGTGGTCTTCGCAGCTACGTGTTTTGTACAGCACGTGTGTGTGGTCTTTGCAGCTACGTGTTTTCTACAGCACGTGTGCGCGGTCTTCACTAGTACGTGTTTTCCATTAACTCCTGTGCGCAGTTTTGTTCAACGCATGTGCGTGTTCGGATAAGGCGCATGTGAGCTCGGAAATGCGTGTGCATGGTCTTTGTAGCTATGTGTTTTCTACAACACGTGTGTGTGCTCTTCGCAGCTACGTGTTATCTACAGCGCCAGCACGTGTGCGTGGTCTTTGCAGCTATGTATTTTCTACAGCGCGTGTGCGTGGTCTTCACTGGTATGTGTTTTCCGTTAAATCCTGTGCGCGGTTTTGTTCAACGTGTGTGCATGGTCTTCTCAGCTACGTGTTATCTACAGCACGTGTGCGTATTCGGATAAGGCACGTGTGAGCTTGGAAACGCGTGTGCGTGGTCTTTCTAGCTATGTGTTTTCTACAACACGTGTGTGTGCTCTTCGCAGCTACGTGTTATCTATAGCGCGTGTGCGTGGTCTTCGCAGCTACGTGTTATCTACAGCACATGTGTGTGGTCTTTGCAGCTATGTGTTATGTATATCGCGTGTGTGCAGTCTTTGCAGGTACGTGTTTTCTACAGCGCGTGTGCGTGGTTTTGACTGCTATGTATTTTCCGTTAACTCCTCTGCACGGTAATCATTTCTGCGTGTTTTCTTCAACGCGTGTCCGTGTTTGGATGAGGCGCACATGCGAGTTTGAAAAAGAAAGTGTGTGCGCATTTTGACTGGCGCGTTATATATCAAGAGCAGGTGAAGTAGTTCTGCCCATGCGCTTTACTCCGTGAGCGTGGTCTACACCGCCACGTGCTTTCTTCGCGTTCAGATGTTGTTTAGTTAACACGTTTTTGTGCTTCTTGCAGCCATATTCCAACCCATCCTCATCACCCCTCACCTTCCCAAACATTATTTGATCAGTTTGATGAGTGCAATGTTGTTTTTTTTAATATGTTTTGCTGCGATGTCCGTGGACACCGGCAGGGTTGGATTGGCACCTCGGCCTTTTGGCCCGTGGCCAGGCCGAAATCGTCCCTGTGGAGTGGGAGCCGGTTTCTGGCCACTACTGGGCCGGTTTTGAAAATAAAATAAATAATTGATGTTTTTTTAACAATTTTTTTTTGTTGAAAAAAAAATACACCAGCAACGTGCAATATTGCAATATGAATCTATACACACATATATCAATGATACATATGGTGATCCATTCTTGTATGAAATGTATATCACACACCATATTTTTCATAGAGTACTTAGGAACAATGCTATTTGATGCCACTTCCTGTTTTGTCAAGGGGTGAAAGGTCGTGTTTCATCGCTTCATGGGATGTCACTTTGGGGTGGGGTCAAATGGCATCACTTCCGGTGATGTTGGCAGACATCAAGGGTCGCGAGGGGTGGGCCACTTTTTTGAGGTGAGGGGTGGCCCACTTTTTTTTGGGTGTCCAGGTCTATTTCTTGTCCCAGTCCGACCTTGGACACCTGACGAGAATCCAAGATGGCGACCATCTCCAAAAATCGGACGCACTTCACGCTTCACCCCAGCCAATTGGGCAGCACGTCATATGTCCGCGGACATCACGTAAGCCGCTTGGCCAATCCGTGTCCTGTTCGCGGAGCGGACATAGATATCACACATTTTTGCGCCTTACATTTTGGTAATTTTAAAGAAAACTACTGGACAGATTTACACGAAATTAACAAAAGCACGTTTTCGGGACCAAGGCCCTGCTCCTGCCGTAAATGTGGTGTAAATCCGTCCAGCGGTTTGGGCTGTAGGTGTGAGCCAAGTTTTTTCCCATTATGTCTATGGGGAAAACAGAAGTTTCGGGACCCCCCCTATAACTTTGCCCCCCCTGGACCAAACCTCACCAAACTTTGCAAGGACATTCAGAGTGGGCCATATGCTTGCAAAGTTTGGTGAGGATTCGTCCAGGAGGAGCGAAGTTATAAGCCGCCCAAAAAGTGCTCTTCCTATGGAAACAGCGAAACAGCAACTTAACCATAACTACACGGCCACTACTGTGGCTATGTAATCCGTGTATATATATATATATATATATATATATATATATATATATATATATATATATATATATATATATATATATATATATATATATATATATATATATATTACATGGCCACGGTAGTGGCCATGTAGTTATGGTTAAGTTTTTTTTTCTTAGGAAAAGCACTTTTGGGCAGCTTATAACTTCGCTCTCCCTGGACAAATCCTCGCCAAACTTAGAAAAAAAAGTATTTGGGTCACTCAGAATTTTTTTGCAAAGTTTTGTGAGGTTTCGTCCAGGGAGGGCAAAGTTATAGGGGGGTCCCAAAACTTTTTTTTTCTCATAGACGTAATGGGAAAAATCTTTGCTCACGCCTACAGCCCAAACCGCTGGACGGATTTAAACCAAATCTGCGGCAGGGGTGGTGGCTTGGTCACGCAAGCGTGCTTTGCTTTATTTGGTGTAAATCCATCCAGTAGTTTTTAAGAAAATGACAAAAATGTAAGTGAAAATAATTAGTGATATCTGGGTTTGCTTCGCGGACACACTTCCCTGTTCGCTTCGCGGACAGGACGGTGATTGGGAAAGCTGCTTGCGTGATGTTTGCGGACATCTGATGTGCTCTCTCATTGGATGCGGTGAAAGCGTGCAGTGCGTCTGGCTTCAGAGATGCCTGCAATCTTTGTTCCTCGCCGCCTGCACAGTAAGTCTTGTGTCTGTCTCCTGTTCCTCCCACCCCCGCTCATGCCCTGTGTGTCCTTCTTATCCCCCCACCCCCACTCATGCTCCATGTCTCCCCTGTTCCTCCAGCCCCCCGCTCATGCCATTGGCACACGGTGGCCAGCGGAGGGCCGAGCAGTGGGATCTGCCACCTGCACACGAACGCCGTGTGTCTCTCTCCCTCCCCCCTAACCCCCCGCTCATGCCCCGTGTGTCTCTCTACCCTTCCCCCACCCCCCCGATCATGCCCCGTGTGTCTCTCTCCCTCCCCCCATCCCCGCTCATGCCCCGTGTGTCTCTCTCCCTCCCCCCACCCCCGCTCATGCCCCGTGTGTCTCTCTCCCTCCCCCCACCCCCGCTCATGCCCCGTGTGTCTCTCTCCCTCCCCTCCACCCCGCTCATGTCCCGTGTGTCTCTCTCTCCTTCCCCCCACCCCCTGCTCATGCCCCGTGTGTCTCTCCCCCTCCCACCCACCCCCCACTCATGCCCCGTGTCTTTCTCCCTCCCCCCCACCCCCACTCATGCCCCGTGTGTCTCTCTCCCTCCCCACCCACCACCTCTCATGCCCAGTGTGTCTCTCTTCCTCCCCCCACCCCCGCTCAATCCCCGTTTGTCTCTCTCCCTCCCCTCCACCCCCACCCGCTCATGCCCTGTGTGTCTCTCTCCCTCCCCCCAACCCCGCTCATGCCCCGTGTGTCTCTCTCCCTCCCCTCCACCCCCGCTCATGCCCCGTGTCTCTCTCCCCTTCCCCCCACCCCCCGCTCATGCCCCGTGTGTCTCTCTCCCTCTGCCCCACCCCCGCTCATGCCCCATGTGTCTCTCTCCCTCCCCGCCACCCCCGCTCATGCCCCGTTTGTCTCTCCCCCTCCCGCCCACCCCACCGCTCATGCCCCGTGTGTCTCTCTCCCCTTCCCCCAACCCCCGCTCATGCCCCGTGTGTCTCTCTCCCTCATCCCACCCCCCGCTCATGCCCGGTGTGTCTCTCTCCCTCCCCCCCACCCCGCTCATGCCCGTGTGTCTCTCTCCCTCCCCTCCACCCCGCTCATGCCCCGTGTCTCTCTCCCCTTCCCCCCACCCCCCGCTCATGCCTCGTGTCTCTCTCCCTCCCCCCCACCCCCACTCATGCCCCGTGCGTCTCTCTCCCTTCCCCTACCCCCGCTCATGCCCCGTGTGTCTCTCCCCCTCCCGCACACCCCCGCTCTTGCCCTGTGTGTCTTTCCCCTTCCCGCACACCCCCCACTCATGCCCCGTGTGTCTCTCCCCCAGCTCATCCCCGCTCATGCCCTGTGTGTCTCTCCCCCTCCCGCACACCCCTCGCTCATGCCCCGTGTGTCTCTCCCCCAGCTCAACCCCCGCTCATGCCCCGTGTGTCTCTCCTCCTCCCGCCCACCCCCTGCTCATGCCCCGTGTGTCTCTCCCCCTCCCGCCCACCGCCCGCTCATGCCCGTGTGTCTCTCCCCCTCCCGCCCACCCCCCGCTCATGCCCCGTGTGTCTCTCTCCCCTTCCCTCCACCCCCCGCTCATGCCCCATGTGTCTCTCTCCCTCCCCCCACCCCCGCTCATGCCCCGTGTGTCTCTCTGCCCCCCCACCCCCGCTCATGCCCCGTGTGTCTCTCCCCCTCCCGCCCACCCCCTGCTCATGCCCCGTGTGTCTCTCCCCCTCCTGCCCATCCCCCGCTCATGCCCCGTGTCTCTCTCTCGCTCCCGCCCACCCCCCGCTCATGCCCCGTGTGTCTCTCTCCCTCCCACCCACCCCCCGCTCATGCCCCGTGTGTCTCTCTCCCTCCCGCCCACCTTCCGCTCATGCCCCGTGTCTCTCTCTCCCTCCCCCCACCCCCGCTCATGCCCCATGTGTCTCTCTTCCCTTCCCCCCACCCCCCGCTCATGCCCCGTGTCTGTCTTCTGTTCCCCCCGCTTATGCCCCGTGTCTGTCTCCTGTTCTCCCCACCCCCTGCTCATGCCCCGCATCTGTCTCCTGTTCCCCTCATGTGCCGTGTCTGTCTCCTGTTGCCCCCCACGCCCCCTGCTCATGCCCCGTGTTTGTGTCCTGTTCCCCCCACCGCCCGCTCATGCCCCGTGTCTGTCTCCTGTTGCCCCCCACCTCCCCGCACATGCCCCGTATCTGTCTCCTGTTCCCCCCACCCGCTCATGCCCCGTGTCTCTCTCTTGTTGCCCCCCACCCCCCACTCATGCCCTGTGTCTGTCTCCTGTTCTCCCCACCCCCCGCTCATGCCCCGTGTCTGTCTCCTGTTCCTCCCACCCCCCGTGTCTGTCTCCTGTTGCCCCCCACCCCTCCGCTCATGCCCCGTGTCTGTTCTCCCCACCCCCCGCTCATGCCCCGTGTCTGTTGTTCCCCCCACCCCCCGCTCATGCCCCGTATCTGTCTCCTGTTCCCCCACCCCTCGCTCATGCCCCGTGTCTGTCTCCTGTTCCCCCCACCCCCCTGCTCATGCCCTGTGTCTCTCCTGTTGCCCCCTACCCCCTGCTCATGCCCCGTGTCTGTCTCCTGTTACCCCCCACCCCCCGCTCATGCCCCGTGTCTGTCTCCTGTTCTCCCCACCCCCCGCTCATGCTCTGTGTCTGTCTCCTGTTCCCCCACCCCCCGCTCATGCCCCGTGTCTGTCTCCTGTTGCCCCCCACCCCCGCTCATGCCCCGTGTCTGTCTCCTGTTGCCCCCAACCCCCCGCTCATGCCCCGTGTCTGTCTCCTGTTGCCCCCCAACCCCCGCTCATGCCCCGTGTCTGTCTCTGTTTTTCCCCCACCCCCCGCTCATGCCCCGTGTCTGTCTCCTGTTCCCCCCACCCCCGCTCATGCCCCGTGTCTCTCTCCTGTTGCCCCCCACCCCCGCTCATGCCCCGTGTCTGTCTCCTGTTCCCCCACCCCCGCTCATGCCCCGTGTCTCTCTCCTGGTGCCCCCCAACACCCCTCATGCCCTGTGTCTGTCTCCTGTACCCCCTCACCCCCCGCTCATGCCCCGTGTCTGTCTCCTGTTCCCCCCACCCACTCATGCCCCGTGTCTCTCTCCTGTTGCCCTCCCGCTCATGCCCCGTGTCTGTCTCCTGTTCCCCCCACCTGCTCATGCCCCGTGTCTCTCTGCTGTTGCCCCCCAACCCCTGCTCATGCCCCGTGCCTGTCTCCTGTACCCCCACCTCCCTGCTCATGCCCCGTGTCTCTCTCCTGTTGCCCCCCACCCCCTGCTCATGCCCCGTGTCTGTCTCCTGTACCCCCCCATCCCCCGCTTATGCCCCGTGTCTCTCTCCTGTTGCCCCCCACTGCCCCGCTCATGCCCCGTGTCTGTCTTCTGTTCCCCCCACTCCCCGCTAATGCCCCGTGTCTGTCTCCTGTTCCCCCACCCCCCGCTCATGCCCCGTGTCTGTCTCCTGTTGCCCCCACCCATGCCCTGTGTCTGTCTCCTGTACCCCCCACTCCGCGCTCATGCCCCGTGTCTCTCTTCTGTTGCACCCCACCCCCCCGCTCATGCCCCGTGTCTGTCTCCTGTTCTCCCCACCCCCGCTCATGCACCGTATCTGTCTCCTGTTCCCCCATCCCCCACTCATGCCCCGTGTCTGTCTCCTGTTCTCCCCACCCCCCGCTCATGCCCCGTGTCTGTCTCCTGTTCTCCTCACCCCCCGCTCATGCCCCGTGTCTCTCTCCTGTTGGCCCCACCCCCCGCTCATGCCCCGTGTCTGTCCCCTGTTGCCCCCCACCCCCCGCTCATGCCCCGTGTCTCCCTCGTGTTCCCCCCCACACCCTCCGCTCATGCCCCGTGTTTCCCTCGTGTTACCCCACCACCCCGCTCATGCCCCGCATCTCCCTCGTGTTCCCCCACCCTCCGCTCATGCCTCTTGTCTCTCTCCTTTACCCCCCACCCCCGCTCATGTCCCGTGTGTGCCCTGTACCCCCCCGCTCATGCCCCGTGTCTCCCTTGTGTTCCTCCTCACCCCCCGCTCATATCTCGTGTCTCCCTCATGTTCCTCCCCACCCGCTGCTCATGCCCCGTGTCTCTCTCGTGTTCCCCCCACCGCCACTCATGCCCCGTGTTTCCTTCCTTTCCCCCCCCACCCCTGCTCATGCCCCGTTTGTACCCTGTTCCCTCTCACCCCCCGCTCATGCCCATGTGTCTCCCCTGTTCCCCCCCCGCTCATGCCCTGTTGTGTTCTTTATACACCCCGCCTTCCCTTTCCATGGTGGCCATCTTGGTAAAAGATTTTCCTTCTTACACCGGGACGGCGCCGGCGTCCCGGTGTAGGAAGGAAAATCTTTTTGTTTTTTTTACCACCCGGCATTCCCACTTTGAGGACATAAGATGTTAGTGGTCTTCATCTATTGAAAAGGACGTTATGATTAAGTTGCACTAATAAAAACCTATGAAATTCAATGAAAAAACTTTGTTAAAGGGACGTTATGGTTAAATTGCGCTACTAAAAACCTATGAAATTCAGTGAAAAAACTTTGTCAAAGGGACGTTATGGTTCCAAGTAAAACCGAAAAACCCTTGAAATTCGCCAGTTATGGTAAGCTAAGCAACCATAACTCACGCCACCACAGTGCACTGCTAAGACTAACACCCAGGACATCAAAGATGACATCACAAATGTCATTGATGACATCACTCATGACATCACATGTCTGGCACACTCTTTTTTCTTTTGCTGACATATCTAGGCAACATGGTTTTCTTCAGTAACAGTCAGAAACTAAAAATTTTATTTTATATGTAGACGTATCCTTCAAGTAGGTTCTTACAGTAATTCCCTTAGAGTCCAGTCACATCATATGAAACATATACATACGGGAAGACACAAACTTGAAAGACAGCCATCCTTTTTGTGCATAAAGATAATCAATAGACTTATGAGCACTTTCTGATAGTTCTGTTGTTTTTTTTTTTTTTATGGCTGTACTTTCCCTGTATATGGTCATATTTGTATACATTGTACTCACACTACTTTCCTTAGGGTCCAATCACATCAAGTGATACATATACCTAGGGTAAATAGCAGCTTTGAAACAGAGCAATCATTTATTTGCATGAAAATTAGTTAAATTATGAATTGTTTCTGCTACTACTTGTGCTTGTTTGGTAACTTCACTTTCCCTGTAAATACCCATATTGGTATGTGTTCTTGTGTCTTTGTGTTTTGTCTATAGTAATGCAATTATGTAATACGTGTGTTTTATTAGCTACTTATTACATATTTCACAGTACACAAAAATCTATTAAGAAAACAATTATCATTTCATTATTCAACATATTAACATTACGAATATTATACCTTCATCTTGTACACTGCATAAAATGTTATGTTTCTGTATGAGTAGCTTAGTATACTAGATAGAACCCCATAATAGAATGCTATTTATATCAATGCATCATTCAATGCACTAATTAGGGTATGATATTTATTGCAATGATCCTTGACACTTGTTTCGCAACATTATAATAAGAATCCCTTGTACACATATTTCATGAAAAGTACATACACATGTGATGTCATCAGTGATGTCATCAATGACATTTGTGATGTCATCTTTGATGTCCTGGGTGTTAGTCTTAGCAGTGCACGGTGGTGGCGCGAGTTATGGTTGCTTAGCTTACCATAACTGGCGAATTTCAAGGGTTTTTCGGTTTTACTTGTCCCTTTGACAAAGTTTTTTCACTGAATTTCATAGGTTTTTAGTAGCGCAACTTAACCATAACGTCCCTTTAACAAAGGTTTTTCACTTAATATATATATATATATATATATATATATATATATATATATATATATTCAGTGTCTTGTGGGGGTTGAAGTGCAACATGGGTGCAGTCAATAATTCCATGTAAATGTGGGAAGCGGGCAACTGCATAGAATTTCTCAGCCACTGTTTGCCTTACCTGCATGGTTTGCAGCATGTCTATGTGGCTGTGAACAGGTGCTATAATCCAGCACAAGACATGGTGGAGACAGCGTAATTGTGTGGGCCAGAGGCATTGCTAGGGGGGCTAAGAGGGCTATAGCCACTGATCTTTTTGTTGTAGCCCCGGATAGAATCTCCGGAGCTACAACCAAAAGGTTAGCTAGCCCCCAGTCCTGACAGTTCCGACATCAGCGTAGCCCCGGGTCTTTTCCAGACCTAGCAACACCCCTGGTGTGGGCTGTGAAATGCCTGCAACGATGGCTGTGGTCTGTTTAAATGAGGCATTGGCCAACAAATGAAAGGCAGTGAGCACTTTCACCAGGGGTGTTACTGGCTGTGAGCAGAGATGTTTTTATGGGAGGGCAAAAGGGGCACTTGCAAGTCTAGCTGATCTGAAGAAGTAAGATTGCATTGTTCACCAGTCTTAAATAGCACACATCAGGATATTTTATGGGGTGCTGCTGAGGCTCTAAACCCATTGCTTTTCTGTTTTGGCAAGTGCATTCTGCCTTGATCAATTCATCATGCATTGCTTTCTGTGGCCACTGTGGTTTACAGTTGTTTATAGTGGGAATTATGTTGATCATGTGCAATAGGCAATGGTGAAATACTTATTGATAAATTGAGTGCCACAATGGTTCAGAAGTTAGCTCAGTGTGTGAAGCACCCATTGCAGAAATATGTGTTCATATGCAACATTAGAATATCACATTCCAGCCAGGCGGACTGAGCCTTTCCTATCTCTGAAGTTGATAAACCTGCCTGCATATGTACTTGGTTTTGCAGAACAACATCTGCTATTATCACCAATGTACTAGTACCAGATAGGGATTGCTATAAAAACTAACATATCATCCGTATGCTGAAGGCCTAGAAATTGGTTTGTTCAGATAGAGTTTTGTAAAACCTAGGCAATCGCTTCCAACCATGGCATAAACCGTAGCATAAACTGTTAGTCCAAGAGGTGAATAAGTATCCAAATTCAAGACTAAGGAACGACAGCGTTCATGTTTGTATCCAGCAGACGATACAGTGATCCTGATCACATCATCTAATATATCTTACATAACTGTGCTGCCTTCTGTGAGGTTTGCCTTCTTGCATGCTGCTGGTATCGTTTAGCCCATTATTTGATCTTTCTTCTTATGTAGGCCATTTGTGTGGAAGGTTTGATAGACAGAAGAGAGTGGGCCATATGTTGCAGGCCTCAGGCAAACATATTTTAAGATCTGCTTGTTTGACACAAAATATTTTTTGCTTTTTGGTAAACGTGAAAGGTTTTTAGGCAGATTTATAAATGAAAAAGTCACAAGACATTGTTTTGGAAGTATTTAAAGCTTTAAAATATAAAAGACAAACCCAGATTAAATGTGTTAAATCACATTGATTGGTATGCTGGTTCTTATATACTTCCATTGATGATGGAGAGAATGAACCTAGAATCCTTCCCATTTTGAATAACACCCTTCTATATTATTTTGTTTAAAATTGGTCATGTTTGGTAATGTGATTTGTGTACTTTCAAAGTCCATTTTGTTTATAAAATGAGATTGTTTTAGTTCATGATAAGAACTGGAAAATAAAGTGTTGAAATTGCAGAGTTGGCACAAATCCCAGTTTCACACCTTGACCCCTTAACCAAAGTGTGATCCTGGGCATCTCATTTAATCTTGTATTGCCTGACCTCTCAATATTGCCAGTCCCTAAACCTTTCAAAATTGTCAGCCATTCTGACTGATTTCCTTCTCATGATATGATCTTCATAAAAGCCTTATTCATGGTTTCAGTGTATTAATAGTGAGAATATTTATATCGCACACCTTCCCTTGATATCTAATGGCAACACGATTTGAAAACCATATCCCACTTCTAATCTCAGTCTGTCTGGATAAAGGCACCTTCCTGGTAGCTTCTAATCTGCCTCCAATATCCATGCTATGGTATGTGTAGCGTACCACTTCCTTCCAATTGGTGGTCTCTATCCATGCATGAGCACTATTGCATTCTGTGAGGCAGATAATGCGAGTTCTCTATTATGGATTATGTGTACCTTTTACATACGGTCCCGCATTTATACTAGATCTACCTTCCTGGATGTTATTGATAAAAGGAGTCCTGTATGTACTAGAACAATAACCCCTTTGTAGACTACTAATGTCGGTCTTCAAATGCTACTTGTTTATCATTCTAATTATAGCAAGAAGGAAGAGGGGAAGGGGACTTAAAGGGAGTAAACATGCTTATTATGCTGCAAGACAGTATATCAACCTACAGGTTGTGAGCGCGATGGGTGGGGTGTGGGGGGCATGACCAGTATTCTTGATCCCTTAATTCCTTTGGTTTGGTGAAGGGGGCCCCCAAAGATGTCCGTGCCCAGTGCCCCAAAAGTGCTTAAGATGACCCTGGCTGTGAGCACATGGTGAGGGACACAAGGTAATTCTCTCACTCCATGACCAGATCAAGGATGACGTGTCGGAAGCTGTATGTGCCATACACTTCCTCATCTGGCATTCCAAAAACAATTGTGTGTGTATGGAAGAATCAGGGCCTCCACCTCCTCATTCGGCTACTCCTCCTTCCATGAAGTAGCATGAGTGAGAGCAATGCAGGACCAGGCATAATCGAATAATGTACATGGGATTGAATGGTGCTTTTTCTACTTTGGATTGCATTGGCCAATTCTACTTGGTGCCGGGTCATGGGTGGCAGTAAAATGTGGGTCCTTTCAACTTCGCACGGACGCACAATGACATCTGTGAATACGAGTATTTTTGCACTAGATGAGACGTGTTTGCGCATCCCTCACCATGCCCATGTTATCCCTCATTACCCTACTTTAATTAGGACATTTGCATATTCCGCCCCTTTCTTCTTCTTTGCTCTGGCCGTTGCCTGAAGCCTCGTTCAAAGCGTGCAAGCATTGTGCCTTGTGCGAAAGACCAGCGCAAAGTTCATTCCATGAATCAGCCAAATTAGTTTTGCATTGCGTAGAGTGCACTTTTTCGGCAAAGAGTGCATTTGCGTCACGTAAAACGTTTTGTAAATTAAGCCACTTGAGTGCTAAGGGTGTCTAGGTTTGTCCTGAATGCCTATGAGATATAATTGTAGGCTCCACACGGCAGTTAATTATTGATAATATCGCCTGCTAAAATATTTGAATCTGAAACAATCAGCATCACCATCAAACTCTGTGACTTTTGCTTAGTGTTAATTGTTGGAGAATGAAATTTTAATAGCTTTCGCGTGTGACTTGACCTACTGAAAAAGGATGAAACTGTAACTGTCTGTAAACAATGTCTACAAAGGATTGGACAACTTTGTGATGGTCAGGGGGCATGTTATGGGCACTGTGGGGGAGAGGGCAGTAGCCTGCCCACCCTTGCAGAGCCATACCTTTTACCCCTGGATGACCTCAAACGTTCTTGAAAGAATCCATGGAAAGTCGAGGAGTTTGCAGGAACAAAATAAAAAACACAATTCCGCTGATTCAGCAATTCTCTGCTCAGCACCAGCTTGAATTATTATGCACTGGTCCATTTTGTGATATGGGATCACTTAATAATATTG
Organism: Ambystoma mexicanum; assembly: GCF_040938575.1. NCBI lineage: Eukaryota > Metazoa > Chordata > Amphibia > Caudata > Ambystomatidae > Ambystoma > Ambystoma mexicanum. The sequence continues at coordinate 495,131,885 of NC_090933.1, read as the reverse complement.
GAACAGTGAAGGGGAAGCTATTTATATGATTTCTTGTGAGCTAAAGAAATACTAAATACATAACATGATATCATGGCTAGATTGGCCCATGATTACATCCCTACAGCCTGTCGAATTTAGTTGTTAGACCCTCAATGTAACCATTGAAGCCGCATAAGCACGACCCTAAAACCCAGGTTCTCATAGGATGCCGGAAGTTCTACAGACAGGCCACCAAAAGTCAGCCATGGGCGGTGCAGGGGAGAAGGAAGGGTTTGTAACGCTCACCTGATTCTCGCAGAGGCGCCGGTCTTGACTGGGCGACTACCGTATCTTCAAAGGTGATGTGTAGCACCCGGTTGGCTCTTTGGGCTGGACCTCTGTGCACTGTATGCCTGACGTGTAGAGTAAGATGTCTTAGGTAAGTGAATGCCGAGCTCTCCATCTGCCTCGGGGCAGGGTGCTGTAACCAGTTTCTTCACTGGATAGGTAGCGCAGGCCTCTTGACTTCAGAGGACTGCTGTCCGTCGTTTACTGCACGAACGGTAAGTTTCGAGTCATTCAAATGTCTTTAAAGTCTTTAGTAATGATGTCTCTTGTTTTGCAGGGTTCCGGCGATGGCGGATGACGGGCTGAAGTGAGTTGAAGATGGAGCCCGTGTGATGAATAGAAGCGCCTGGAAGCACGTAAGTAAGCGCTTGTTGCCTGCTTCACTATGCGCTCTAACTGTCTTTTTATTTTGCAGGCACGAGTTCGGAGCGGCTGCAGGGTGCCGGAATACCCACTGGATTAGATGTGGAAAGGAGTCATGGCACGTGAGTATTAAAGTTCCCCAATGTCTTTAAACGCACCTTGTTTTGTCTTTCAGATGCGGGATGCAGCGCCGAAGAGTAGGTAAGCCTTTGCCTTTCAGATGCCGGAATGCTAACCTGTTCTTTCTTGTCTTTATAGGTGTTGCTGAAGACTGGATTCAGGATGGTAAGCCTTTGCCTTTCAGATGCCGGAATGCTAACCTGTTCTTTCTTGTCTTTATAGGTGTTGCTGAATACTGGATTCAGGATGGTAAGCCTTTTTCCTTAGGCCCAGGACCAGATGCAGAAGACACGATGAGCGTTCTGCTGCAGGGGTTGCAGAATAACGCAAAGCAAGATTCATCCACCGCGTGTGGTTTAAATAGCCTCCTGTAGTGCTTAGGTGTCTCCTTCCACAGCCACGCCTAAGTAAGAAAAGAGTTCCTGGTAAGAAAAGAGTTCCTGCCTTCCAGAAGAGTTCCAGTGTTCTGAATCTAGGGAGTGGCTCCAGCCCCACCCAACAGGAAAAGTAGTTCCAAACAGAAGAGGATCAGAGGCTCAACTGGCAGGCAAGTAAGCAGCATGGTCTGCTGAAGGTAAGTCCACCCAAGCATTATGAGCCCGGCGCTTCCAGCGCTGGGACTGGGCATATTTATGAGCCTGGTGCCACTGGCGCCAGGACTGGGTCCAAAAGGTCCCAATTGGGACTGGTTGGCACTCGGAACCTGGGTTATGGATCTGCTTCCAAGGGAGTTGGGAAAACCCTGACCTTTTGGAAGCAGAGATCATGACAGTACCCCCCCTCAAGGCCCCTCCCAAACCGGGCTTCTCCGGGGGTTTTGGCTTGTCAGGAAATGTTCGGTGAAATCTTTTGATTAGGCGAGGAGCGTGGACATATTCAGCAGGTTCCCAGGATCTCTCTTGGGGGCCGTAGCCTTTCCAGTCAATTAGGTAGAATAGTTTAGATTTGGAGATCTTGGAGTCAAGAATGCTTTTGACTTCAAACTCGAGTTCTCCATCCACTAGGATAGGTTTTGGAGATTTGGTTAGTCGGGTTTGAGGTTGCACGGGTTTTAATAGAGAGACGTGGAAGACCGGATGTATCTTCATGTGCGGGGGCAAGTCCAACTTGACCGCTACTGGGTTTACTATGGTAGTGATGGAATAGGGACCAAGGTATCTTGGGTTGAATGTGCGTGGCCCTTTTAGAGGTAGATATTTGGTGGATAACCAGACTTGATCCCCTACTTGATAGTGAGGGGCTTCCTTCCGATGTTGATCTGCTCCTTTCTTGTATTGTTCTTTAGCCCTTTGAAGGTGAGAAACAGCTTCCTTAAAGGCTTGGGTGATTGTAGAATGCAGGTAGTCTACTGCTGGTGTTTCAAGATCTTGGAGGGGATCCAACTCCGAGGTTCGAGGGTGACTGCCGTACAAAAGAAAAAACGGGGTTTTCCCAGTTCCCGAATGGACAGAGTTATTGTAGGCATACTCGGCTATCCAAAGGATATCTTTCCAAGTTTTTTCAGTTTGTTGCAGCATGCAGCGTAAATACTGTGCCAGAGTTTGATTGGTCCTCTCGGTTTGTCCGTCGGTCTGAGGGTGGTGACTGGTCGATAGTCTCACATCAATTTGAGCCGACCGACAGCAACTTCGCCAAAAATGAGAAATAAATTGACTACCTCGATCCGAAATTAGAACCGAAGGAAAACCGTGCAGTCGGACGATGTTTTCGAGAAATTCTCGGGCCAGAGTTGCTGCTGTTGGCAAGCCTTTGAGCGGAATGAAATGCGCCATCTTGGAGAATAAGTCCACGATTACTAGAATCGTATTGTATCCGGAGCATGGAGGTAGATCGGTGATGAAGTCCATAGAAAGCGTATGCCAAGGGCGAGGTGGGATGTCAATAGGGCGTAAGAGGCCTGCTGGTCTTTCCTTTTGACTCTTGTTTTGGGCGCATACTCCACAGGACATTATAAAGTCTCTGATATCTTTTTTCCAAGACGGCCACCAGAAGTAGCGCTTGATCTTTTCTGAGGTCTTGGCTATACCGGGATGACCTTCCATTAAAGAGTCGTGATAACAAGAGATTACTTTTTTCTGTAAATCTGTGCTGGGTAGGTATAATCGTTCTTGGAAATACAATAAGTTGTCCTTTACTGCAAAGTCCTTTCCCTGCAGATGCCAATTCTGTATGTCTGCTGGAGTTACAAGTTGCCTGGCTTTATCCTTAACTTCCTCTATGGATTCTGTGGCGATTACACCCAGAATTCTTTGTTCGGGAATGATTGGTACAGGTTTAGGGTTGACCAAGTGTTCTTCCACTCCCATCCGAGAAAGGGCATCGGCTTTACCGTTCTTTGTACCAGGTCGATAGGTAATTATGAAGTCAAACTCGGCAAAGAATAATGCCCAACTGAGTTGTCTAGAGGATTGGGCTTTTGCGGTCTTCAAATATTGCAGGTTTCGGTGATCCGTAATCACAGTAACGGTGTGTCGGGCCCCCAGCAGATAATGCCGCCAAGCCTTAAAGGCAGACTTGATAGCCAGAAGTTCCTTGTCAGTAATCGTGTAATTGATTTCAGGAGGCGAGAATTTGCGGGACCAAAATGCCACGGGATGCAACTGATTGGTTACCGGGTCCTTTTGTGATAGAACTGCCCCCATGGCAAGGCTTGAAGCATCAGTTTCCACGATGAAGGGGAGTTCGGGGCGAGGGTGTTTTAAGATTGGTGCAGAGATAAATTTAGTCTTCAAATCCTGGAAAGCTTGTTCCGCCTCGGTAGACCATTCAAAACGTTTGTTTTTCTTTAACAAGGCAGTGATGGGCTGGACTATTCGAGAGAATTCGGGGATAAACCTGCGGTAAAAGTTAGCGAAGCCTAACATGCTTTGCACACCTTTTACGGAGGATGGTGATGGCCATTTGAGAACTGCATCGACCTTCTTTGAATCCATATGCACTCTGCCAGGTGATAATATGAATCCCAAGAATTCAACTTCAGTCACGTTGAAAACACATTTTTCCAACTTAGCGAAAAGTTTGTGTTGACGCAATCTTTCGAGGACCATTTTCACGTGTTTCCGATGTTCAGATTCCGATGAAGAATAAACGAGGATGTCGTCAATGTAAACAACAACACATATGATATGATATGATATGGTATTTGTAACGCGCCTATACACAAGTGTTTCAAGGCGCGACGAGGCGGGGAGGGAGGAAAACAAGGGGAAGACGGACAAGCGATCCTACTAGGCCAGGTGTCATTCAGATCGTGCAAGTGCAGAGGTAAGGGGAAAAGGAGGAAGTGCAGGGGGAGGAGGAGGGGGGAAAAGTGCAGTACAAGGTAAGTGGCGTAATAAAATAATAAATGATAAATAATAAATAAAAAGGGCCAGCTGGTGGCAAGTGCGAGGTAAGTGCAGAGCAAGTGCTGGGTAGGGGGCTGTAGGGATACAGTGACAGTCCCACAGTGCAGGGGGAGCCAGGGGGGCAGTGCAAGTGGAGAGTGGCTGGGCCCTGGACCGAGGTCGCTGAGAGTGGCCCAGATGCAGGTTAAGTGTAGAATTCAGTGGGGAGTTGAGCAGGTTTAGCAGGGGAGAGGGAGAGAGAAGGCAGAAGCGAAGAGGAAGGTTTTGAGGTGCTTCCGGAACCGGAGATGGTTCTCCTCAAGTTTCAGGGAGGCAGGCAGGCTGTTCCAGAGGGAGGCCCCTGCTGCGGAGAGAGATCTACCCCCAGCACGTTGCTTCGTGAAGCGGCTGACCATGAGGGAGTTAGAGATGGATGAGCGAAGGGCTCGTGAGGGAAGATATTTAGGAAGGGAGAGTTGAAGGTATTTAGGCCCCAGGCCCCAGAAGGCCTTGTGGACAATGCAGAGGGTTTTGAACTTAATCCTCGCAGCCACTGGGAGCCAGTGAAGAGATTTCAGTCCTGGAGAGATACGGTCCCTGGGCTTGAGGCCAAGGACAAGTCTCGCAGTTCTGTTCTGGATAAGTTGCAGAGGGCGGAGAGTGGAGGCAGGGAGATTAAGATAGAGGCTGTTACAGTAGTCCAGCCTTGAGAGAACCAGGGCTCGGGAGACAGTGAGCTTCTGGGGGAAGGAGAGGAAGGGAAGAATACCTCTGAGGAGGTGCAGCTGGTAGTGTGATTTCTTAGAGACATCAGATATATGAGGAGAGAAGGAGAGTGTGGAGTCGAAGATGACCCCAAGGTTTTTAGCCTTGCAGGTAGGGGCAGGGAGGGGGCCAAGGGAGGCCGGCCAGAGAGCTGCAGGGAAGGAGGGAGTGGGTGCGCCGATGAGTAGAATCTCAGTCTTACTGGCGTTAAGGCAGAGGTCATTGGCGGCACACCATTCCTGGATAGCAGACAGACAGTCGGAGATGAGGGAAGGAGAGGAGGAGGCCGAGGGTAGCCTGAAAATGAGCTGGGTATCGTCCGCATAGCACTGGAAGTGGGGGCAGAGGGCGGCGATGCGGTGGGCAAGGAGTGCCAGATACTGGTTGAAAAGCCAGGGAGAGAGGTTGGATCCCTGGGGGACACCACAGGTGGAGAAAAAGATGTCAGAGAGGAAGGAGCCCATTTGGACCTGGGAGGGTCGACCGGAAAGGAAAGAGGTCAGCCATGCCAGAGCCTGACCAGTGATACCCAGGTGATCACGGAGACGGTTGAGCAGGATGGCATGGTTGACAGTGTCAAAGGCAGAGGAGAGATCGAGCAGAATGAGAACACAGGGAGTGTTGGAATCGAGGTTCAGGAGCAGGTCCTCGCGGATGTTCAGGAGAGCAGTTTCAGTGCTTCTGGCCGCTCTGAAGCCAGATTGATGGTCATGAAGATTACCAACAGATTCAGCATGGAGGTTAAGCTGGGAGATGGCCAGTTTCTCCAGGAGCTTGCCCAGGAAGGGAGTAATGGAGATTGGGCGATAGTTGGCTGGGCAGGAGGGGTCGGAAGAGGGTTTCTTGAGGAGGGGGTGCACAAGGGAGTGCTTGAGGGGGGATGGGAAGACTCCAGAGGCGAATGAGTGGTTGCAAAAGTCAGCCAGGGCAGGAGCCAGGGAGACGATGTGGTCCTTGATGGTTTTGGAGGAATAGGGGTGAACCTGTTTAGACGAGGCTTTCATAGATCGGACTTGTCTGGAAACCTCGTCAGCAGAAAAAGGTGGAAATGAGGAGAAGGAGGGCGGAGGGGCGGCTGCAAGAGAGCAAGAGGAAGAGCCGGGAGGAGAGGGAGGGAGGAGAGGGGAGGAGAGAGAGGACAGGATGTCCTGAGTTTTTGAGATGAAGTGCGAGGCCAGTGCAGTGCAGAGGGCCTGGGAGGGGACAGGAGAGGTAGAGACTGCAGCAGGGTTGGCCAGCTCCTTGCAGATTTTAAAGAGTTCGGCCGAGTTGTTTGATGCCTCAGAGATGCGGGCTTGGATAAGGGCTCTCTTCTTAGTGAGGACGGAGAGCCGGTATTGCCTTTGGAGCAGGCGGCAGGCCAGTTTGTCAGAGGATGAACATGAAGCACGCCATTTCCTCTCTGCCACCCTGCACTTGCGTTTTAGAGTGACGAGATCCGAGTCGTACCAGGAATTACATTTGGCTTTGGGCTTCAGGCGGATTCTCATGACGGGGGCAAGGATATCGAGAGTATCAGATATAGAGGAATAGAGCATGGAGAGGGCTGTGTCGGGGTGGGAGTCAGCTGAGGGGGGAGGAGGGGGCGAGAAGGTGGCAGCGAAAGCCTCAACTGACACACGCTTCATGGGTCGGATGACCGAGAAGGTGGGTGGCAGTGAAGAGGGTGGCTTTGCCTGTGGGGTAGGGAGGGAGAGGTGGGAGGATAGAAGAAAGTGATCGCTCCAGGAGAGAGGAGTGGAGAGAGGGAGGGAGAGGGGAAGGTCAGAAGAGATCAGAGCATCAAGAGTGTGCCCTGCAGAGTGAGTAGGACCAGAGGGGAGAATAGAGAGTGAGAGAGAGTTGCAGAGTTCGCGAAAGAGACCAGTGGGGGGACAGGAGGCATCAAGGTGGATGTTGAAGTCACCGAGAAAGAGAAGTTGGGTGGTTGAGGACAGGAGTGAGGAGGAGAGATCAGCCCACTCAGAGAGGAAGGAGGAAATTTGGCCAGGTGGCCGATAGATAGTAGCCACGGTAAGGGAATGGCTAGGAGAGAGAGAGAGAGTCGGCAGACAAGACATTCAAAAGAGGAGTAGGTCTGCGTAGGAGTGACAGTGGCAGGAATCCACTCAGGGAAGATAAGGGCAACACCACCCCCTGAGCGGTTGGGCCTGGGCACGGAGAGGATCTTGTAGCCGTCAGGTAGGAGTGTGTCGAAGCTGGTGGCAGAGCTGGCAGTGAACCAAGTCTCAGTGAGACCGAGGACGTCGAGGTCCAGTTCCTCAAGAAGGCGACAGATATCAGAGGAGTGCTTGATGGCAGAGCGAGAATTTAGAGTGGCAATGTGGAGAAGGTTGCCACCCTTGAAAAACTTCCGGGGAGGGGTACAGGTCAGAGGTACACCCTGCGGAGGTGTTAGAGAAGGAGTTGAAGAGGGAGCAAGGGAGGGGGTAGGGAGGGAGGGGGGAGGCAAGGTAGCTGAGGATAGAGGAGGAGGGACAGCGGGAGCGGAGAGGAAGTTGATGAGGCATGGGAAGCGTCTATCAAAGAGGTGAAGGTTGGCCTGAGGGCCTTGGACCAAGACGGTCCCGTTAGCATAGACATTAATGATGGCTTTAGAGGAGTGGAAGGGGGCCAAGAGGACATCCCAACGGGTGCCACCATTAATGGGAGAGGTGGAGAAAGGAGAGAGCACAGCGACCATGTGAAGGGTCCATAGGTCAGGTGAAGGCACGAAGAAGAGAATGTCAGTGAGAGTTTCCTTGGAGCAGGCGCTCGTGTAGGTGTCAGCGATAGGGAGGCCTGGGTTGGAGACCAGGATGTCCTTTTTAAACTTTTTCCTACCGGATTTAGTGAGGAGAGCAGGATAGTCAATGGAGAAGCAGTTAGAGTAGATAGGCGAGATGGAGAGCACCATGGAGTAGGAGGGGAGGCGAACGACACGAGTATGCAGACAGGAAGTGAGTGGAGGGCACTGGTTTACCACAATGCAGAGCAAACAGTAATGTGTAGTGGGTCAGGGCCACCTAAGTTTGAGATTCCTGCGAGAGGAGAGAAACAGCCTAGGTTAACACAGTGAAGAGCAAACAGTAATGTGTAGTGGGTCAGGGCCACCTAAGTTTGAGATTCCTGCGAGAGGAGAGAAACAGCCTAGGTTAACACAGTGAAGAGCAAACAGTAATGTGTAGTGGGTCAGGGCCACCTAAGTTTGAGATTCCTGCGAGAGGAGAGAAACAGCCTAGGTTAACACAGTGAAGAGCAAACAGTAATGTGTAGTGGGTCAGGGCCACCTAAGTTTGAGATTCCTGCGAGAGGAGAGAAACAGCCTAGGTTAACACAGTGAAGAGCAAACAGTAATGTGTAGTGGGTCAGGGCCACCTAAGTTTGAGATTCCTGCGAGAGGAGAGAAACAGCCTAGGTTAACACAGTGAAGAGCAAACAGTAATGTGTAGTGGGTCAGCGCCACCTAAGTTTGAGATTCCTGCGAGAGGAGAGAAACAGCCTAGGTTAACACAGTGAAGAGCAAACAGTAATGTGAAGTGGGTCAGGGCCACCTAAGTTTGAGATTCCTGCGAGAGGAGAGAAACACCCTAGTTTACCGGGAAAATTGGATTAGGGGGGCGAGGCATCAAGGGGGTGAGGTGAGGTGGGGTGGGCCGGGCCGGAGTGCGGAGGAGCTGGCGCCTGGCGTCCCCTGCGGACACCTGCAGACACACAGGGAGCCGCACAGTGGGAGTCGCCCTTGGCCTGGGGCCCTTAGCCGCAGGGGCTGCCGGGCAGAGGGCTGCCCAGGAGGGGGGAGGTTATAGGCAGAGGGAGAGGAAGGGAGGGGGGGTGTGGGCGGGCAGGGAGGCGGGGAGGGAGGGGAAAGACCAGGAAGTGGGAGGGGGGGAGCAGGAGCAGGCAACACACGCGCTGGGAGCGCGAAGATCAATAAGGCAATAAACTTTCTTTTAACTATTTTTTTTTTTTTTTTTTTTTTTTTTTTAAAAAGCAAGCAACTCACGGAGGCCCAGGCAGGGCTTTCCAGGCCTGCTAATCCCCTCAGGACACCGGCGACCGCTCTCCACGCTCAGCTGGAAAAAGAAGCGAGCGTGGGGAACGGCCGTCGAGTAGGCCAGAGGGGAGGCAGGACGCAGCCAATCAGAGGGGGGGGTGGGCGGGCAGGGAGGCGGGGAGGGAGGGGAAAGACCAGGAAGTGGGAGGGGGGGAGCAGGAGCAGGCAACACACGCGCTGGGAGCGCGAAGATCAATAAGGCAATAAACTTTCTTTTAACTATTTTTTTTTAAAAAGCAAGCAACTCACGGAGGCCCAGGCAGGGCTTTCCAGGCCTGCTAATCCCCTCAGGCCACCGGCGACCGCTCTCCACGCTCAGCTGGAAAAAGAAGCGAGCGTGGGGAACGGCCGTCGAGTAGGCCAGAGGGGAGGCAGGACGCAGCCAATCAGAGGGGGGGGTGGGCGGGCAGGGAGGCGGGGAGGGAGGGGAAAGACCAGGAAGTGGGAGGGGGGGAGCAGGAGCAGGCAACACACGCGCTGGGAGCGCGAAGATCAATAAGGCAATAAACTTTCTTTTAACTATTTTTTTAAAAAGCAAGCAACTCACGGAGGCCCAGGCAGGGCTTTCCAGGCCTGCTAATCCCCTCAGGCCACCGGCGACCGCTCTCCACGCTCAGCTGGAAAAAGAAGCGAGCGTGGGGAACGGCCGTCGAGTAGGCCAGAGGGGAGGCAGGACGCAGCCAATCAGAGGGGGGGGTGGGCGGGCAGGGAGGCGGGGAGGGAGGGGAAAGACCAGGAAGTGGGAGGGGGGGAGCAGGAGCAGGCAACACACGCGCTGGGAGCGCGAAGATCAATAAGGCAATAAACTTTCTTTTAACTATTTTTTTTTAAAAAGCAAGCAACTCACGGAGGCCCAGGCAGGGCTTTCCAGGCCTGCTAATCCCCTCAGGCCACCGGCGACCGCTCTCCACGCTCAGCTGGAAAAAGAAGCGAGCGTGGGGAACGGCCGTCGAGTAGGCCAGAGGGGAGGCAGGACGCAGCCAATCAGAGGGGGGGGGTGGGCGGGCAGGGAGGCGGGGAGGGAGGGGAAAGACCAGGAAGTGGGAGGGGGGGAGCAGGAGCAGGCAACACACGCGCTGGGAGCGCGAAGATCAATAAGGCAATAAACTTTCTTTTAACTATTTTTTTAAAAAGCAAGCAACTCACGGAGGCCCAGGCAGGGCTTTCCAGGCCTGCTAATCCCCTCAGGCCACCGGCGACCGCTCTCCACGCTCAGCTGGAAAAAGAAGCGAGCGTGGGGAACGGCCGTCGAGTAGGCCAGAGGGGAGGCAGGACGCAGCCAATCAGAGGGGGGGGTGGGTGGGCAGGGAGGCGGGGAGGGAGGGGAAAGACCAGGAAGTGGGAGGGGGGGAGCAGGAGCATACATCTATGAGCTCTCTGAGGACATCGTTCATAAAATATTGAAAGGCGGCCGGGGCATTGCAAAGTCCGAAGGGCATGACCTGATATTCAAATAGCCCATACTTGGTGCGGAAGGCCGTCTTCCATTCATCGCCCTCTTTTACTCGTACCAAGTGGTAAGCTCCTCTAAGATCCAGCTTTGTATATATGCATGCTTTTCTGACTTGGTCCAGGAGTTCAGGGATCAAAGGTAACGGATATCTATTCTTAACGGTGATCTGGTTCAGGGAGCGATAATCGATACAAGTTCTAAGGTCTCCTTCCTTTTTTGGAACGAAGAACAAAGCTGAAGAAGCAGGGGACTTGGAAGGACGAATAAACCCATTTGCCAGGTATTGATCCAGGTATTGTCGAAGGTGAAGGTTCTCAGGCTCGGTGAGGGCATAAATTCTACTACAAGGAGGAGTAGATCCAGGTATCAGGTCTATCTGGCAGTCATAAGACCTATGAGGAGGTAGAGAGTTAGCCTGATCCTTCCGGAAAACATCTTGGTATTCTAGGTATTCGGGAGGTAACTGGGGAGTCTCTGAAGAAATTGCGGCCAGTGCAACACCAGGTGGAGGGTGACAAGTAGAGACACATTCTGGAAACTGGACCGTTCTTGCTCGCCAATCGATCAGAGGATTGTGTTTCTCTAACCAAGGTATTCCTAGAATAATCTGAAACTGAGGGGCCTTGATCACATCGAACACGATCTTCTCATGGTGTCCATCTTGACTTACTAGCGTCACCTCTTGAGTGGTATGCGTTACTGGCCCGGAGGCTATCTCCGTACCATCCACCGTAGTAATGACGTCCTTTACAGCCTTGGGACAAAGAGTTAGATTCATCCTCAAAACCATTTCATGATCCACATAATTGCCGATGGCACCGCTGTCGACGTAAGCTTCAATTGCATGTAATCGATCCGGATTATCAGGGCTAATGAGGACCATAGGTATCACGAAATGCGAGGTCACGGAACTGGTTTTCACGCTCGGCAAGAGGACCTCTATTCTTGTCGGGCGAGGTCGTTTCCCTGCTCAGAGTTTGTAACTTTGGTAACTGCAGCTCCTACTGCCTTCTTGGCAGGTTTCACCAGACAGTCTCGAAGAAAGTGCCCTGAGTTTCCGCAGTATAGGCATAATTGCAACTGTTTCCTCCTTTCCCGCTCCCTTTGTGTTAGAGGACCTTTCAGACCCCCTATTTGCATGGGTTCCCCGGAGTCTACTCCTTTGGAAGGAGTTGGCGGTTTGGAAAATACTCGAGCATCAAACTTGGAACGATCGGCCTTCCTGTTCTGCAGCCTGTGATCTATTTGAACGACCAAGTCTATATAATCCGAACAGTCTTGTGGGGGATTCACTACTTGGGCTAAAACGTCTTTGAGCTCTCCACGTAGACCTCTATAAAACAGCGTAATCCTTTTGTCCTCAGACCATTGAGTTTCCACTATTAGCCTATTGAAAGATGCAATATAAGCCAAAAGGTCTTGATTACCCTGTCGCAATGAAAGAAGCTCATTGTCCAAGGCCTGCCCCTGTGAATGTCTTGCGAACAGTTTTTCCATACTAAGCTGAAAGGCTTGAAAATCATGGAGAACCGGATCATCTTGATTAACTAGAGGGATCGACCAGTCTGCCGCATTGCCACTAAGGTACGAAAGTACAAAAGCTACTTTTGCTTGATCAGTTGGAAAGGCTGCTGGCCGGCATAAGAAGTGCAACCGGCACTGATTGATAAATACTGCAAACCTCTTTGGGTCACCAGAAAATCGTTCGGGCGGAGCCAGAGGTACATTCCCAGGTAGGTTGATCTGCACTGGATTCATAGAGGATGTTGAAGGAAGATTTGCCCCTGATGCGGGTAACGGGGTCTGTCCGGCTTGTGACTGTAGCACTTGTCTAGCAAGATTGTCTGTTCTCTCCTTGGAAATAATTAGTTCCCTTCTTAGAGCATTCGTTTCCTGACGAGCTGCATGCACTTCTGCCCTTAGTTCCCCAAGTAACCGGGCTAGGGGGTCAGTATCCGAGGTTTCCATAGCGCCTGGGCGAGAGTTTTGCGGTAGGCTTTGCGTTCTGTAACGCTCACCTGATTCTCGCAGAGGCGCCGGTCTTGACTGGGCGACTACCGTATCTTCAAAGGTGATGTGTAGCACCCGGTTGGCTCTTTGGGCTGGACCTCTGTGCACTGTATGCCTGACGTGTAGAGTAAGATGTCTTAGGTAAGTGAATGCCGAGCTCTCCATCTGCCTCGGGGCAGGGTGCTGTAACCAGTTTCTTCACTGGATAGGTAGCGCAGGCCTCTTGACTTCAGAGTACTGCTGTCCGTCGTTTACTGCACGAACGGTAAGTTTCGAGTCATTCAAATGTCTTTAAAGTCTTTAGTAATGATGTCTCTTGTTTTGCAGGGTTCCGGCGATGGCGGATGACAGGCTGAAGTGAGTTGAAGATGGAGCCCGTGTGATGAATAGAAGCGCCTGGAAGCACGTAAGTAAGCGCTTGTTGCCTGCTTCACTATGCGCTCTTACTGTCTTTTTATTTTGCAGGCACGAGTTCGGAGCGGCTGCAGGGTGCCGGAATACCCACTGGATTAGATGTGGAAAGGAGTCATGGCACGTGAGTATTAAAGTTCCCCAATGTCTTTAAACGCACCTTGTTTTGTCTTTCAGATGCGGGATGCAGCGCCGAAGAGTAGGTAAGCCTTTGCCTTTCAGATGCCGGAATGCTAACCTGTTCTTTCTTGTCTTTATAGGTGTTGCTGAAGACTGGATTCAGGATGGTAAGCCTTTGCCTTTCAGATGCCGGAATGCTAACCTGTTCTTTCCTGTCTTTATAGGTGTTGCTGAAGACTGGATTCAGGATGGTAAGCCTTTTTCCTTAGGCCCAGGACCAGATGCAGAAGACACGATGAGCGTTCTGCTGCAGAGGTTGCAGAATAACGCAAAGCAAGATTCATTCACCGGGTGTGGTTTAAATAGCCTCCTGTAGTGCTTAAGTGTCTCCTTCCACAGCCACGCCTAAGTAAGAAAAGAGTTCCTGGTAAGAAAAGAGTTCCTGCCTTCCAGAAGAGGTCCAGTGTTCTGAATCTAGGGAGTGGCTCCAGCCCCACCCAACAGGAAAAGTAGTTCCAAACAGAAGAGGATCAGAGGCTCAACTGGCAGGCAAGTAAGCAGCATGGTCTGCTGAAGGTAAGTCCACCCAAGCATTATGAGCCCGGCGCTTCCAGCGCTGGGACTGGGCATATTTATGAGCCTGGTGCCACTGGCGCCAGGACTGGGTCCAAAAGGTCCCAATTGGGACTGGTTGGCACTCGGAACCTGGGTTATGGATCTGCTTCCAAGGGAGTTGGGAAAACCCTGACCTTTTGGAAGCAGAGATCATGACAGGGTTAGGTAGAGGGAGAAAATGGGCGTTTAGCGGAACCGGAAAGAGGATTAGGAAACAATCATTGGATAGGGAGGGACTTTCTGTGAAACTTAAGTGCTGCCCAGTGTTGACAATGTATAACACATTAGTCATGACCCTTTCAGATACACAGGCTTCTCTGTCCGTGTAGGACACAATTTACGACAATTGTCACTATATCAAAAACAGAACACACATAGGGGGGGCATTTGAAAATAAATGCATGCATGGGACCACCAAGGTTTGCAATTGCATGCTGTGGGGTCTAACAAGGTGAAATGACTATACTATTTACATTCTCTCTATGCTTTGTAAAAAAGTAAACGTCTGCAAATTATGGTTTGCAGGCAGTGTTTACCAATGGTTTCCTATCAAATCTGCCTGCTCATTAGCAGGCACTAATGTAAGGCGGACTGTGTAGGAATGCATTCAGTTTACATTGAATGGAAATCTCATGCTGACAGTGGAGGACAGGCCTGCAGTAAAACTGTGCATCAAGGGCCTCTTTTGTGTGGTTGCCTTTTTTATTTCCACATTTTCTTATGGGAGAGGAGTTGGGCTTCTTCAAAATGTATGTGGCCACTTTAAACATTATTTCCAGGGCCTCTTTTGGTTCCCAGGCCACCCCTACTTCTGGTGTAAAACGAAGTGCTCACACAAGACGGAGGAGGGAAGCAAGGTGGAGATGTTATCTCTCCTCCATGCCCCTGGCTCCAGCTTGTATCATCAGGAGAATGGGCTGGAGCATAAAATGAAAGCATCGAGGCATTACACCTTTAATTGTACACGCCAACTCACTCTAAAATGTCTCCCAGAGTCTCAGAAACATAGGCCGCAAACTTGCAGAAACATGACGCCACAAGAGTGACAATCCAGAACATAAAGGTTTGGAGTAACCAACTGGAGTCATTACCAGGATGCTTTCTCTGTATTTGCGGTTTTTGTATAAGCAAAGATTGATCTATTAAGCCAACAAACAGATACTCACATATGACAAATGTGCGTTATCATCACATGCCCCGCGTTTCCCTTTCCCCTGGTGTTCCTTACGTGCAAATGTTTAAAAAAACAGTGCATCCAAAACCCGCAGCCTTGCACTTGCACACCACTTATCTGACGTCTCTGAGAGGTCAAGGTCTTCAGGCAGTGGGTGAGGAGCTCAGCCCGAGTCTCTGTTCCACTGCATGCAAGAAATTGGCTCCAGGAGCCTTCAGGGTTTCACAAGCTCGTGCCGAAATTCCTCAATCACTGGCGCTGAGACGAGGGTGGGGGCCTTGCTTATCTCTGGTTACTGGAACTCTGGGAGTTCTTATTCTTATTCCCTTGTGTCTGTGTCGTGGGCATTTCTGGGTCACCAACTGGTGACCAAAGCCTCACACAAAACTCTAAGGATCTCATGTTCTTGGGGGGTGGGTATTCCAAAGGAGAGGCGTGAAAGCCTAGAGTAAGACTATAACGCCTTTCCTTTATGTCAGACTCCATTTTCAAGCATTTGTATGGCAGAAATGGAGGCTGAACTCTTCCTTCCGCTCCGCCATACAAATGCTGGCGCAGACACTGGAGATTCTTATTGTAATGGCGCTGCTCCTGAGCTGTGCGGCAGAAAATAGGCTGAGCCAGGGTGCTCATTTAACACGTCTTTATTTTCCGCAACCCAGGCACGTACTGCCTTACTCCACTCCCTCCCCGTCACTTCCCGCCCTGCCTCCCATCTCGCCCTCCCACCCTGGAACTTCCCGCCGCGCCTCCCATCTCGCCCTCCCACCCTGGAACACCCTTGTCAAACATGACCCCCCCCCAAATTAAACAGTTACCCAACAGGGGGTCTAACAACTAATGATGAGTCTGTTCAGCCCATTTCTTCAATGGAATAAGTTTTTCAGACTGAGACTGAACATATTACACACTGGGGAAATCCTGGCGAGAAGAGGTTTGGGAGCCTCTTAAGTAAGTCTATGTCTATGTCAGTCGTGTGCTAAACCAGAAAACCAATCAATCAAACATCTGATGATGAAGTGTGAGGGCACGAGAAACCCCAGGCATCAATTTCTTAGTAGATTTATGTCTGATGTAACATACTGGACACCATTTCTGGCAAAGCCTGATCGATGGTCACTCCCATCAAAAGATGATCGCTGTTGTCAAGATGCTTGAGGACTGTAAGATAGATCTGTAAAATTCTTTTAAATATTGTTTAAATTTTGTTTGAACTGGTTTGGATGCGAATGCTTTGCTTGTTAATTGTTTAAATTCTCTATTCTTTTTTTTTTAAATATGTATTTTGATTTGAGATTTGTGAAAGGTTATATTTTTTGGTAACCATATACAATAAAAAAAAAAAAAGAATGAGGCTTTGAGGCTATTCCTCACTCGGTCCAGGTCTGTCCTCTACTTCGGAAGCATCCAAGTCTTTGTGATCTGTGTGATATAGTTTGTCCGAGAAGTAATCATCAGGTATCTCCACTTAATTTCTGAGGATTGGTTAAAGGCACTTTTTTAAAATGGGAGGAATTTCGAATGGTGACGCCATGGTCACTTTGGGCCATGACCATGATCCTTTTTTTTCCTATGATGATTAGCGGTTCATCTTTAAACACAGAGGTGTGTTTGTGTGTCTGTGATTGTTTCACGGCCACTACATCCCTATCTCCAGTTTAGACTCTCTGGCTTTCCTTCGCCCATCGGCATACTCCTTCATTCGGAGTTTGGCGGACCGGTCCTGTTCTCTAAATTCTGCATCATCTGGTTGTTCACCTTCTTGCAGTCCATATTGAGGTGTTATGGTCCCCACTTCCCTTCCAAACATTACTTCAGCCGTGCTTTTCCATATGGAGCTATGAGGTGTGCTCTTGTAGTCTCTCAACAACTGATGGAGTACTTGCTCATAGGGTTGACGAGTGGTTTGAGCCACCTGCAGGGCCTGTTTCAGATTGGCCATAAATCGCTCGACCATGCAATTGGCCTGTTGCCAGAGCGGCGTGACTCTCTGATGATGGAAACCCATGTATTCACGGAATCCTGCAACGTCTTGGCCTGTGAAAGGAGACCCATTGTCTGTTTTTACTTTCCAAGGAATGCCATATGCAGAGAAGATGCGGTCGAGCGCTGTAATAATGTGATGAGTCGCAGTCGAGGACACTAGTTGAGCTTCCGGGTAACAGGAGTATTCATCCATTATGTCCAACATGTATTTCCCCCCTTCGATCGGCCCAAAGAAGTCAGCCGCTACAGCTTCCCATGCCCCTTCCGGGAGTACTGACATGCATAGTGGTTCGGGGTGTCGGTTTGGTGTGATGAAACAACAGGTGGAGCATTACCTCCAAACCATACCTTCTGGCGCAACATGTGCTTTGTGGAGACGACTCCTCGGTGCCCTTCATGCACAAGTTCTCCCACTCTCCTCTTGAGAGAGGCCGGAATCACTAATTTGTGACCCTTCAACAATATGTTGTTCTCAGAAAGACCTAGTTCTTCTTTGACCTGTAGCAGTCTGTCTACTTCCTTCCGTACATCCACTGACTCAAGGCGACTCCTCTCTTTTGCCCTTCTCCACTGTCAGGATCGTAGTCCCTCGCACACTATCTGGCTCGCTAGTGTGCACTAGGACCCCAACAGGCCCATAAACCTGGGGGTTGCCCAATAGCACTTTAAGATGAGTAGCAGCACCCGTGAGATGGATGGGGATGCAGATTAATACTCTAACATCCAATCAATAATGGCAACTCAATGGTTTGGCAAAGGGAGTCTGTTTAATGACAAGTACAAAAAATTGAGAGTTCGTGAACATGACCAATCGCTTGATCTTCCTTCTTGCTTCAACAACTCCAACGAACTTCATAAAAAACACATTTTTTATCCTAAAAACTCATCATTACTGACGTGTAACGCTTAAATTGTTGCATGCAATTCTATTGGTTATAGAAGGTAACTTTAATATAGGTACTATATCTGTATATGATAACGGAGTGAGGGGATTGGAAAAACACTGTCAGGTGGGGCATCTAAGCCCTACCTTCAAAATGGCTACTGTAAACATCACTAAAAGTACAACGTCTCATTGGTTCTACTAACTATAGGACCCTAGATTACTTGGTCCATTATGATTGGGTTGGCACCAACCCCACTCATACTTTTTCACTAGCTTAGCAGCTTGCAGAATAGCCGACCAGGTGCAGGGAGCTCATCTGCTCCCACAGCCTTCCTCCAATTATTGCTACAATCAATCATCACCTCGGTGGTCATGTGTCAATTATTTCTTTGTGGTTGGACTCGAGACTGCATCTCTGTCTGGAAAAGTTCAGATACCTGTGCATGGCGCAAGGCCACGCGTAGGTGTGAATGTTTCATCCCTTCTCGCTTGGCTGGTCACATGTTTCAGACACCGTGAAATCGTCTTATTCTCCATGCAATTCGTGTATTTGATTTAGTTTTGCCCACCACCTGCCTTCTGTGGCTTATCTTGACCTTTCTGAACAGGATACTCTGTTCTTTGCTTCATAAATTGTATCTACTGTTGGTCTATTTCAGCTGATACGACCTTGGCTTCTTGGCACGATTTGTATGCGTCTGAGTTTCTTTCTGTCTTTAGTTTTCGATTTGCTTGCTGAGGGGCTTCTCTGCTGAGACCTTTAGTAACCTTTGGTTGATTCTGCTCTTGTGCATAGTGGAAGTATACTTAGATAAAATGCTCCTTTTTGAGGTAGATATGTATAGGTGGCGCTTGCCGCAATCTATCTTACTTCTAAGCATAAGCAAGCCTCACGATTCTTTGCTTCTTGCGGTCCATGCACATGTACACGTGTAAACTAACTGAATATCTTCATCGTGCCCATGGCATAAGCTTCTAACATTTTGACATCGTTATTTCACTTTAGGTTCATGATGTACCTTATCCATGGGGTTTCGTCTCTTTTTGTCATTCGCAGCTCATCCTATCTTCTATATGTGAGTCAGTCCGGGTTCTTGTGACTTCACCATTCGTCTTCCTTCAGTATCTTTTTAGCTTCTTCAGTGACTGTGCTCTGACATTCTTCATTTTGTTTCATTTGTTGATATGGCTTTCTCAATGGATACCTTATAGTCCAGGTTTTCTTAGGCGTCGGTACTTCAACAGGTGCTGTTCTTTTGATAGGTACCGGACAGGACCCCACTGCGGGTCTCTGCTGGTTTATTTGCTCCTCATACGTCACATATTTCGGCGTGAAAGTTCTGGGTACTTCAAAATGAACGGTTGGAGTGCGGGTCATGCTTGGGACCTCCTCTACACTGTGTCTGCCTCCAATTCCTGTGTGAGGTAAGCCGGCTCAATGCCCTTGTGGGTGACCTGCTGGACAAGATTACAGAGGTATCGATCGACCGTCGATGATTCAGGAGTACCCTCACACCTCTGATGCCGGGACAGGAAACCAGCCAGGTTCTCCTCCTTGCCTGGCCAGTTTACTATCTCGAATGAGTAGTCTTGCAGCCTGAGTCACCACCTCGCGATTCTGGGTGGCATCTTGGCCTCTGGGTTGCCATAGAGGAACAATAGAGCTTGATAGTCTCTCAATACTCGGAAGGATTTCCCATAAAGAAACAGCCACACACCACTGCGAGACTTTTCTTCTCAGCCTGAGAGTAGGCCTGCTCTGTGGCTGAGAGGCTTTGGCTGGCATAGGCAACAATGCGGGAATGACTAGGATCAGCTGGATCGATCTGTGCTAGGATTGCCTCCAGCACTATGGGGCTCATGTCTACCGTCAATTCTGACTTTTTTGCTCTGTGTCAAAGTAGGACATGTTGTCGGCTCAAGCCACCCTGTCTCGAATCGTGGTGAAGGCTTGTTGACACTCTTCTGACCAGTTGAATATGGCGTTTTGTTTGGTCAATGCCCAAAGCGGTTCACTGACGGTGGCAACGTCTTTAATGTTTCGCGTACAATAGCTCGCAAGTCCCAGGAATGACCCCAAATAAGAGATGTTGTTTGGCAGTGGTGTCTCATTGAGCGCTGTGACCTTGTCTGGATCCGGGGTCCTGCCCTTCTCCGTGAAGATACGACTGAAGAATTTTAGCATGCCCTTTGGGAATTCACACTTCTTCCGGTTGAGGGTAAGATTGGCTGCCTCCAGTGCCATGCACACTCTGTTTTTTGATGTCTGTCCCAAACACAAGAATGTCATTGCTGTAGTTTATTCAGTTGGGTATGTGCTTGATGACATTATGGATTTCCGCCTGAAAGATTTCAGCGGCAGAGTATACCCCGAAGCTTAATCTCTTATATCCATAGAGCCCAAGAAGCGTGACAAAAGTAGTGATGTTCTGGCTTTCCAGGCTCAGTACAAGCTGGTGGTGCCCCTGGTGTTAGTCCAGTTTAGAGAAAACTTTGGCTCCGTTTAGCAGATGTATCATATCTGTGATACTCAGTGCCATGTGTCTCTCCCTTTTAATGTCCTGGTTGGGCCTTCTCATATCTACGCACAACCGGATGGCCTCCGACCCCTTCTTGGGAACAGGTACGATGGGTGATACACACGTTGTAGGCCCTGTTGCCGCTTCTATTACATCCTGTTCTAACAGTTCTAACAGTTTGTGAAGCTCTTCTTCCACTTTCTGTTGGATATTAACCGGTATTCCTCTGTAGTGTTGTGCTACAGGTGAGACACTCTCGTCTATGTGCAGTTTTATTTGTTTGTTTCATAGCTTCCCTACGCCTTTGAATAGATTTGGTTATAGTTCCTTGATCATGCGCACTGGGTCAATTTAATTACTTGTGCACCATCAGTTTGTACAACACATGTATCAGGCCCATGTCAACTGCCGTCTTGAAACTGATTATGCAGCCGCTCTCACTCTCCGTAGCCAGCACGTGAATAAGTATTTTTTTTATTTGTGCCTTGTAGCAGCAGCTGCCCTCAAACTGTCCTAGACATTTCAATGGAGCGGTTTCGCCATATGGATATATGTCCACGGTCGCCGGACTCAGTCTCGATGGTCTCTGTAGTTCTTTGTAAATCTGTTCACTTATCACATTTACCGTGGCATGGGTGTCTATCAAGAATTCTGTTGTTCTTTCGTTCAAGCCCATCAGCAGTGTTTGGCTGTGTTCAGTTGCGATCACGTTTCCTAATGCATACATGTATCCTTTCTTCATTGTTCACCTTCTGAGGAGCTGATGTCAGTGTCTGAGGGAGATTGCGCAACTAGATCATGCACGTGGCGTCTTGATCTTCGCTCAAGTCATGGGTGTGTGACTTACCTCCTTCTCTCCTTTCGATCTCTCCTGTATTTGTCATCCCCTGATTCCAGCTCCTTCGGTTCAGTTCCTTGGGTCTTGGTTGCGTGTGAGTGACCACAGTGGATGCTTGTGATGCCACAAGCAGGGGCTTTGGCCTGTACCTGGATGTAGATTCTCTCCCTCTGTCTCGCCCTCTTTCTCTCGCTAGGCGACACACTGATTTGAAATGTCCTTCTTCACCACATGCGGAGCATCTTTGGCATAACGCTGGACAGGTCCCTTTGTGCGTATATTCATACCTGCACTGGTAGCAGAAGGACTCTTCCTGCATTCTGTTATACTGTAGTCGGCGAATGGACTCGGCGGCTGTGGTGGTGTTAAAACTCTTGACCTATGTGTCCACTGCCAGTTCTGCCCTTGCAAACGTAAGGATTTCATCAAGCGTTCTGGCTTTTTGTAGCCATTTGCATCTGAAGGTCTGAGATTCACAGCCTGCAATGATTTGGGAGTGCAAGGCCTCTGTGTTGGAATAGTTGGCAAAGTCGCAATGTTTCATCTTGATGCATTGGCGCATGACGTAGGCATCCATTGTCTCGCCCTTCGCCTGCTGCGTGCTGTAGAAAAGGTGGCGTTAATAATCCATGTTTGTATGTGGTGTGAAATAAGCCGACAGTGCACCTTTGAGGTCCTGAATAGAGTCGATGGATGTTGCTGCATCTCATCGATGATGTCTCTGGTCTCCGGTCCCACGCCAGTTTGAGCAGGCATTTTTGTGTCTCCTCATCTACAGGTCCTGTGGCCCCCATGTGTAAGTCAAAATCCCTGATCCATTTGGCCCATCTTGTCCCCATATTATTCATGTCAGACCCATCAAATACCCCTGGTAATTGGGCGGCCAAGGAATCTGGAAGTCTATAAGGCATTGCAGCCTGAGGGGCATCCTGACCCCTTGCTTGCATATCTTGGTTCCCAGTCTGAGGTGCCTCTTGATCAGACATGTCTGCTTCTTTACTATGTGCTGTCCCTTTAAGAGCAAAGTAACACTGCTCAGATCTTTACACCGCTACCAAAGGCACGAGCACCGTGATTAACTTGTGTGGCGTTAGGAATTCCCAGGGTAGAGGTGTGTCTGTGAATTGGCGTCAGATGCACGAGCACCATCATGTCTTTTGTATTCCCTTCCTCCCTCTCACCATTCTGCCTGTTGTCACCGCCTCTCGGCCCGGTCTTTCCCACATTTTGCTGGGCCTCCGTCAGCCTTCCTCAGCTTTGTCGTGGGGAGGGGGGCGCCTCCTTCACCGCAGTAGACTGGGCAGAGATTCTGCCCGCCGGTTTCCCTTCGATGCTACTCACCACTGCACCCGGGTTCGTGCGCACCTTCAGTGCGCCTCGTCGCCAGTGTAATGTTGCTGCTGCCGAGTGACGGACAGCCTGAACTCTGTGGTGTCGTTAACTCACTGTTGATGAGAGGGACAGTCCTCTTTCTATCGTCACTGTTTAGTGGGCTGTGCCCCACGTGGTGGGAAAGGGCGGGGTTACCGCGCAAGCGGCAGTTCGGGTTTGGGACAAATAAAGAGAAGAGGTGTTGCACCCCAGCTCCCGAGTCGGCCCCATCATTGAGTGAGTGTGAATGCTGACTGGCAGCGTGAGGAGGTCCACCTGTGGGACACCACATTGGCGACGAGGCGGACACGTGCCCCGCCGTGCCCGCCACCTCAGTTCCCAAACGCTCGCTGCGTGGACGAGCGCCACCGAAGCCGCGGGTTGAGAACCCCGAGGATGGCGGGTTGGAGCGAGAAGGCTCCCCGCTGTCAAAAGAAAAGAAGGCTCCACGCGAGTATCAGCGTGGCGACGAAGCGCGCATTCCGCGGGTGGAGCAGTAGAAGCGGCTCCCCGCGTGACAGTACTCCGGGCTGAGAGGAAAGAAAAAAAAGCTTTTCCCGCCAACGGCGACAAAGCAGATCGGCGTAATCCTCCTGAAACACCCGCAGGTGGAGCAGTCGGCTCCCTGCATACACTTCTCCGGGCGGTTGAGGAGCACTGGCCTCCCGTCGACGGCAACGGCTAGCAAAGGACGACCGGAGGAACCACCAAGACACGGTCCTCCCACCTCTCGCCCACACACCAATAAGGGTAAGCTCAAGTGCCCCAACACGAGCAAAAATAAGGCCATTTGACTTAGCGCAGAAATCTTAAAATGACAGCGCAGCGACTACCATGCAGTAACAAGTGGAGCGCAAACTCGCAACGCAGCGCCCCCTTGCGGTGTACAGACGCCACCGCACACCAAAGACATTTCGGCACGAAAGAAGTGAGAAAAGCAAGTGGGGTTGAACCCATGAGTGGCTCGGAAGAGGAGTCACCTGCAGTCTCAGTGACCCCAGCCCGAAGGGAATCACTTACAGTCCCCATAACACCAGCCAGACAAGAGCACAAAAAGATGACGGACAGCCTTCTAACCCAGTTACCAGCAAATTTTGACCTCACAGAGACAGGCACCCTGGGGTCAAGGTGGAAAAGATGGCTGAGGGACTTTGAAGTATGTCTAAAAGCGGCCGGACCACTAGAGGATGAACAAAAGCTAAACCTGCTAAACCATGCTGTAGGTCCCAACGTGCGAGACATCCTCGACGAAATACCGGAGGGCACCATAGACGCTTACACCAAGTTGAAGACAACGCTCACGGAATACTTCACACCCCACACAAACGTGGATTATGAACGACACGTATTCCACACTACCAAGCAGAACAGGGGAGAAACCATAGACGCTTTTGTCATGAGGCTAAGGGCAAAAATGAAACACTGTGATTTCAACAACTACTCAAATGAGGAGGCCCTCAGGTCGCAAATCATAGTGGGGTGCGAAAGCACAGACTTCCGAAAACAACTACTACAACAGCTGAGGAGTCTAGAAGAAATTCTGCGCCTAGCAAGATCAGACGCTGCCCTCGCAGCGCAAGTGGAAGGTCTGGAGGACAAAAAGATCAAGCACGGCAAGCAAGAAAGCCTCAACAAGTTGGAGGGGACAGCAAGAGTCACCACTGACCCTTTCTGCTACAGACGTGGACATGAATACCCCCATGAAGGAACGTGCCCTGCCATGGGCCAGACCTGCTCCGCATGTGGCAGCGACAACCACTAGAAGTCGGTGTGCCTGATATTTCGCAGTAAAATGAGAGGAGCCGGAAGAAGTGGAAAACCCAAAATGGAGCTGGAGCAGAACCAGCCCACCCATCACCACAGGACAGCGCACCAACTCCACGAACAAGGGCGACACCGACACCACGATGAACAATCGGAAAGAAGGTCAGAAAGGAGAGACTGGAGGGAGAACAAAACCACCCCTTCAAGAACAAGAAGAAAACCCAGGAGATATGTAAGGTGCCTCATAGAACAGTCACCGTCAGACAGCGTGTCGAGCGCATCATCGGAAGAGAGATCCCGCCGACCGGAGAAACAACAAGAAACACCGCGGAAAAAGGGATATTTATACGCCCTCGGAAACAACACGGCAAAGGAACACAGCCCAATACTAAGAATGCAAGTGAATCAAACAGCTGCCGAATTCCTAATAGATACAGGGGCAACTGTGAACGTGATCAGTGAGGAAGTATATGAAAGCATACCAAACGCTCCTCACCTACAGCCAGCCCGAGCCCTCATCTACCCATACGGCTCAAAAACACCACTAGCATGCAAAGGGTTTTTCATGGCATCCTGCCGATACAAAGAACATGAGAAGAACATCCCCATGCACGTGCTAGAGACCACTACCGAGAGCGGGTGCATCTTAAGCTTTCGCTCAGCCATAGAGATGGGACTCATTCACATATTATACCGCCTCATGGTGCACAAATACGTAGATCCAACAGAAAGCATCGAACAAGTCTTCCCAACACTGTTCAAAGGCCTCGGGAAATTAAAGGGCAAACAAATTGAACTTCACATCGATGACCGTGTCACGCCAGTGGCACAACATTACAGGGGCATCCCCATCAACATTCAACAGCAAGTTGAAAATGAACTGACCAAATTACTCGAAGCGGACATCATTGAGCCAGTGGAAGGCCCCACACCATGGGTCTCCCCCATAGTGCCGGTGCCTAAGAGGGACTCCCCTGACATCCGGATATGTGTAGATATGAGGAGACCCAATGAAGCCATCTTAAGAGAACGACTTCAAGCTCCTCGAATAACGGACATGGTGCACCTCCTAAATGGAGCGACCATATTCTTCAAATTGGACCTAAACAAAGGCTACCATCAGCTGGAGCTCAGCAAGAACTCCAGATACATAACAACTTTTGCCACTCATCTAGGTCTATTCCGCTACAAGCAACTCAGTTTTGGAGTATCTTCAGCAGCAGAAATCTTTCAAGCAGAAATTCACAATGTCATCAAACACGTGCCCAACTGCTTGAACTACAGCGATGACATCCTAGTCTTCGGTCAGACGCAGGAACAGCATGACGACATGCTAATGAGAGTCTGCATGGCGCTAGAAGAAGCCCAGCTAACACTGAACAAAGAGAAGTGTGAATTCCGCAGGAAAACACTCAGATTGTTTGGGCACATATTTTCGGAAAAAGGCATGACGCCTGACCCCGAAAAGGTTAGCGCACTCCGTGAAGCTGAACCCCCCACAACGACCTCAGACCTCAGGTCATACTTGGGACTTGCCAGCTATTGCACCAGATACATACGAGACTTTGCGTCCATCAGCGAACCTCTTAGAGCACTCACCAAACTTAACACTGAGTTTGCCTGGTCGCCGAAGTGCCAGGAAGCATTCCAAATTATTAAAGACCGCATCTCGGACGCCCGAAACATGGCATATTTTGACCCCAAGAAGACCAGAGAACTCATCGTTGATGCCAGTCCCGTGGGATTAGGTGCCATTCTTACGCAGTTGGACGACAAAGAGGGAGGGGAGAAGCACATAGTATCCTACGCCAGCCAAAGCCTCTCCAAAACTGAACAAGCCTACTCTCAGGCAGAGAAGGAAGGACTGGCGGTCGTCTGGGCCTGCAAACATTTCCATCTCTTCCTATACAGAAAACCATTCATAGTAGTGACAGATCACCAGGCACTCACCTTCATCTGTGGAAATCCACAAACAAAAATGCCACCAAGGATAGCCAGGTGGGCACTTAGACTGCAAGACTATCAATTCATGATCATACACCGGCCAGGGAAGGAACAAAACCCAGCGGACTTCCTTTCCCGCCACCCAAGAGAGAAGAGCGGACCGGAACAATCTATTGCCGACCAGTACATAAGATACGTCGTACACGGCAGCACACCACAAGGACTGGACATGGATCAAATAACAAGGGAGTCTAACACAGACCAAGGAATGCAGACCATTCTAAGATGCCTAGAAACAGGACGATGGAAGCAAGCGAAAACAAATCCGCGAAACAATGAATGAGGTCACCAAACGAGACATCACATGCCTATTAGCCGTAAAGGAAGAACTCGCAAAGACAGAGGAAGGACTACTACTAAAGGGAACAAAAATAGTGATTCCGAGAAGCTTGCGACAGAAGGTGCTAGAACTAGCACACGAAGGACACAGGGGAATTGTGTCCACAAAGCGGATGCTAAGACAAAGATTCTGGTTTCCCCAACTAGACACAGCCGTGGAAGAACTACTCCAGAACTGCCCCACCTGTGCCATCATGAAACCACACACGACACCTGAACCGTTAAACATGACTGCGCTACCTGAAGGAGCATGGGAAGAAATAGCAATCGATCATTTTGGGCCCATGGAAGGGGGTGAATACATCTTGGTAGCTGTGGATGAATACTCAAGGTATCCTGACCTGCAGATAGTTCCATCCACTTCCGCACATCACACCATCCCAGCACTGGATCGGATGTTCGCAATTTACGGTATACCCAAAGTAGTTAAGTCCGACAACGGACCGCCCTTCACGGGACAAGACTTCCAGAGATTTGCATAATACATGGGTTTTCGTCATCGGAAGGTAACACCCTTGTGGCCTCAGGCAAACGGTACAGTAGAAAGGTTCATGAGCAACATCAAGCGTACGACACAAATTGCGCGCCTCACTTGAGAACCCATCGAGAAATTGCTGTACCAACTCATGCGAGACTACAGGAACACCCCACATAGCACCACTGGGAAGTCCCCATCAGAAGTGATGTTCGGACACATGATCAGAACGCGGCTACCTCATGCAGCTGCCGATGAAGAGCAATACGAGGATGACGCTGAGATGAGGAAGAGAGACACCCTCATGAAAAAAAAACATGAAACAGGCTGCTGACACCACTCGCACGGCCAAGGAAAGCGACCTGGCACCCGGGGACCTGGTAGTGGTCCAACAACCTCAACAGCGCTCTAAAACGTAGCTCCTTTCAGAGAAAAACCACCGCATCATTGTCAAAAAAAAGGGATCACTCATCACCGCGGAGGGGGACCGTCGGTCCATAACGAGAAACTCTTCTCACTTCAGGAGGATGCCTAGCATCCAGCACGCAAATGACACAAGCATGAATGACACTCTCTCCCAGAGAGACGCTCCCTATGAGGGAGACCGGGAGGACTCTGAAAACGACCTGGGCCCTGAGCCATGGGCCGGGCCCTCTGCAAGAGTGGATTTTCAACCGCAGAGAACAAGGAGGAAACCTCATCGCCTCATCGAAGAAATAGTTTGGTGGCGTAACTAATTGTTTAGTGACGGGAGGGTGTGGTGTTGTTACCTCACTGTTGATAAGAAGGACAGTTCTCTTTCTATCGTCACTGTTTAGTGGGCTGCGCCCCACGTGGTGGGAAGGGGCGGGGTTACCGCGCAAGCGGCAGTTCAGGTTTGGGACAAATAAAGAGAAGAGGTGTTGCACCCCAGCTCCCGAGTCGGCCCTATCATTGAGTGAGTGTGAATGCTGACTGACACCACAAACTCAATCGTGCACCTCGCTGCGCAGTAGGAAATAGAGACGGGGTGCTCATTAAACACGTCTTTATTTTCTTCAACCCAGGCATAAACTGCTTTACTCCACTCCCTCTCTGTCACTTCCCACCCCGCCTCTCATCCCGCCCTCCTGCCCCGGAACACTGTTGTCAAACGTGACACCTATGGGATCCACCTGCTTTATGCAGCAGCATAAAGCAGACAGACCTCATAGGGATCTATTGTACATGCTCCCTGCCATGCGAGCATGGCAGGGAGCATATAAAATTACAATTAAACCGTCTCTAACATTCGAGAAGCGTTTACTCACTTTGCACTGCAGAGTGCAAATGTGAAGAACAAAAGGTAGAGTACGCATATGCTACCATTTTCCCTTTATATTTGCACCCCGCAGTGCAAATGATGACAAATTGGCGGCGGGGAGCGGCTTACGTTACAGTGTAAACATAACAGCTCCCTGCCATCAAATTACGATTTTGGGCAACATGAGTCCACTGAGTGTTCCTGCCTGGTCTCCACACCATTCCTTCCTAGGGCTTTGCCACTCCTCACACAACCACGAGACAACTCTAGAGGAATTAAGTTATTCACCACAATGCAACAACCCTTATTCCTGTCATTCTTGCTGCTAAATGAATGGGCATTGTGTCATACACAACACAGTCAGTACTACGCTGCTCCCATATGCCATTACTAGCAAGTCACCATCTAATTACCTGGATGCTTTTCGAATATGAGCAGGTTCAAGATCAGACAAACAGGTTTCCAAAATGTAATTTTCTTTTCTCAAAAACCCTTTTAAAATGGTTAACAATCGGCTAATTTGATATGTGCATTAAATGTAACACTGCTATGGGATGTAATAAGCATGTTTATGGAGGGAATTGTACAATTTCTTTGTTCACTTTCATTGGAAATAATATATTTACTTGTGGTATACCATTTCACACATCTGAGGAATCAAGCGTGGATGAAGCCATTAGTTTGGGCTTTTGAAAAGAAAATAGCCAAACAGTGTGTGTTAGGAGCGAAGGAGAAATGAAGAGGCACATCATGGTTTTCAGTGGGTGGGGGTCTCACAGGTACAGGCCAGAGCATGGTTTTAAAATTGACTTTCAGAAATAGCCCTGTTGAGGCCCCCTTCCATTAATGGATTCTCCCTCCTCTCCTGACATGCAGCTTTCTCTTCTGTGGTAGGGCATAACCTTTAATGATTTGAGGTATTTTAATGCAAAAGGAGCCAATTCAAACATGAACAACTTAGTGATTACAGCGGAGTGCTGCTCAGAGTGTTTCTGGTGCAGTACTGTGGTGAGGAGCAGTCTTCCTTCACTTTTCAGTGTGTGGAGGTGGAGCTCCTCTTTCAAACAGCTTTCTCCAAGTGGAGCGCTGCAGAGTGCTGCTCGGAGGGTTTCTGTTGCAGTACTGTGGTGAGGAGCAGTCTTCCTTCGATTTTCAGTGTGTGGAGGTGGAGCTCATCTTTAAAACAGCTTTTTCCAAGCGGAGCGCTACAGAGTGCTGCTAGGAGTGTTTCTGATGATCTGTTGTGGTGAGGAGTAGTCTTCCTTCGGTTTTCAGTGTCTGAAGGTGGAGCTCATCTTTAAAACAGCTTTCTCCAAGAAGAGCGCTGCAGAGTGCTGCTCAGAGTGTTTCTGGTGCAGTACTGTGGTGAGGAGCAGTCTTCCTTCACTTTTCAGTGTGTGGAGGTGGAGCTCCTCTTTCAAACAGCTTTCTCCAAGTGGAGCGCTGCGGAGTGCTGCTCGGAGGGTTTCTGTTGCAGTACTGTGGTGAGGAGCAGTCTTCCTTCGGTTTTCAGTGTGTGGAAGTGGAGCTCATCTTTAAAACAGCTTTTTCCAAGCGGAGCGCTACAGAGTGCTGCTAGGAGTGTTTCTGATGATCTGTTGTGGTGAGGAGTAGTCTTCCTTCGGTTTTCAGTGTCTGAAGGTGGAGCTCATCTTTAAAACAGCTTTCTCCAAGCAGAGCGCTGCAGAGTGCTGCTCGGAGTGTTTCTGTTGCAGTACTGTGGTGAGGAGCAGTCTTCCTTCTGTTTTCAGTGTGTGGAGGTGGAGCTCATCTTTAAAACAGCTTTCTGCAAGCGGAGCGCTGCAGAGTGCTGCTCGGAGGGTTTCTGTTGCAGTACTGTGGTGAGGAGCAGTCTTTCTTCTGTTTTCAGTGTGTGGAGGTGGTGCTCATCTTTAAAACAGCTTTCTGCAAGCGGAGCGCTGCAGAGCGCTGCTCTGAGTGTTTCTGGTGTTCCTGGTAGCTCTGTGGCACAGCTGTACATTTTGACTGTACCTATGCCCTTTGTCACTAAGTGGATGACTAACATCTCTCCAGCTTGCCAACTAATCTGTTTCTGACTTAGAACTAGCACACGAAGGACACAGGGGAATTGTGTCCACAAAGCGGATGCTAAGACAAAGATTCTGGTTTCCCCAACTAGACACAGCCGTGGAAGAACTACTCCAGAACTGCCCCACCTGTGCCATCATGAAACCACACACGACACCTGAACCGTTAAACATGACTGCGCTACCTGAAGGAGCATGGGAAGAAATAGCAATCGATCATTTTGGGCCCATGGAAGGGGGTGAATACATCTTGGTAGCTGTGGATGAATACTCAAGGTATCCTGACCTGCAGATAGTTCCATCCACTTCCGCACATCACACCATCCCAGCACTGGATCGGATGTTCGCAATTTACGGTATACCCAAAGTAGTTAAGTCCGACAACGGACCGCCCTTCACGGGACAAGACTTCCAGAGATTTGCATAATACATGGGTTTTCGTCATCGGAAGGTAACACCCTTGTGGCCTCAGGCAAACGGTACAGTAGAAAGGTTCATGAGCAACATCAAGCGTACGACACAAATTGCGCGCCTCACTTGAGAACCCATCGAGAAATTGCTGTACCAACTCATGCGAGACTACAGGAACACCCCACATAGCACCACTGGGAAGTCCCCATCAGAAGTGATGTTCGGACACATGATCAGAACGCGGCTACCTCATGCAGCTGCCGATGAAGAGCAATACGAGGATGACGCTGAGATGAGGAAGAGAGACACCCTCATGAAAAAAAAACATGAAACAGGCTGCTGACACCACTCGCACGGCCAAGGAAAGCGACCTGGCACCCGGGGACCTGGTAGTGGTCCAACAACCTCAACAGCGCTCTAAAACGTAGCTCCTTTCAGAGAAAAACCACCGCATCATTGTCAAAAAAAAGGGATCACTCATCACCGCGGAGGGGGACCGTCGGTCCATAACGAGAAACTCTTCTCACTTCAGGAGGATGCCTAGCATCCAGCACGCAAATGACACAAGCATGAATGACACTCTCTCCCAGAGAGACGCTCCCTATGAGGGAGACCGGGAGGACTCTGAAAACGACCTGGGCCCTGAGCCATGGGCCGGGCCCTCTGCAAGAGTGGATTTTCAACCGCAGAGAACAAGGAGGAAACCTCATCGCCTCATCGAAGAAATAGTTTGGTGGCGTAACTAATTGTTTAGTGACGGGAGGGTGTGGTGTTGTTACCTCACTGTTGATAAGAGGGACAGTTCTCTTTCTATCGTCACTGTTTAGTGGGCTGCGCCCCACGTGGTGGGAAGGGGCGGGGTTACCGCGCAAGCGGCAGTTCGGGTTTGGGACAAATAAAGAGAAGAGGTGTTGCACCCCAGCTCCCGAGTCGGCCCTATCATTGAGTGAGTGTGAATGCTGACTGACACCACAAACTCAATCGTGCACCTCGCTGCGCAGTAGGAAATAGAGACGGGGTGCTCATTAAACACGTCTTTATTTTCTTCAACCCAGGCATAAACTGCTTTACTCCACTCCCTCTCTGTCACTTCCCACCCCGCCTCTCATCCCGCCCTCCTGCCCCGGAACACTGTTGTCAAACGTGACACCTATGGGATCCACCTGCTTTATGCAGCAGCATAAAGCAGACAGACCTCATAGGGATCTATTGTACATGCTCCCTGCCATGCGAGCATGGCAGGGAGCATATAAAATTACAATTAAACCGTCTCTAACATTCGAGAAGCGTTTACTCACTTTGCACTGCAGAGTGCAAATGTGAAGAACAAAAGGTAGAGTACGCATATGCTACCATTTTCCCTTTATATTTGCACCCCGCAGTGCAAATGATGACAAATTGGCGGCGGGGAGCGGCTTACGTTACAGTGTAAACATAACAGCTCCCTGCCATCAAATTACGATTTTGGGCAACATGAGTCCACTGAGTGTTCCTGCCTGGTCTCCACACCATTCCTTCCTAGGGCTTTGCCACTCCTCACACAACCACGAGACAACTCTAGAGGAATTAAGTTATTCACCACAATGCAACAACCCTTATTCCTGTCATTCTTGCTGCTAAATGAATGGGCATTGTGTCATACACAACACAGTCAGTACTACGCTGCTCCCATATGCCATTACTAGCAAGTCACCATCTAATTACCTGGATGCTTTTCGAATATGAGCAGGTTCAAGATCAGACAAACAGGTTTCCAAAATGTAATTTTCTTTTCTCAAAAACCCTTTTAAAATGGTTAACAATCGGCTAATTTGATATGTGCATTAAATGTAACACTGCTATGGGATGTAATAAGCATGTTTATGGAGGGAATTGTACAATTTCTTTGTTCACTTTCATTGGAAATAATATATTTACTTGTGGTATACCATTTCACACATCTGAGGAATCAAGCGTGGATGAAGCCATTAGTTTGGGCTTTTGAAAAGAAAATAGCCAAACAGTGTGTGTTAGGAGCGAAGGAGAAATGAAGAGGCACATCATGGTTTTCAGTGGGTGGGGGTCTCACAGGTACAGGCCAGAGCATGGTTTTAAAATTGACTTTCAGAAATAGCCCTGTTGAGGCCCCCTTCCATTAATGGATTCTCCCTCCTCTCCTGACATGCAGCTTTCTCTTCTGTGGTAGGGCATAACCTTTAATGATTTGAGGTATTTTAATGCAAAAGGAGCCAATTCAAACATGAACAACTTAGTGATTACAGCGGAGTGCTGCTCAGAGTGTTTCTGGTGCAGTACTGTGGTGAGGAGCAGTCTTCCTTCACTTTTCAGTGTGTGGAGGTGGAGCTCCTCTTTCAAACAGCTTTCTCCAAGTGGAGCGCTGCAGAGTGCTGCTCGGAGGGTTTCTGTTGCAGTACTGTGGTGAGGAGCAGTCTTCCTTCGATTTTCAGTGTGTGGAGGTGGAGCTCATCTTTAAAACAGCTTTTTCCAAGCGGAGCGCTACAGAGTGCTGCTAGGAGTGTTTCTGATGATCTGTTGTGGTGAGGAGTAGTCTTCCTTCGGTTTTCAGTGTCTGAAGGTGGAGCTCATCTTTAAAACAGCTTTCTCCAAGAAGAGCGCTGCAGAGTGCTGCTCAGAGTGTTTCTGGTGCAGTACTGTGGTGAGGAGCAGTCTTCCTTCACTTTTCAGTGTGTGGAGGTGGAGCTCCTCTTTCAAACAGCTTTCTCCAAGTGGAGCGCTGCGGAGTGCTGCTCGGAGGGTTTCTGTTGCAGTACTGTGGTGAGGAGCAGTCTTCCTTCGGTTTTCAGTGTGTGGAAGTGGAGCTCATCTTTAAAACAGCTTTTTCCAAGCGGAGCGCTACAGAGTGCTGCTAGGAGTGTTTCTGATGATCTGTTGTGGTGAGGAGTAGTCTTCCTTCGGTTTTCAGTGTCTGAAGGTGGAGCTCATCTTTAAAACAGCTTTCTCCAAGCAGAGCGCTGCAGAGTGCTGCTCGGAGTGTTTCTGTTGCAGTACTGTGGTGAGGAGCAGTCTTCCTTCTGTTTTCAGTGTGTGGAGGTGGAGCTCATCTTTAAAACAGCTTTCTGCAAGCGGAGCGCTGCAGAGTGCTGCTCGGAGGGTTTCTGTTGCAGTACTGTGGTGAGGAGCAGTCTTCCTTCTGTTTTCAGTGTGTGGAGGTGGTGCTCATCTTTAAAACAGCTTTCTGCAAGCGGAGCACTGCAGAGCGCTGCTCTGAGTGTTTCTGGTGTTCCTGGTAGCTCTGTGGCACAGCTGTACATTTTGACTGTACCTATGCCCTTTGTCACTAAGTGGATGACTAACATCTCTCCAGCTTGCCAACTAATCTGTTTCTGACTTAGAACTAGCACACGAAGGACACAGGGGAATTGTGTCCACAAAGCGGATGCTAAGACAAAGATTCTGGTTTCCCCAACTAGACACAGCCGTGGAAGAACTACTCCAGAACTGCCCCACCTGTGCCATCATGAAACCACACACGACACCTGAACCGTTAAACATGACTGCGCTACCTGAAGGAGCATGGGAAGAAATAGCAATCGATCATTTTGGGCCCATGGAAGGGGGTGAATACATCTTGGTAGCTGTGGATGAATACTCAAGGTATCCTGACCTGCAGATAGTTCCATCCACTTCCGCACATCACACCATCCCAGCACTGGATCGGATGTTCGCAATTTACGGTATACCCAAAGTAGTTAAGTCCGACAACGGACCGCCCTTCACGGGACAAGACTTCCAGAGATTTGCATAATACATGGGTTTTCGTCATCGGAAGGTAACACCCTTGTGGCCTCAGGCAAACGGTACAGTAGAAAGGTTCATGAGCAACATCAAGCGTACGACACAAATTGCGCGCCTCACTTGAGAACCCATCGAGAAATTGCTGTACCAACTCATGCGAGACTACAGGAACACCCCACATAGCACCACTGGGAAGTCCCCATCAGAAGTGATGTTCGGACACATGATCAGAACGCGGCTACCTCATGCAGCTGCCGATGAAGAGCAATACGAGGATGACGCTGAGATGAGGAAGAGAGACACCCTCATGAAAAAAAAACATGAAACAGGCTGCTGACACCACTCGCACGGCCAAGGAAAGCGACCTGGCACCCGGGGACCTGGTAGTGGTCCAACAACCTCAACAGCGCTCTAAAACGTAGCTCCTTTCAGAGAAAAACCACCGCATCATTGTCAAAAAAAAGGGATCACTCATCACCGCGGAGGGGGACCGTCGGTCCATAACGAGAAACTCTTCTCACTTCAGGAGGATGCCTAGCATCCAGCACGCAAATGACACAAGCATGAATGACACTCTCTCCCAGAGAGACGCTCCCTATGAGGGAGACCGGGAGGACTCTGAAAACGACCTGGGCCCTGAGCCATGGGCCGGGCCCTCTGCAAGAGTGGATTTTCAACCGCAGAGAACAAGGAGGAAACCTCATCGCCTCATCGAAGAAATAGTTTGGTGGCGTAACTAATTGTTTAGTGACGGGAGGGTGTGGTGTTGTTACCTCACTGTTGATAAGAGGGACAGTTCTCTTTCTATCGTCACTGTTTAGTGGGCTGCGCCCCACGTGGTGGGAAGGGGCGGGGTTACCGCGCAAGCGGCAGTTCGGGTTTGGGACAAATAAAGAGAAGAGGTGTTGCACCCCAGCTCCCGAGTCGGCCCTATCATTGAGTGAGTGTGAATGCTGACTGACACCACAAACTCAATCGTGCACCTCGCTGCGCAGTAGGAAATAGAGACGGGGTGCTCATTAAACACGTCTTTATTTTCTTCAACCCAGGCATAAACTGCTTTACTCCACTCCCTCTCTGTCACTTCCCACCCCGCCTCTCATCCCGCCCTCCTGCCCCGGAACACTGTTGTCAAACGTGACACCTATGGGATCCACCTGCTTTATGCAGCAGCATAAAGCAGACAGACCTCATAGGGATCTATTGTACATGCTCCCTGCCATGCGAGCATGGCAGGGAGCATATAAAATTACAATTAAACCGTCTCTAACATTCGAGAAGCGTTTACTCACTTTGCACTGCAGAGTGCAAATGTGAAGAACAAAAGGTAGAGTACGCATATGCTACCATTTTCCCTTTATATTTGCACCCCGCAGTGCAAATGATGACAAATTGGCGGCGGGGAGCGGCTTACGTTACAGTGTAAACATAGCTCCCTGCCATCAAATTACGATTTTGGGCAACATGAGTCCACTGAGTGTTCCTGCCTGGTCTCCACACCATTCCTTCCTAGGGCTTTGCCACTCCTCACACAACCACGAGACAACTCTAGAGGAATTAAGTTATTCACCACAATGCAACAACCCTTATTCCTGTCATTCTTGCTGCTAAATGAATGGGCATTGTGTCATACACAACACAGTCAGTACTACGCTGCTCCCATATGCCATTACTAGCAAGTCACCATCTAATTACCTGGATGCTTTTCGAATATGAGCAGGTTCAAGATCAGACAAACAGGTTTCCAAAATGTAATTTTCTTTTCTCAAAAACCCTTTTAAAATGGTTAACAATCGGCTAATTTGATATGTGCATTAAATGTAACACTGCTATGGGATGTAATAAGCATGTTTATGGAGGGAATTGTACAATTTCTTTGTTCACTTTCATTGGAAATAATATATTTACTTGTGGTATACCATTTCACACATCTGAGGAATCAAGCGTGGATGAAGCCATTAGTTTGGGCTTTTGAAAAGAAAATAGCCAAACAGTGTGTGTTAGGAGCGAAGGAGAAATGAAGAGGCACATCATGGTTTTCAGTGGGTGGGGGTCTCACAGGTACAGGCCAGAGCATGGTTTTAAAATTGACTTTCAGAAATAGCCCTGTTGAGGCCCCCTTCCATTAATGGATTCTCCCTCCTCTCCTGACATGCAGCTTTCTCTTCTGTGGTAGGGCATAACCTTTAATGATTTGAGGTATTTTAATGCAAAAGGAGCCAATTCAAACATGAACAACTTAGTGATTACAGCGGAGTGCTGCTCAGAGTGTTTCTGGTGCAGTACTGTGGTGAGGAGCAGTCTTCCTTCACTTTTCAGTGTGTGGAGGTGGAGCTCCTCTTTCAAACAGCTTTCTCCAAGTGGAGCGCTGCAGAGTGCTGCTCGGAGGGTTTCTGTTGCAGTACTGTGGTGAGGAGCAGTCTTCCTTCGATTTTCAGTGTGTGGAGGTGGAGCTCATCTTTAAAACAGCTTTTTCCAAGCGGAGCGCTACAGAGTGCTGCTAGGAGTGTTTCTGATGATCTGTTGTGGTGAGGAGTAGTCTTCCTTCGGTTTTCAGTGTCTGAAGGTGGAGCTCATCTTTAAAACAGCTTTCTCCAAGAAGAGCGCTGCAGAGTGCTGCTCAGAGTGTTTCTGGTGCAGTACTGTGGTGAGGAGCAGTCTTCCTTCACTTTTCAGTGTGTGGAGGTGGAGCTCCTCTTTCAAACAGCTTTCTCCAAGTGGAGCGCTGCGGAGTGCTGCTCGGAGGGTTTCTGTTGCAGTACTGTGGTGAGGAGCAGTCTTCCTTCGGTTTTCAGTGTGTGGAAGTGGAGCTCATCTTTAAAACAGCTTTTTCCAAGCGGAGCGCTACAGAGTGCTGCTAGGAGTGTTTCTGATGATCTGTTGTGGTGAGGAGTAGTCTTCCTTCGGTTTTCAGTGTCTGAAGGTGGAGCTCATCTTTAAAACAGCTTTCTCCAAGCAGAGCGCTGCAGAGTGCTGCTCGGAGTGTTTCTGTTGCAGTACTGTGGTGAGGAGCAGTCTTCCTTCTGTTTTCAGTGTGTGGAGGTGGAGCTCATCTTTAAAACAGCTTTCTGCAAGCGGAGCGCTGCAGAGTGCTGCTCGGAGGGTTTCTGTTGCAGTACTGTGGTGAGGAGCAGTCTTCCTTCTGTTTTCAGTGTGTGGAGGTGGTGCTCATCTTTAAAACAGCTTTCTGCAAGCGGAGCGCTGCAGAGCGCTGCTCTGAGTGTTTCTGGTGTTCCTGGTAGCTCTGTTGCACAGCTGTACATTTTGACTGTACCTATGCCCTTTGTCACTAAGTGGATGACTAACATCTCTCCAGCTTGCCAACTAATCTGTTTCTGACTTTGGAGCCTTTCCTTTCGTGCACCCAAAGTGAAACATCACCGTGTCTGTAAAGCAGTAATCTTTTGCTCATTTCCTCTATTGGAATTACTCTTTTGCTTCATTGTGATCTTTACGTGCCTGTGTTTTGAAGACTCGCATGTGCTGAACAGTTCTATATGGCACGCGTTATGTGGCTGTATTGCTAATAGCTGTTCGAGACCTAAACATGAGCAACTATTTGTTACAATTCCCTTACACTCCGTCATTCTGTTGCTGGTTTAAGCCCTGCTGCCGCGGGTTATGCTGCTCATCCGACCATCTTTTTAATTTTAATTTGTAATCACATCCAACTGTTTCACTATGACGGGAAAGCTCAGAGGTCGAGCAAAGACCTATAATTTATAGAAAAATGCACCGTTCAAGAAAGCTCAAGCGGCTACTGCCACTCGCCCAAAAGGCAACCAGCCAAATATGCAAACGACAAGCTCCTCGTGTCAACTAGCCATGGAGAGAGGTGGAGCTGGGACTATTACTCTGTTGTTTCAGCGGGAATCCACACTATACCTATGTCAAATGTCACAGGCTGATCCTATGAGTGTAGAACTGGTCAAGGAGCCCTAGGCTATTAATCTGGTAAATATCCCCGATCCTTCCATGGAAGCCTTTGATAATAACAACTCACTGCTGGCTCTTTGCTACACCACACTACGGGACACGCTGGGAACAAAGATCTGTCCTGAAATGGTTATGACTGATATTGCCAAACCTTGTGCCCACCCTTCTACATTACCTGGAGTTGTACAAACTCAACCTGCAATATCTGTTCATCTCAGTGGGATGCTAATATGTGCCCTGTTACTGAAGATCCTTGTATGGCTAATTCCACATCTGAGATATGTGCTTCCCAAAATGAAATGCAGGCCCAACTAGTGGCACTTCAGTTTGCTATGAAAGTGCCTTTTTAGGAAGTCACACACTTAAATGTTTGCCAGCCGAGTATTGAATACCCTGACCAAGAACTGGACAACTTAATTGCTGCAGTTGAAAGTCAGGCTCAGATTTCTGCTACTCCTGCCTCTTTGGGAAATGACCCACATTTGACTCCCATTCAGGAGGAAGCATTTGAGGTAAAAAATGACTCTAAAGCCGAAGATGGTGAAGTTGCCACTATCTACCTTACCTGGAAACAACAGCGACAAATAAGAAGACAGACTCGTCCTAAGCGCTATGACTCATTGCCTTTGGTAGTGTGGAACCGGAGAAGGGTAGAATTAGCACTGAGTTAATTGCGTGTACAAAGAGCTATAAGCAGATTCCAAAAAAAAAGAAAAAATTGTTTAAGGAAAAAAGGTGCCCTGACGAGTTGGCTGATTCAGGATGTTAGCCAAAATGAAATTGTTGAGGAGTCTAGGCTATCCACTAACGAACATCTTAACACGGGCAATGATTATAATTCAGTACAGGTTGTGCCAATGGCTACAGTTACACAAAATCCTCCTGTAGTGTACGCGGCTAAAGACATGAAAAGAACGGCTGTTACCCAACAAGTGGAGGCTGTGGAGTCTGAGATGATTAGTCAGGATCCATAAGTTACGTTTAAATGTACTACTCAAGGTCTGTCAAAACATAAGCCACATATCACCAGAGCTCATGTCCTGTGCATTCTATGCTGGATCCTCCCGCTTCGAATCTTAGGCACTCAAGACTTCGCCGTCTTTGAACTAATTAAAAATACAAAGTTCTATTTTAGTTGAATTAAATCTGTTAGTATTCTAATGTTGCGCCAGACATCAATGAACACACATACATTGGAATTGTTCCAAAGGTATTTATATACAAATATTTTCTCAATATTATTACAAGGTACTTGTAGTATATCTCAATGCCCTTAGTGGTTAACATGTGTTTCAGCCAACAGAATCAGAGTGGAGGTTAAGCTGAGAGATGGCCAGCTTTTCCATATTTATTCATAGGTCCACCATATCCAACATGTTCCTTATGGTGTTTTATGTGTTCGCCATACTAGGCATAAGGAAGCGGGACTACTCTCTAAACGTGGGGTCACATTGAGTGTGAACGCCTTCCTGAAGGTGCAATTTACGGTAATCAGAGAGGCTGAGTTGGGGTTACCCTATTGGAGGCAGTAAGAATATCGCCTGTGGGCATACCATTAAGCATTTTGAATTCCCAGCAGTGTAGAAATGACAGCCATTCCTTCCCCTTTTAATTCCCTTTACATTTCTCCAGAGAGATCTCTAATGTGGCTACTGCACCCACTTATTGGTGGACCATCAACATCTAGTGAAGCAATGGGCCACCCAATGTCTAGAACCCAATAGCCAAGAAGAGAGAATTTGCTTCATTATTTGATGGAACTGACAACATCTGTCCTAAAGAATCAAATATATGCTCCATTGTTTTTTTCCCAGCAGGGCCATATACATTTAGAATATATACGTTGGATCGAGGTTCTCCTTTCCCAAACATAACAAAGCCTACTAGATTATCATGACGGGGCTTGTCCAATTTTACTTTTTGTTATAGCATAAGCATTTCTGATGCCTATTATAAGTCCTCCACATGGGCAGCCTTTGGTCAGTTTAGTGGGCACACACATACTAAACTTACACCATCAAGCACCTCAAGAGTTTTCCCCCATGTTTCTTGTAATCATATACCTGTAGGACAGACAATGAGCCTTCCAGGTGAGTCAAATATTTAAACGACAGGGTATTGCAAGACAGAATAGATTAATTGCGTGCAACTTTATTTGGGGTAGATCCGATATTCGAAGAACGAGTGGCTACAGTGTCTTGAGCAATGTTAAGGGAGTGCTGGACTTTGGGTTGAAGCGTTGCTGGAAGCTAATCGCAGTAGCTACCTTCTCCACCCTCTTATCCATTACCCTTCCCGAAATGGAATAATTCCATATTTATTCTGCTCTGTCGGTGGAGCATCTGATCATAATTTTCTCTCAACCTCTTGTAGCTAACCTAGTTTTTGTTTGGGTACCATTTGAAATTAAGGAAGGCTGACAGGCCGGAGGACTTTTTTACAAAGCTGAAAAGCTGTTCAGATGTATTTGGAAAATTGACCTTTTTGGATAGGAAGAACAACAAATAAGAGGAAGGAATATGGAAAACTAAAACATGGATGTTAATCTAGCAATCAAAAGAGAAGAATGAAAACATAAATGCACTTTTGAATAACAAGCCTTTGAAGAAGATCCAAAGGATCGAAACACATGTCGGCTTAGAAAAATTGTTTTAGATTAAACTAAAGACCAAATACAAGAATGTGTTACTGTTTATTTTATGTTTAGGAGGAAATTATTAATGAATTGATGGAACAAAGTGATATGTTCATACACTGTCGATTGATGAAAGAGGAGGTAAATCTACATTGAATAACATGGGGCACTCTTACAAATGAGGTAAAAAAAAAGATTAATACACATTGGCAAACTTTCTCTAATGGTTTGACAAGGTGCCCTTTAAAAAATCCTTGACCTTAAATAAAGCGACCATTTGTCACTCATACATTTTCAACCGCCGCATTAATTACGAAAGCAACCTGATCAGGTATTTGTTATACAAACACCTGAACACCAAACTCTTTACTTTTTTTTTAGACATAGGCTGAATCCTAACAGGTGCAGGACAAATCCAAAGCGTTGTCCTACTGCCAAAACCTGATCTCCTAATCTCAGCTACAAAAAATTTAATAGGATTTGCTATTTTGAGAATATTATTCTTTTTTGACAACACTGACCCGTTCCCTTCCATTTGTCCCCTCAGACCCCAGTCAATATCACCACCTTTGACAACTGTCAGCGCAAGGATTTTCCGCACTATCCGTTGTTTAAAAATGGTGTCACCATCTTCAGGTAACATTATTAAAGCAATGTTATCAAGATTATATGTAACAATACCCCATCCTCAACATTTGTATGCACTTTACCATTTAACCATGTCAACTAATTTCTCTCCCCAGAACCTCTTATTCACACCCATCTTATTCATCCATAATACTGAGGGAGCTCCACCTCATCCTCACTTTCCGTGTCTTCTTGACTCGCTTCTATGATAGCCCTGTGAACATTCCTCCTAACGTTGTCTTTGTTAGGCTGCACATCTATTGGTGTCTTGCTCTCCGATTCCTTTTCCCTTACCTGTTCCACATATTTCACCCAAGTAATAGTTTAGAAAGTTGTGGCATTAGATGTTTGCAGAATGTCATCTGTAGATGTAGTTGGAGTTATAAATTGTCCCCCCACCACTGGATAACCCTTAACTGTTGTGTTCATACTCCACGTAAGACGCGTACCCAAGGTCCAACTACAGTTATTTACAGTTATTGTTTCTGGTATATTTCCAATTTCTTCAATTTTTGCTCCCTCCTATGAGCCTACATTTGTTGGCAGTTGGTTGCTTTTTTGCTGTCTATACACATATTGTCCACCATCTGATTGGACTCAACAACACCTGTAAATCATGTGATGTAAAGATGTTTTACCCGGTCCATGCTAGGTTTTTAGGAATTATGTATTATGTTAAAAAGGTCTCCTCATAAATCTGCAAACCCAATGGTTTCATTTAGAATTGTCTCACACATTTTAGCTATGGAATACAAAACAAAATTCAATGCTATTAAGTTTAAAATATTCATATCACCCCATTTACTTAGATCAAAATTGTTACTGATATGATAGATTATTTATAACACACTTTATACCCAGAGATTTCTAAGCGCAGACCCGAGGATCGAACCTGTGTTGTTCGGTGTCGTCTTGCTTCCAAGGTGAGCACATTGCCCTTGAGCTATCCTCCCAAGATGAATAACCGGGAATAACAGGGAAAAGTAATTAGCCTGCGGCAGAAATACTGTCATTTTTGGCCAAAACCATCACAGGTGGATTCTTAGAGGCACATAGTGGCATGCTGGGGCAAAGCAATCACTGGGGGTTTCTAACAGGGGCAACTACTGGCATTATAGGAAAAGACAGTACAGGTTTGCTCATACAGGTGGGAATACGGTCATGTTTGGGAAAGCCATCAGAGGAATTTCTTTATAAGGACAAATATTTGCATATTTGAGCCAAGCCAACACAGGTGTCTCCTTACAGATGCAAATAATGCCACCAGGGCCAAAGCCATCAGTGTGTCCTCACAGGTCCTCATACTGGCGAATTGTGACTAAGTCAACACAGGTGTATTCTTGCAGGGGCAAATACAGGCATTTTTGGGCAGTGCCATCACAGATATGTTCCTAAAGTGGCAAATATGGATATTCTGAGGCAACGCATTCACAGGTGTGTTTTTACAGGGGCAAAAAACGGCATGTGGGGCCAAAGTCATGACAGGTGTGTTTGTAAAGGGGCAAATACTGGCATGCTGGGTTAGTCATCACAGTTGGGTTCTTACAGAGGTTAATACTGTCATTTTGGGGCA
This sequence comes from Ambystoma mexicanum, assembly GCF_040938575.1. Lineage (NCBI taxonomy): Eukaryota > Metazoa > Chordata > Amphibia > Caudata > Ambystomatidae > Ambystoma > Ambystoma mexicanum. The sequence continues at coordinate 495,088,733 of NC_090933.1, read as the reverse complement.
CAACCATCACATGTGTCATTACACAGGCCTATAGTGGCACATTGGGGTAAAGCCATCGCAGTTGTGTACTTAGAGGGTTAAATACTGGCACATTGAGGCAAAGCCACCACAGAGGTGTCTTTCTGAAAGAGCAAATACTGGCATTTTGGGGCAAAGCCATCACAGGTGTTTACTAGCGGGGCAAATAATTGCATGTTGGATCAACACCATGATGAGTGTGTTCATACAGGGGCAGAAAACTGGCATGTTGTGGCAAAGCATCATTGGTGGATTCCTAGATACGCAAATATTGACATGTTATGTCAAGGCCATTACTGGTAGGCTCTCACGGGGACACATACCGTCATGCAGGGCCAACGCCATCACAGGTGTGCTCTTATATGTGTATATGGTGGCATTCTAGGGAAAGTCAATATAGATATGGTTTTACAGGGGCAAATACTAGCATGTTGGGGCAAATCCATCTCAGGTGCAGTCTTAGAAAAGCAAATATTGCATGTTAGGGCAGAGCCTTTACAGGTGGGTCATTACAGGGGCAACTACTGGCATTTTCTGGGCAGAGCCGCCACATGTGTGTCTTCCAGGGGCATATACTTGCACAGTGGGGAAAACACCACCACAGGTATGTTCTAACAGTGGCAAATACTGGAACCTTTGGCCAAAGCCTTTCTAGTGTGTTCTTACAGAGGCAAATACGGGCCTTTTGGGGAACAGTCATCACAGATGTGTTCATAAAGGGGTAAACACTGGCGTGTGGAGTAATGCGATCACAGGTGTGTTTGCATGGGTCTAAATACAGGCCTGCTGGGCCAAATCCATCTCTGGTGCGTTCTTACAGGAGCAATTACTGGCTTTTTGGGACAAATACATCATAGGTTTCCGTTTAAAGAGGGGAACACTAACATTTCGTGGAAAAGGCATCACAGATGTGGTCTTACAGAGGTAAATGCTAGTATATTGTGGTAAAGACATTGCAGGTGTGTCCTAACAGGGGACAATAGAGGCATGTTTAGCCAAATCCTTCACAGGTGTGCCTTTATAGGTTCTAAAACTGGCACTGGAATGTTAGGGCAAAACCGCCCACATGTCTGGTCTTAAAGGGGTAAATCGTGGATTTTTTGAGCAAATCAATCACAGTTGCGTTTTTAAAGGGGAAAGCTTGGGCACGCTGGGGTAAAGCCATCACAGGTAATATAATAATAATAATTTAGCATTTATAAAGCGCTAGGAACCCCTCAGGTATATGAGGGCTGCTCATTATTACCCACGGTGTGTGGTGCTCATTTATCGACCTCTGAAGTATGCAAGGCTGAGTTTGGCCCTGCCGGGATTCGAACCTGCGTTGGCAGGGTCTGCACAGATGTCAAAGCAAGCGCTCTACTCGCTGTCGGACCTGCTATCAGGCTATATATAGGTGTGTTTTTACAGGGACAATAATGGGCATTTTCGGGGCACAGACATCACATGTGTGTTCTTACATGGGCAAATACTGGTATTATTGCGCAACACAATCGTGAGTGTGTTCTTGCAGAGGCAATACTGGCATTGTTCTTTTTCTTGTTGTCTATACTGTGCATATACAAAATGTTTCTTCTACTGGCCGAGTATTTATGTGTGTTTCATTAAATCACTGCATGTTTATTCTTATGTAGAATCCAGTAAAAGAGGTTGTCTCTGTCAATACCTTAACATAATAAATCACAAGTTATGCATTATAAGTCACTTACTCAGAAAAGGAGATCTAAATGGTGATTCTGAGCTTCTATCAAAAACATATTTGCAAACAAAGGGATTTTTGCTAGTTTAAGGCAAGACCAAATCAAAAGGACTAGTGTCAGTATGTCAATATGAAAGAAAAATGTCTAACGCTACATAGCGGCATTGCCGCTTTGATTTGTATATGTTTTCTCAGTTGAATGCCAGGCATATTTTTTAATAGATTGGACACTACACCGCGTCTGTTATGCCACTGCTCTGGTTACAGAAAACACATTGCGTAGGCATTTTTTTAGTTACTTCGACTTGGTAGGGTGCTGAAGACTATCACTTCTTCCCAAATATTATTTCGTGTGTCATCCCATTAAAGCAGTGGGGCACATGAAAGGTGGCTACCTTTCTGTGTGTCAACGAGGGACGCATCAAAGGGATTCATAATGGCACAGAGAAGTAGGGCAAGGGTTGTACCTACTGCGGAGGACTAAGTCTAATATACATTTTTGTTTTTTGAGTTTATGGTCTCCCTCTTAAAACCATGCTTAAGATCAATGTCAGGTTATGTTATCTTGCATTTGTATAGCGCCTAATGCCATAGGGTATGCCGTCAACGTGCTTTTTGCCTGTCAGAGAGGAAAAGGAGGAGTAGGATAGAACATTCAGTAGTGTTAGGGAGGAGCAAAGTCATGTAGCTATTTGGGATGAGGGTGATTGATAGTTAAGATGCTCAGGAAGGCACTGGAAGGAAAAGTGGAGGAGCCATGTGTACAATTGGACCAAATGTATTGTGGGGCACAGCTGTATTCTACGGCGTGCTGCGCTGAAAGGAGAGAAAGCTGGAGAAAGGCGTTCACTGCACCAGAGGTATTTCAGGAACGTACTCATCTCATGGTGAGTCAAGGCATGTTAAAGTCATGCCCAAGAAGACACAGAAGACAAAGCCCTTCTACTTACTCCCTTCCCTAGCCCCCAACATAAGTTGGAAGGGGTTGCATGTCAGAAATCCGAATTTGCCAAGTTTGAAAAAAGCTCACTGAAAAGCAAGCAAAACGACCTTGTTTTTTTTAGCTTCCTATTTATGTCATGAATACCAAAGAGATTATTTTGTTGTTGCCAAAACCCTAGGACTTTGCTTCTGTGCAAGGTGCTTAAGGATATAAAACCTGTCCATTGCTCTGCAGTGGTCAGACTTTTAGCCTTCCACAGTGTCATGGTGAGCCAAGGCATTTATAAACATCCCCAAAATCAACAGTGTGACATGCCCTACTGCTTACTCCCCTAAGCCCCGAACAACCACGAACAGCCAGGTTCTATAGATGGTATGTTGGGAAAGCTGGAAAGAAATATGGGCTCATTTAGCTCAGGGATGGAGTTCGATCACCGCATCCCAGGGAGCAGAACCTTTATGGGACCGGTTATGTTGTTGTGTGAGGCAGGAATCCTCTTAGGCTGAGGCTGAGCACTTATGGAAGATCCTTTATATGATCAAGCCTTTGATTAACCTTTTCTCCCAGGGCTGCATTTACTGTGCACTGTTAATAGAGGCCATCATGCGAATGTTAGGTCAAAACAGGGGTGTATGGTCTAGCTAACAAATTCGATGTCTAGGTCTACCTTCTGCTTTTTGTTTTTTTGCCTGTTCTTGGGGTGTTACTTCCTGTTTTATGGCTGTTTTGAGGTGCTTGCACATTAAACATTCAAAGCAAAACATAATGACACAACAACATAATATAACATGACCTAACCAGCTAATAAAAAGGGAAACAGACATCATATTCTCCCCCACCATGTCCCCACCCAAAAGAAGTGAATTAGCACATACAGATTCAAGTATAAAAACAGTACCACTCAGGTAGATTCTTGTCAACTTGCATTAAGCTTTGGAAGAATGACACATTGATCCCAACACAACATGGCTTCACATATTTCTTCAGCTTTAAAACATAGCATGGTGTAGCATAACATAAAACAGTGTAACATGCCAAACCTGAGTGTAGCACTCAAAACAGGACAGTTCAAAGAAAAATAATTCGAAGGGAGCGAATCCTTTGACCAGTTTTCTACAAGATTGCTGGTGTGACATCACAAAGCGCATGAATGCAGACCACATCCTGCACATGGATGCCTCCATTTGGCTGAATCCAGCCCTGAAAAGTCAAGGGAAGTTTTTTTTTTTCTGGACAGAGTGGTTCTTGGCAGGAATAAAATACCTCTGTGATCTAATAGATGGAGGAAATTGGGTCCCGTACACACAGCTGAGTCGAACTGACGATATGGCTGGTTGTTCATTTGCTGAGTACAGAAGATTGAAAGCCATTGTCACTGCTTGCCTCAGTGGGCATGATTTGTTGGATCCAAATATTGCCTAGTCTATGTTACAGTTGTGTGGAAGTGCTACTCATCCGGCTGCTACGATGTACGATTTCTAAAATCATTCAGGAAAGAAGATTCGAGGTTGCCAGTAATCTGGGCGGATGAGTTAGGAGAAGACATTGATGATATCTTTTGGCAGCGCTGCTGTGAGATTACCCGATTGGTGAGCTTGGTTGTGGGTCTTAGAGCATCACAAAAGAAACTTCTCTTTCGGTCCTATTGGACATCAGTTAGGTTGTTTAAGAGACAACTCATGGACAATGAACTCTGTTGGAAGTGCAAGGGTGCTAGAGGTTTCCTCAGTCATCTGATATGGTTTTGTCCTACAACGAAGAAATTCTGGGAGTGCGTATGTGAGAGGTTAGGACTGGTTTTGAGTTGTACGATTCCCCTCTCGGCTACCTTATTGATTCTAGGGGACATATCAATGATTGATGACATCTCTTTTGGGCAGACAACTTGGTTACTCCGTGCCAGCATGGTCGCTAAGAGGATGATATTGAGATCATGGAAGTCGAACAGCTCCTTTAACATTGATGAATGAGTAGACGAGCTTTTGACTATTTCAACCAATGAGAAGGCAATTTACAAGAATGCAGATGATATTGAGAAATTCTGGTACATTTGGAACAGGTTCCTGGAGGTCTACGGTTGAATTCAATTTTCTGTACACAATGTGATGTTTCTGAAGCTGAAAAATGCTCTTGTTGTATTAATTATTTCTTAAAATGTATGTTTGTCATTTCTTTGATTTTGCATTGTGATTCCATTGGCTAACCAAATGCTTTCTGGTTCTCTGTCCTTTCTTGGTTTCTGACTTTCTTTCCCTTACTTTTCTGTTTTACTTTTTTATCGTTTTCTTTCATTGGCGGAACTAGTTATTGTATACACTGTTAATGATTTGTATTTCTGTGTTTACTTATGATGTTTGTATATTGAAATAAAAATTTCAACTCCAAAAAAAAAAAAGACAAAAAAACAGGACAGTTCAGGCACATAGCAAAACATGCCATAGTCAAGCAATTCCAAAGAAATACTGCTGAAATCCAGCAGAAACAACACTGCAGAATAGGTGGTCCCCAGAAAGAAATTAAAGAAACTGGAGTGGTTGCGGAGACACGACACACAGAGAACACACACACCTTCTGCTCCAGACTCACCGTTTCTGGATTTAACGTCTGGGAAGACTTCAATGCAAGTGAAACAATTTAACAATTTTAACCTCTGTGCCATGTTCAACCTGACCCTCTATTTTACTACTGTAACATATTATTTAGATGAAAACAGGCTTCAAGTCACTGATATAAGCGTGCTAAAACAAGGGATGTAATTTCACCAAAATTCCAGGGGTAGCAGAAGTGGCATTACATGACCCTTGACCTCTGATGGCATTGCAGTAAGTGATGTCATTTGACGCCACCCCCAATTGACAGCACAGAAAGTGATGACATCTGACCTTTCACCCCTTGCAAAACAGGAAGTGGCATCACATAGCATTGTTCCTCAGTACACTAAGACAAATATGGTTAGGATATCACTGTAACATGATGTACATTTCATACAAGAATGGATCACCATATATAGGGCCTCATCGCGAGTTGGGCGGTAATCCGGCGGATTTCCCGTTGTGAGGTATTATTGCTAACGCCAAACCCACCGGTGGAAAGTCCGCCAGATCACGAGTTGGTGTGCACGCGCACAAGGACATGGCGTTAATGCAAATAGCGCTCGCCGTAGAAATCGCCCAAGAACCCGTAAATCCAGCGCACCGTGCGCTACTGGCGTGTCAATAGCGCTAATAGCGCCCAGGAAACGTGTCAACGCAGGAACGGGAAATAATATCACAGCCCCTGCAAGCCATCCACCCCCAGGAAAAGTGAAAAATGTCACAGGAGCGCACTAGGGGCAAGTCAGCCCTGGACAGGGTCAGGAAACCCAAATTCAGTGACCAGGAGCTGGCCGTACTTGTGGAGGAGGCAGTGACCCACCATGAGGAATTACATGGTGCACAGCAGCGCAAGACAAGCAGGCAGCGTCGTGCACAGATCTGGCTGGACATCAGCCAGAGGGTGTCTGCAGTGGGGTGCGTGCCCTAGATGCGAGGACTGTCGCAAGCGCCTCAATGACTTGCGTGTCAGAGTACGTGGCATACTATCCCAGCACAGGAGTGCAAGCATGGGCACTGGAGGAGGGCCACCACCACCACCACCCGAGCTCACGCCCTGGGAGGAGAAGATGACAGCGCTCATCAACATGGGCACCATAGAGGGAGTCGGCAGAGCGGAGGCTGGCACCGGTATCCAGCAGGCTGCAGGTGAGCCCCCCCCCCAAATGCATTGATCTGAAAGGACCACACATGCAGACCCTGAGTGAATGTATGTGCATGCAATGTGTGTGAGGCACTGCAGACACCCATAACTGAGCCTTTGTACCACCGTACCGTAGTGCCCCCTAGAGTCCCCTGTACGTGCATTGCATCAATACAAGGGCCAGGGGACATACATCCATGGCCATGGCACAGCTACGTGGAGTGTGAGCGTGCGTGATTAAACAACCAGCACCATGTG